>NC_083317.1:15235923-15538035 GCF_963455315.2 Globicephala melas | reverse complement strand
GGTCTCCTTTTTGCAGGCTGCAGGTTCATAGTTCCCGTTGTTTTTGGTGTCTGTCCCCAGTGTCTAAGGTTGGTTCAGTGGGTTGTGTAGGCTTCCTGGTGGAGGGGACTAGTGCCTGTGTTCTGGTGGATGAGGCTGGACCTCATCTTTCTGGTGGGCAGTTCCACGTCTGGTGGTGTGTTTTGGGGTGTCTGTGGACTTATTATGATTTTAGGCAGCCTCTCTGCTAATGGGTGGGGTTGTGTTCCTGTCTTGCTAGTTGTTTGGCATAGGGTGTTCAGCACTGTAGCTTGCTGGTCGTTGAGTGATGCTGGGTGCTGGTGTTGAGATGGAGGTCTCTTGGAGATTTTTGCCATTTGATATTATGTGGAGCTGGGAGGTCTCTTGTGGACCAGTGTCCTGAAGTTGGCTCTCCCACCTCAGCGGCACAGCACTGACTCCTGGCTGCAGAACCAAGAGCCTTTCATCCACACAGCTCAGAATAAAAGGGAGAAAAAGTAGAAAGAAAGAATTAGTAGAAGTAGAAAGAAAGAAAGAAAGAAGGAAAGAAAGAAAGAAAGGAGGGAGTGAGGGAGAGAGGAAGGAAGGAAGGAAGGAGGGAAGGAAGGAAAAAAAGAAAGAAGATAAAGTAAAATAAAAATAAAATAAAGTAAGATAAAATATAATAAAGTTATTAAAATAAAAAATAATTATTAAGAAAAAAAATTTTAGAAAAAAAAGGACGGATAAAACCCTAGGACAAATGGTGGAAGCAAAGCTATGCAGACAAAATCTCACACAGAAGCTTACACATACACACAAAAAGAGGAAAAGGGGAAAAAATCATAAATCTTGCTCTTGAAGTCCACCTCCTCAATTTGGGATGCTTCATTGTCTATTCAGGTATTCCACAGATGCAGGGTACATCAAGTTGATTGTGGAGCTTTAATCCGCTGCTTCTGAGGCTGCTGGGAGACATTTCCCTTTCTCTTCTTTGTTCTCACAGCTCCCAGGGGCTCAGCTTTGGATTTGGCCCCGCCTCTGCATGTAGGTCGCAGGAGGGCGTCTGTTTTTCGCCCAGACAGGTCGGGGTTAAAGGAGCAGCTGCTTTGAGGACTCTGGCTCACTTAGGCCGGGGGGAGAGAGGGGCACGGAGTGCGGGGCTAGCCTGCGGCGGCAGAGGCTGTTATGACGTTGCACCAGCCAGATGCGCGCCGTGTGTTCTCCCGGAGAAGTTGTCCCTGGATCCCAGGACCCTGGCAGTGGCGAGCTGCACAGGCTCCCCGGAAGTGGGGTGTGGATATGACCTGTGCTCGCACACAGGCTTCTTGGTGGCGGTAGCAGCAGCCTTAGCGTCTCATGCCCATCTCTGGGGTCCGTGCTGTTAGACCCGGCTCGTGCCCGTCTCTGGAGCTCCTTTAAGCAGCACTCTTAATCCCCTCTCCTCGCGCACCAGGAACCAAAGAGGGAAGAAAAAGTCTCTTGCCTCTTCGGCAGGTCCAGACTTTTCACCGGACTCCCTTCCGGCTAGCCGTGGTGCACTAACCCCCTGCAGGCTGTGTTCAGGCCGCCAACCCCAGTCCTCTCCCTGTGCTCAGACCAAAGCCCGAGCCTCAGCTCCCAGCCCCACCCACCCCGGCGGGTGAGCAGACAAGCCTCTCAGGTTGGTGAGTGCTAGTCAGCACCGATCCTCCATGCGGGAATCTCTCCGCTTTGCCCCCGCACCCCTGTTGCTGTGCTCTCCTCTGTGGCTCCAAAGCTTTCCTCCTCTGCCACCCGCCATCTCCACCCACGAAGGGGCTTCCTAGTGTGTGGAAACCTTTCCTCCTTCACAGCTCCCTCCCACTGGTGCAGGTCCCGTCCCTATCATTTTGTCTCTGTTTTTTCTTTTGTCCTACCCAGGTACGTGGGTAGTTTCTTGCCTTTTGGGAGGTCTGAGGTCTTCTGCCAGCGTTCAGTAGGTGTTCTGTAGGAGTTGTTCCGCATGTAGATGTATTTCTGGTGTATCTGTGGGGAGGAAGGTGATCTCCGTGTCTTACTCTTCCACCATCTTCCCCTCGTCCTCCCACAATAATTTATTTTCAGAAGTCTGGCGCCAGAACCGTGCAGTGGTAGCCACAGTAAACATCACACAAGTACATTTGTAGAATTCTCTAGCCAGATTGTTTCCCTGTGGGCTTCAGTGCTCCAGGAGGACATGGAAGTGTTGCTCTGTGTTGGCGGCCATATTGCTTATAAAGAAGCTATGTCTTTTCAGTCTCCCTATAATCTGCTGACAGTTCAAAAAAAATCATAATGAGACTTTATAGGTTAAACACAGATTTTCCCACTCTGGACAGATTAAATAACATATTCTGGCTAAACATTAGATAAAATTTCTGAGATTTGAACATGTCTTCCTTAGACAACGAATGTTGTTTTTGATGACCCAATCTTCCAAGTCTTTCCGGAGGAAGTAATTAGAGAAAAATTTAAACTCTGACAAAGATTTCTTCAGCTTGTTCTTTGGTGGAGAAGAAGAGCTGTATAATGAACTCTAAAATATTCAAAACTCATAATTTTTCTTGTTCCAAGCAAATAAAAAGTCTCTAGTTTTATCAGACTCTAAGATGACAGAATTCCAAAAATGTTCCTGAAAGTTCTCTTTTCTGTAATATTCACATGAATATCTATCCACATCAGCAAATAATGTAGCATTAATACATTAAAATATGTATCATGCAAAAGGGAAGTGAAAATGACCAATATGGGAAAAGAATGTAATACAAAGATGTGCATTGTATGCTTAGTAGAGAAGCCATGAAAACTTCTGAGAAAAAGCTGAATGCATGAGGTTATTAATTCAACATTTTAAATCTCCCAGTGCTGAAATTTTATGGTTTGTAAGCAATGTGAAAGGCATTAAGGCTTCTAGGAGAAAGTTTTGCAGCTTTGGACTTCTACATGTCTTTTGGCCCTAGTAAGGCTGTTTAAAAATAGAGTTATCAAGGGAACTTGGCCTGTCTCTAAAATAAGAAATAATATTCTGTTCTTACAAGCTTCTGATATCATGTACCTTCATATTTTATAAAAGCTCAATTCACTGAGGATTAAAATATTAAGAATCTAGTCTTGCAAAGGAGAAAGGAGTGTTTTCTCAGTGTCAAAAATGATTGGCTCTGAAACTCCAAAATAGCATTGTCCAATAGAACCTTCTGTAATGATGAAAATGTTCCATATCTACACAGTCCAATGTGGTAGCCACTAGCCGCATGTGGTTTGTGAACACTTGAAACATGACTTGTGCGACCGAAAAACTATTTAATTTATTGCTTTAAATTGAAATATAATTGAATATAATGTAACATTGTGTTAGTTTTAGGTGTATAACATAATGATGTGATATATATATATATATATAAATGATTACCATAATAAATCGAGTTAGCATCCATCACTGCATAGTTACAATTTTTTTTTTTTACAATAGGAACTTCAAGATCTACTCTCTTAGTAACTTTGAGATGCACAATACAGTATTGTTAACTATAGTCACCATGCCATACCTGACATCCCCAGGAGTTATTTGTCTTAAAACTAAAAGTTTGTACCTTTCGACCACCTTCACCCATTTTGCCTACCCCTCCCACATTCTGCCTCTGGTAACTGCAAGTCTGTTCTCTGTATGTATGAGTTTTTTTTTTTTTTTTAAGATTCCACATATAAGTTTTTGTTTTAAGATTCTACAGTCATATAGTATTTGCCTTCCTCTGTCTTATTTCACTTAGCATAATGCTCTCAAGGTCCATCCATGTTGTGGCAAATGGCAGGATTTCCTCCTTTTTTATTGCTGAATAATATTTTATTGTGTATATTACATCTTTATGTATATCTATCTATCTATCTATCTCACATCTTCCTTTCCCATTCATTTACAGATCCATGTCTTGGCTGTTACAAACAACACTGCAATTGAACACAAGAGTGCAGATATCTTTTTGAGACACATTTCATTTCCTTTGGATAAATACCCAGAAGTGGAATTGCTAGATCATGTGGTAGTTCAATTTTATTTAATTTTTTAAACTTTAGTTAATTCAAATTTAAATAGCTACATGTAATATGTTGAACAATGCAGCCCTAGGAATATTTTCTTTCCTTTGTTAAATTAAAATTTACAGCAACATTTTAATTTTTTAATGCTATTCTCTAGTTTATGTATCGATATGTAGGGAAAAAGCCCTTTTGTACCTCAGATGAGAACAAATTTCATAATATTTGTAGAACCATTGTTTAAAGTTATATTCTTGGAAATAATAACATAAGTGGTCCATTAGATGATGCTATACAAATGATAGAAGTGCTTGACATAAAGTCCAAGACACCCTCACACCTGTAGTCTCTAGGGAACGCTTTACTGTTGTCCAGAGAAAGGACGGAGGAAAATCTGAGTACACTGAGAATCACACGAGCGTGGTGATGGGAAATCACTGCTGCTACCATAACTCTTCCATCTTCTGCTTCTGTTTATACTACTTTTGAACGACTTTACCAAGACCTTTGGTATATTTTGTCCTTTTCTAGCTGGCATTTAAAATTTGAAATTAGACTAATTAAGAGACTCAGTTTTCAGATGTGTACACTGCTTATTGGCCCCCCAGTAAAGACCTCAGAAAATGAACTAGCAGGAGTGGTTGGCTCCCTGCGAGTTCTTTCCTTACTTTAAATGGAACGCTAATGGTGTTTAAACGTCATCTTCCTTGGGCCTTTCCTTCTGGATTAGTTTATATACCACATAAGGGGACCTGTCCCATTGCTTGATAATTGTGCTTTGGATATAGAACCCGTTTTGAATGGGCTGGACTTTTCAGGAGGCAAAGTAGAAAATAATCTTCTTTCAACCCCTGCCCCCTCCCCCGCCCCCCCTTAGCTCAGGTCTGTTGGGCCTGGAGGTCTGCAGTTGGGGCAGGGCTGTGTGGTCTGCTTCCACCTCCACCTTATCTTTCTCTGACTACCTGCTGTTTCTTATGCTCCAGGGTAGGATGCAAGAGGGTGGGGAGTGCCAGAGGAGAGGCAAAGCTTAGCTGGCAGGCACTGCTGCAGTTTGGTGTTTTGGGCCCTCTGGGGACAGATGCCCAAATGCACACTCAACACTTTCTCTCCTGCAGTGGTTTGTGAGAATGTCCAAAGGGCCCTCACGCGCTGCCTCATTCTCTGGCTTTGAGTTCAAGACCTTCCCGTTATGAAGTAAACCCTGTGTCTGGATGACTGCTTATGAGCTGTGCTTAGCAACCTCTCTGATGAAGCTCCTCCCACAGCCTCTTCTACAGAGGTTTCTTTGCTCTGTCAAGCAGACTCCCTTCATAGGGTCCACTCAAGTCTTCTCAAGATGGTTACCTTCCAGAATGACCATTTAATGCATAGAACACTCCTCACCTGTCTCCAGACGGAGTCTGAAGGTGTGGGCCGTCTCTTCACTTCACTTAGGAGGGAGCCCTAGCCCAGCCTCTCATTAGATGTTGACAGGTGTGAGTCAGTCACCTGTATCCCTCCCCACAAATCCAGGAAACTCTAGTTCATTTTTCCCTGAGAAACTCCACTCAGGACCCATGCCATTTTGGGGTCCAGGAGTTGCTCCAACTTAGTTGGCATCAGCTGTCAGGGGGTGGGGTTCAGTGGGGAGAGAGTAGTGGTGGTGAGATGTCATAATCCCTCCTGCAAGACACCCCAGTCTCTATAAGTTGTTCTTTTGTGTGCTATGGACTAAATGTGTCTTCCCCAAATTCATCATGTTGAAGCCCTAATCCTTATTGTGATGATATAAGGAGGTGGAGCCCTTGGAAGGTGATTAAGTCATTAAGGTGGGGTCCTTGTGATGGGATTAATGCCTGAATAAAAAGAGACACAAATGAGTTTGCTTCCTGTCTCTTTGTCTACAACATAACTAGGAGGAGAGCTTTCACCAGGAACTGAATTGCCTGCCACCTTAATCTAGGAATTCCCAGCCTCCAGAACTGTGAGAAATAAATATGTGCTATTTAAGCCACCCAGTCTACAGTATTTTTGTTATAGCAGCCAGAACTGACTAAGACAGCTTGAGAAAGAGAGAGAAGCACTCTCCCATGGAGAGGTAGGACAAACATGCAAGGACATCCTTATTAATCTCCTTACTCCTCCTGTAGAGAAGCTGAAAGAATGTGGGGTAGATGAGTTTTGAGTCATTTCTCAGTGACTCATTTAACATTTCTCTTTAGGACTTGAGAAATAACACACTGTGATAGCCCTCACGAAATGGAGAGAGTTAAAGGGCATTTGGTGGAAGCAATCCCAAAATTATGGGGTACATGATTCATAAAGAGCAAGAACTATAAATGCATAAAAAAACTTTTCCTAACCCTTGGCGAATGATGTTCAAAATGGAAAAATACTAATATTCATCTCTTGTTAACCATGAATCACCTCCAAATAGTCCATGTTGTACACTAATATGTGGAAATAGCTTCACTAGGCTTAGGATATATTTATCCACCTTCCTTCCCTCTGTAACCTCTACCCCTGCCAAACACAGAGACACAGAAGCATAAACACACAGACACGTATTCACAGACACTCCATATAGAAAAACAAGCCCTTAGTCTTTATGCTTACTATTTGTTCTCTGGTCCTTTTTCTATAATGTATAATCCATTTACATCTTCCAATGCAGTATCTCAAGCTACAGATATTTCTAGCCTCCTAAACCCTGTCAGGATTTGTGTGTCTTTTGTCTTTGGTTTTCCTTTTCATTTGCTAATCAGAAAAAAAAAAATTCCCACTAGTGTTTTTGGTGAAAAAAGACATTTGTGTGTGATGCCTCTTGGGTACCAAATGTACACACCTGAACAGTAAACGGCCTTTGGAAATTTACTGTGTTAATCCACAGGAGTGCCTCTAATAACCAGAATTTAAGGCACTATGGTGGCTGGTGGAAGAGATACTTTTGGTGCTTAGGACCTTCTTTGTTCTCTCCAATTCATACCACGTAGACAAGTTTACAAAGAATTTCTTCTAGAGGTTTTGTGTCACCTATTGAATTGGTTTTGGGGGCTTGGGAAAAAATGAGGTAGAAAAAGTTTTATTTCGTACTCCGTTACAATAGTGGATGTTGTCCAGACTTTTGCACATTAAAAAAATATGCTGTTTATATTTTTTGCAAGTAGAATTATTTATCAATAAGTTCTAAGTGGCTTTTAAAAATAAAACTAGAGTTTTGTGGAGATAAGAGCTTCTTTTTACACAAGTTTAATATTAAAGCTTTTCATTCATTCTTCTTCGTTAGTCTTTAAGTAGTCATTATGATGTCAACTATGCAAACTATGAAATGTACAAGACACCTCCCACCCACTTCCAGCCTGGGGTATCTATTATCTCAGTAAAGATTGTTACAGCAGAAATGCAAAGACACAAATTTTGGCTTTTGATGGTCACAATAGGCTCTTGTGCTGTCTGTTTCCTTTTAGCCCTTTCATTGGCTAACTTCTACTCATCCTTTGTCATTTGGCTGAGGTCTGATGTCTCCAGAATTCCTTCTCTAGTTTCTGGTAAGTTCTCCTCCTTTTTTGCCTTCATAATATCAGCACATATTTCTATCTTAGTACTTAGCACACACTTTGAAATAACTCATGTTTCTCAGCCTTTAGAGTGTTCCTGGCTGGAACCTTTTCTTTTTCATCCTTGTACCCCTCTCCCTGAAGTGTCTATTTCACTGCCTATTACAGAATAGGTGCTCAATAATGTTTATTGGGGAGAGGAAAATAAGTAGAATCGGGATGTATTCCTAATCACATATTGCAATCAACAAATCTACGACTCACCAGGAGCTGGCAAACTCTTTGGTAAAGGGCCAGGTAGTAAATATTTTATGCTTTGCAGGCCATCCAGTCTCTTTCACAACTACCGGACTCTGCGATTGTAACAGGAAAGTAGTTACAGACAATACATAAATGATTGGGCATGGTTGTGTTCCATTGTAACTTTATTTACAAAAACAGGTGGCACACAGATTTGGCCTTAAGGATCTCAAGTTTGCCAGCTCCTGCACTAAACTAAGAGTGGTTTACTGACTTGACTTAATTCCACACCTAGAGTTTATTTGTATATGGCTGTTCTTCCCCAGAACTCAAAGTATTTTTACAGATTTAAATGATAGTATATTCTGGTGGAATATTAATTTTCTCAATAGTTTGCTAGTGGTCTAGCAGATTTGATGTTCAATCAAAGATGTGTAATTTACAACCAAGAGGTAGCTGCCCCTCGAAGAGAGAGCAGTTTAAGTCCCACTAACTCTAATGTGCTTGTGAGTAGAAGGATACAATGAATATCAGCTGTTCAAAAAAATAGTACATTCTTAAGAACAATTTGTTCCCCTAGGGTCTCCCAGGTCATCAAGAGATTGGACTCATTAATGGATAAGAATTATGTACTTAATAAAATTTTAACACTGGCTCTGTTTATCAAAGGAAATTCTCATTATTCACAGATTTATACTTCTCTGAGTCCTCCTGTTCTCCCACCATTTCCTGACATTTATGACATCTTTTGTTAGGTCGGCCTCCTCCCAGGGCTCCATTTGGTCCAAGCTGGCTCTTTGCTTATGTGTCTGTTCCCACCAGGTCAAGATGCAAAGGTGACAGGAGGACAGACTCCCAAGATCTCTCAGGTCCCATCCAGTCCTCAGAGTTATAAGCTTCTTTCTCCTTTCCAAATGCCTCTTTTCCATCCCAGCCCAGCTCTGGTCTTGGCACATTTCCTAAGTTTAAATTAGCTGTTCCTTTTCTGATCTCCAATTTCCTCTGTAGGCTGCAACAAAAATGAAGAGGTTATTTTGAATATTAACCTGATATCTGTGTATTTCCCTTTCCACCTGTCTTACCTTCACTTAAACCCAGGGGCACTCCCAGACTAATCAAACACCCACGTAAACAGTTTCAGATGCTTGCTTGTAAACACTGTGTAAGTCTGAGACTGAGACCATGAAGAGAACATGGCAAAAGGGCAATTGGTACATGAGAGGAAGGTCTGCAGGCCACAGAATCATCAGAGTGGAACCAGGGAGTAGAAGGAAGGACCAGGACGTGGAGCGTGTCAATGCCACACTCTTCTTGAGATCAACTTGCCCTCAGTAATCTGTTGTCCCTGAACAACCCACCATCCAAAAGTTCTGGATTTGTCCGCTGAACAGAGGTGGAGTACTTGCAGGGGAGGGGAATTTTTTTTTTCTGTGCTACTCTCCTGGGTTTTCTGGCTGGAGCTCTGTAAATTGGACAAACAAAAGACAGATTAACAAGAGAACAGCAAACAGATTTATTTGCATGTGTTTCACACTTACACATGGGAGTATTCAGAGATGAGTAAGTCAAAAGGCTGGTAGAATTTGGGCTTATATGGCATCTTAGCAAAGGAACATTAACTGCATTTTTAGAAACATGACAAGACAATGGAGAAGGACTTTAAGCTTCTAGGGCAGTAAATTGTAGGAAGGCAAATATATGGGGAACTGATGGTAGATAAAGGCTAATTAGTCAAGTTTGTTATGTGGATTCCTCTGATGCCTTCTCCAGGCTGATAAGAACCTAACTTATCTCTGGTGATTAACTTTTGTCCTTCCTGGTAGAGAAGGGAGAGGGGATACCTTTGTAAATTTATGTCCTGCTTTTAGGCAAATAGGAGGATTACAGAGAACTTTTCTTATATCTGCTTCTTCTCAACTGCCTTCAGCTCAAAATAATCCTTATGCCAGAAGTGGCATATTTTGGGGTGGCATATTCTGCCACCCTATAGTCACCTTGTCAGAGCAGGAAGAGTGAAAGAAAAACATGGTGTCCTGGCCTAGATTCACAACTGACCAAAACAGTTGTGAATTTCTCTGTGAGCTGGAACTACTGTGGACCCACTACCATGATAACACACATTCGTTTTTAATTACTTTTCTGTTAATAAATTTCTTCACCTCAAAATGGGTAGAATAAGACCAACCTTGCAGAGTTATTGTGGGGATAAAATAAGAGAATGTGTGTAATGCTTGTAAAATGTTTATGGTTTACCAAAATAAAGAATTATTACCATATGATCCAGCAATCCCACTCCTGGGTATATAACCAGAAAATACAAAAACTCTAATTTGAAAAGGTATATGCACCCCAATGTTCATTGCATCTCTATTTACAATAGCCAAGACATGGAAGCTACCTAAATGTCCATCAACAGATGAATGGGTAAAGAAAATGTAGTACATATATACAATGAATTATTACTCAGCCATAAAAAGAATGAAATAATGCCACTTACAACAACTGGGATAGACCTAGAGATTATCATACTAGTCAGACAGAGAAAGACAAATATTATATTGTATCACTTATATGTGGAATCTAGAAAAAAAATGATACAAATGGACTTATTTACAAAACAGAAAGAGACTCACAGATATAGAAAAGGAACTTATGGTTACCAAAGGGGAAAGCGGGGTGAGGGGGAGGGGGAGGGATAAATTAGGAGGTTGGGATTAACATATATACACTATATATATAAAATAGATAATCAACAAGGACCTACTGTATAACACAGGAAACTATACTCAATATTTTGATAAGGGAAAAGAATTGGAAAAAAATATATGCATAACTGAATCACTGTGCTGTATACCTGAAACTAACAAGATATTGTAAATTAACTATAATTAAAAATATTAAAAAGTGAAAAAAAAGAATTATTATTACATTAGAAGCTCCCTGAGGGTAAAGCTTTATTCTTCACTTACACAGCATGATGACTCATATGACAGAATATCACCACTATATGATGTTCATTGGAAGCCTTCCTGAAACAACATCATATTGATGAGCCTTTGCAGTTACAAAATTCCTTCTGCCTTGAATGTTCTTATTCTTCTTTCAAGGTTCAACTCCAATGTCTTCTGTAATGCCTTTGTCTACACCCCTCTGCCCCAGCCTCCATAGTGTTCTCTTTGTACCTCTCTTATATACATAACATTGTGTAATAATTATTTATGTTCATGTCTCATTCTCTTGTTAGTTTGTGAGAACTTGGAGGAGAGAAACACAGAGCTCATGTTTTATTTCTCTCTGTACCCCCAATATCTGGAAAGTTTGAAAGCATAAGTGCTCCATGTGTGTTAAAACTGGGAGCAGTCCTGCAGCTTCTGGGGCTCTGCTGGTGCTTGCAGGGCAATCCAAGTTTGGAACTCTGGTTAGCATATATGAATGTTCCTTGGGCCTGTAAATTCAGCTTGGAACTAAAGACATATGGTCTACTGTAAAAAACCCTCTGAGTAGTCTCCATTTTTTCATTCTTATCTCCCTTCAAGAATTCTCCAATTACTGCCGAGAACATTCTAAAAGAAATCTATTCATTACTTTCTTGATTAAAACTTTTCGAAGTCTTCCCTTTGCTAATGGGTAAAGTTAAACTTTTTAGGATGCCATCCAAGACCCTGCATAACTTGATCCTGTCCACCTCTCAGGGGTTATCTCTTGAGGCATCTTCTCCATTTTCCCCCATCCACTCCCCCACCAGTACACAAAATCACCCCATATCTCTCTACTCCCCACTCACCTACCCACTTTAGAGGTGCTGAGTTCCAAGTAATTATCTAAAGGGACCATGCTGCATTAACCTCTGCTTTTTGTCTTTTTTCATCATTATCCTGTTCTCTCAGTGTTTCTATCCCTTCTTTTATCTCCTTGGTTATTTAAAACATACTTATTTTAAAGTCTTGCTCAGATCTATTATATCTAGTCTTTGTGATGTGAATTTTCCATTTGTTACATTTACTGACTCTCTCTTGTGATGATGGATTGATTCCTAGTGTGTCTCTGTGTGATATTTTATTTTTAATTAATTAATTAGTTTTTGGCTGCATTGGGTTTTTGTTGCTGCGTGCGGGCTTTCTCTAGTTGTGGTGAGTGGGGGCTACTCTTCCTTGCAGTGTGCAGGCTTCTCACTGCAGTGGCTTCTCTTGTTGTGGTGCATGGGCTCTAGGTTCGTGGGCTTCAGTAGTTGTGGCACGCAGGCTCAGTAGTTGAGACGTGAGGGCTCTAGAGCGCAGACGCAGTAGTTGTGGTGCATGGGCTTAGTTGCTCTGTGGCATGTGGGATCTTCCTGGACCAGGGCTTGAACCTGTATCCCCTGCATTGGCAGGCAGATTCTTAACCACTGCGCCACCAGGGAAGTCCCTGTATGATATGTTTTATTTTTATTTTATTTTGAGATCATCTTCAGTAGGGGTTGATTTTTCCCCCATGGGAGTAGTGCTTTAGGCAGTGGAAGTACCCATTTGTCCAGTTTTCTAGTGGTTTCTTGGGTCCTAGACCAGCTTTATGCTAATGTCTTAGCTTGGGATTTTGATACCATGGGGAAAATATAAATTGGACCCTCACATACATGTGTAGCTTGGGTTTGGGGTTTTCAAATTTTTCCCCACTCTGACTTTCAGGCAGATGGCAAATGTACTTGCTACTTCTCTAGGCTTGTGGGTAGAGTATTTCTAGTTGCCTTTTCATAGATGGCTCTGGCTAAGTGCAGAGATCTCAGTTCAGCTCTCCACCTCACATGGGCTGTATCCTTTTCTTTTTCTTGCCTGGACATTAAAGTTCAGTCTCCATTCCTCAGGAGGGCTGACAACCCCTTGGGAGGCTGCTAAGTCAGCTCGATTGACTTCTTTGCATTTGATTTACTTCTCATGTCTTGAACCTATGGGTTTGTTCCCTTTTCCTTCTTTCAAGCTGGGCTATGTTTTTTTATTTTTTAAGACTACTGTATTGAGCATGTAGAAGAATCTGTTCTCAAACTGACCCATACCCCCGGGAAAATTTGCTCACCTTTCAGTACTCAGCTCAAAGGACCCTTCTTCGATGGAGTTTTCCTAAACCTTCTCCAGGGCAGAATTTTTCTTTCCCTCACTCGTACCTCCACTGTGCACTGTTCATTCTTCTATCATAAGACCTGTGACATTGATGTGCTTAGTAGCATACATGCCTTGCTCTTGTTCCCTGAAGATTATATTTTATTTGCCTTTGTGTCCTCAGGGTCCTACACTCTACAGGGTTCATAATAGACGTTTGATACATGCCAGATGAATAAATGAGTGAACACATAAAGTGAGTGAATAAATGAGGAATAATAGAATTTAAGAATTCACCTCTCTTTGCCTTTATGTCAGGTTACCATAGTAGGCTACATCTATAAAAACATTAAACAAATTAAATTTAAACCAAGTATTTTATCCTGGTGAGAAGTGAAAGGTGAGATGTGCAATAAAAATATAGCAACCATCACAGGTAATGCTCACCATGCACCAGGCACATTAAATTAACACATTTAATTTTTACAACGGTCTTTTGAGGTGGATACTTTTACAGACAAGGAAACTAAGTCACCAAAAGATTAACTTGACCAAACTCATAAATGGCAGAGCTTGGATTTGAGCTCAAGTAGTTTGGCTCAGAAGCCGTGCTTGTAACCATAGTATTAGAGAGATTGTCAGTACTAGTGAGGGAGACATATTAAAGTTTTTGGACCCATGATTTTTTTTTTGAAAGTGATTATTTGTAAGTCCAGAGTAAATGGTTGTTTTCTAATGACTGTTCAGGATCTTAAAACCCTGCCATGTGGGAAGTTTACAAACTCATCCAGTAAATCATTTCTATATTTAACTGATGGGTCTAAACATCCTTCCAGAATTGAATCTAGATCTCAGATGTTGCTGTTTAAATAACTGTGTTCCTTTTTATTTCCTTCTTTATTCATAATTGAAAAAAAAAAAAAGAACAAATACAGCAACTTCTCCTTGTCTTCCTGGAACAAAAATTTGTTGAAGCTTGATTAGAAATTATTTAGTAGTTCATCCTTTTTCTTTGGAATCCAGAAAGCACCTACCAATATTTTGGTTATATTAATACAAATTCACCATGACCCTTACTCACTTCTCTCCTCATCACTGACTAAGATGTAAAAATCAAGACATCCTGTAGCTAAGCAGCGGGCTTCATTGGCCCAGCCATTCTGACTCTCATATTGCCTTCGGGTGGTTACCGCAATGCTACTCCTGTGGATGCAGACACCGGTGATTCTTACTTTGCTAATACAATGTCATATCTTATCTAAACTGCTTTAATGGAATTTTGTGGAGAAGTGATAAACTCCTCTGAGTTAGAGCATGGGTGAAAGAATATCAAACCAAAAGACTCATTGACTCTAAGCAAAATGGACAAACATTTTGAGAGTGGCAGAAGTTTCTTACTTAGGATTATTAAGGAATATGCTAAAGAAAGATAAGCAACTTGAACGGTTACTAAATATACCAGGCATGCATGGGGCTGAGATAGGTGGGGTTATGTGCAGCTGAACAAACACAATGACTATTTCTGTAGGGACCCTGAATGTTTGGCACTTTGGGTTTGATGATGTACCTTACTATTTAAGGAGTGCAGGAGAATTATCCTATCTGAAGTCCAGAATAGATTTTTCTCTTCAAGAGTGAATTGTTTTTAAGTATTTGAATGATCTTTGAGTAAATATATCTATCATAAAAATTTACAATACACAATATACATTGTCACTAAGACGACAAAGCCTAGGAACCATGATGAGATCAGAAGAAAATAGATATAATTGGGATAGTATGGGGAACTTCATTTTTCTTCTTCTACGATAAGCTGGTTCTATCATAGTGAGGGCGATTTTCAGAAAATGGATGGTTATTGAGATGAGATTACTTGTGAGGGATTATTGGGATTATTCAGGTTAAAAAGATTTCCTTTTTTTATTTTTAGGCCTGAACCATTATATTTGGATTAATGTTCAAATACATGGTAGAAGTTATTAAAAGCATTAACATTTAAATAGTTAGCATTTAATTAATGATTGGCAACCTTGCTCAAGTTGCTCTAGCCATGCATAGAATTGTAGTAAGATTTTTCAAGTATTAAAAAAAGAAATTATCCTGAAAGACAGTATCTGATAAAGGGTTCAGGCAGTTTGAGTTCATGTTTGAACAAGTATCAGACAAAAGATTTATCGTTTTGTAAATTAATCTCCCTTGTAAAAGATATCTGAGTTGTTTATGAGTTACTGGCACTTTCTTATGAAGCTCCAGTTGCTGTTTTTCTCAGAGAACTGGGAAGTCCCTTTTGCTTTTAGGTGTGTTCTATGAACAGGACTCTACCTTCAGAGAATGGGCTTTTTTTTTTTTTTCCTAACTAAAGGACAAAAACTACAGCAGAAATGGTGACCGGACACAATGGTCTTGATGAAATGATTTTCCCCTCAGTGGTCCTCATGCCCCAAATTCCACTTGTTATAATTCTTTAGTTTAGGAATTGGATACCTGTCAAAATGACTTGAAGAGAAAAACACATTCTTTGACTTTGGAGGGATATATTTTTAGGGTCAGATGATATGAGAGGGGATCACAGAGTATCAGGATATTTGACCTGAGATGACCAATGAGCCTAAGCTGAAAAAACAAAAACAGTGGCTTATTTTAAAGTATAGCTAACACTTTACAGAAAAACAGTATGGAGCTCAGAGAAAAAGCAGGGGGGGTTCTGATGGGTCAAATCTGGAGAATGTTAAACCCACATGGCAGATCGTAATTGTAACACAATTGTTTATTTTATACTCTGAAATTTTTCAGTTCCAAGTGAAATTGATGGGTAAAAATATTTTTCAATGACCATTTTAAAGAAATGTAATCATACTCATTGTTTGGGATGTGGTTATAAAAAAAATTAAACAGCAACAGTGAAGGAATAGATTAATCCTGTGACATAGAAAAGAATCTGTGAGTAATTTTTTTAAATAAGAAATTTTTTTCAACGTTATTTGAATTGAACTGATAGATAAAATCAAACTTAGGTGAAACGGAGGAAATAAATGAATTTTAGACTGATTTCTTAATCTCCAAAGATATTATTTTCTGTAAAAAGTCCTCTTTAAAGCAAATTATATAAAATTGAAAAATGGATTTTATGTGTTTAAAAAAACAATATATTTCAATTTTAGATGATAGTTTTTAAACACTCACTATGAAGATGGGGATTTTATTGTACCACATTTCTTCTCCCTTCCCTCTGTTATAAGGTTAGGAAACTACAACCAAATCTGGCTGTCTGCTTGTTTTTATAAATAAAGTTTTATTGTAAGTTGCTCAAATGTTATACTCATATTTTATTGTATTGTCTAGCCTCACTTTTGGGTTACAGCAGTGAAACTGAGTAGTCTTGATGGGGACAGATGTCCCTGTTTTTGTAAGTAAAGTTTTAGTGTAACAGCCAAACCCATTTGTTTATATATGACCCATTCCTGCTTTTGAGCTACAGCAGTGAAATTCAATAGTCTTGACAGAGACCATATGGCCCACAAAGCCTAAAATATTTACTATCTGGCCCTTTTCAGGAAGTTTGCTGACTCCTGTTATATTGTTATTTTTTATATTATCAAGATTTATAATACTTATAATTTGCTTTGTAACCATAATTCCTGTATTTTTGGGTATTATTACATTTAAATGGATACAGTGCTCATCACTAGCCCTCTTTACCATGACTTCTTCAATTTTGAGTCCTTTATTTTGATTCTTCTCTGAATTTCATCAAGGAGTTTCTTCAGTAAAGTTTTATAAGATCTGAATTTCCTTTTTTATATTAAAAAATGTATGCCTGTTAAAATTTACTTTGAAACATCTTGGGTGGTTATTATATACTTTCCTAAAGAACTGTGTAGGTCAATGTTATCTGATAGACATATAATGTTAACCACATATATAATTTAAATTTTTCTAGTAGTCACATTAAAAATAATGTGTAGTCCCAGCTTACCCTTCCATTCTCTTAAGTCTGCATCTTTATTCCTGTCCTGCCCCTAGGTTCATCAGAAGCATTTTTTCTTTTTATTCCATGTATATGTTTTAGCATACGGTATTTGTTTTTCTCTTTCTGACTTATTTCACTCTGTATGACAGACTCTAGGTCCATCCACCTCACTAAAAATAATCCAATTTCATTTCTTTTTATGGCTGAGTAATATCCCTTGTATATATGTGCAACATCTTCTTTATCCATTCATCTGTCGATGGATACTTACGTTGCTTCCATGTCTTGGCTATTGTAAATTGTGCTGCAATGAACATTGTGGTACATGACTCTTTTTGAATTATAGTTTTCTATTTTTAGTTTTTTAAGGAACCTCCATACTGTTCTCCATGGTGGCTGGGACAAAGTCAGAGAGTAGCATTGACATATATACACTACCAAATGTAAAATAGATAGCTAGTAGGAAGCAACTGCATAGCACAGGGAGATCAGCTCGGTGCTCTGTGACAACATAGAGGGGTGGGATAGAGAGAGTGGGAAGGAGAGGTTATGGGGATATATGTATACATATAGCTGATTCACTTTGTTATACAGCAGAAACTAACACAACATTGTAAAGCAATTATACTCCAATAAAGATGTTTAAAAAAAAAGAAAATTTAATGAGAATAAAATAAATTGCTATTGAAAAAACCCAACAAAACAAAACAAAAATAATGTGTAGAACAGGTAAAATTAGTTTTAATAATAAATTTTATTCAACCCAATATGTCAAAATGTCATTTTAACATGTAATCTATATAAAACATTATTAATGAGATTTTTAAATTCTGTTTTGCACAGTAAGTCTTTAAAATCAAGCATGTATTTTACACTTACAGCACATCTCAGTTTGAACTAGCCACATTTCAAGGCTCAAAGCCATGTGCAGATAATAGCTATCATATTGGACAGCACATTGCAGACAATTCTCATTTACAGTTGAGCATGAAATGTCGACAAGTCTGAGGCTTGATTTTTTTTCCCCTTGGAGGTGATTAGCTTTTACTGATGCCTCAGTAATTATTTTTTCACTTTTGAAGTTCATTAACTTAAAGGGACATATATCAATGTAAAGAATGCTGTACCTAATTTTCATGTTCATTCATTGTGCAGATTTCATTCTCCATTTCAGGGATACTATCTTGTAATAATATCTCTGTCATTCTTTTCTTGTTCCACTTGTTATTATTCTTCTAGGACACCAATTATACATTTGTTGGGGGCCTATATAGAGAAACTATATTAGCAGTTTCTCTGTGTTTCTTCAAGTACCCCATTCTCCTTTACATTATTATGGTGATCATAACATTTTTCTAAAGATAAGTAAGTTGATTTTGTTTCTTGCTCTTTCAGTCTTATTTATTTGTTTCTTGTTCTTATCTTGCTTATATTTAATGACATTGTTTTTATCCTCATTTTATTTCCAAGAAAAGCATTTTCCCTTTTCACATTATACTGTTCTTTATATTCTAATCTTTGTGCTCTTATATTGTCAAATTCATGTTGTTGTTGTTGACTTATTCATTACTTAAAGCTCTTTTGAAAAATTTCCCTCTGTTTCTTATTTGCTTTGTTTTCTCTAGGTTAGATTCTTTAATATTTACATATTATATTTTCTTTCTTCTTCTCCTATATGATACAGTTT
The DNA here is from genome assembly GCF_963455315.2 of Globicephala melas. Classification (NCBI taxonomy): domain Eukaryota; kingdom Metazoa; phylum Chordata; class Mammalia; order Artiodactyla; family Delphinidae; genus Globicephala; species Globicephala melas. The sequence continues at coordinate 15,519,519 of NC_083317.1, read as the reverse complement.
CTTTTCACTGTTGTCATACCATTTCTTAATTTTTTAAAATATCATTCATTCTTTTTGTTGGCCATGAGTCTCAACTCCTCTAGCCAGAAGATGCTTTGCTTTCCCTTTTTAAATTTTTAAAAAAATTTAATTTTATTGGAGTTTAGTTGATTTATAATGTTGTGTTAGTTTCAGGTGTACAGCAAAGTGATTCAATTATACATATACAAATATTCATTCATTATTAGATTCTTTTCTCATATAGATTATCACAGAATATTGGGTAGAGTTCCCTATGCTATACAGTAGGTCCTTGTTTTTTATCTGTCTTATATATAGTAGTATGCATATGTTTATCCTGAGCTCCTGATTTATCCCTCCTGCCTCCCATATTTCTCCTTTGGTAACCATAAGTTTATTTTCAGTATCTATAAGTCTGCTTCTGTTTTGTAAATAAATTCATTTGTATTTTTTAAACTTTTTATTTTATATTGGAGTATAGCCTATTGTACCTTTTTCTGCATATGAACGTCCAATGATCCCAATACCATTAGTTGAAATGACTACCTTTCTATACTGAATTGTCTTTGAAATTTTGTCAAAACTAATTGGCCATATTTGTGTAGGTTTAATTTTGCATTCTTAATGGAAATTTATCCTTCAATATGTATAAACTTTCACTAGTACCACGTTGTCTTGATTACCATAAATTCTTAGGAAATATTAGAATAAAGTAGCATGATTGAATCTATTGATCAATTAGGGAGAATTTACATCTTTACAGTGTTGAGTCTTCCAATCCATGGACATAATAAGTCTTTCAACTTATTTAGGTCCTCTTTGATTACTTTCATTAGTGTTTATAGTTTTTAGCAAACAGATCCTGCACAGGTTTTGTTAGATTTATACCTATTTATATTTTGGAGCTATTGTAACTGGTGTTGTGATTTTAATGTTGGCTTGTGATTGTTTATTGCTAGAAGATAGAAATCCAATTGATTTTTGGGTGGTGATCTTGTATCATGTGACAATGATAAATTTACTTATTATCAGGAGTTTTACTGTTGTTGCTGTTGTTGTAATTGTTGCTGTTGTTTTTGTAAACACCTTGGGATTTCTTATGTGGACAATCATATCATCTGCAAATAGGGACAGTTTTATGTATTTGTTTCCAATATGTATGCTTTTTTGGTTATTACCTTATCATACAGGTTAGTCTTCTAGTATAATGTTGAATAAAAATGATAAGAGTTTATATCCTTGGCATATTTCTCATCTCAGGGGGAAAGAACTCATTCTTTTACCATTAAGTGTGATGATATTTAAAGGTTTATTGAACATGCCCTTTATTTTTAACATCTTTATTGGAGTATAATTGCTTTACAATGTTGCATTAGTTTCTGCTGTATAACAAAGTGAATCACCTATATGTATAAGTATATCCCCATATCTCCTCCCTTTGGGTCTCCCTCCCACTGTCCCTATCCCACCCCTCTAAATGGTCACAAAGCATGGAGCTGATCTCCCTGTGCTATGTGGCTGCTTCCCACTAGCTATCTATTTTACATTTGGTAGTGTATATACGTCAATGCCACTCTCTCACTTCGTCCCAGCTTACCCTTTCCCCTCCCCGTGTCCTCAAGTCCATTCTCTACATCTGCATCTTTATTCCTGTTCTGCCCCTATGTTCTTCAGAACCATTCTTTTTTTTTTTTTTTTTTTTTAGATTCCATGTATATATGTTAGGATACGGCATTTGTTTTTCTCTTTCTGACTTATTTCACTCTGTATAACAGTGTCTAGGTCCATCCACCTCACTACAAATAACTCAATTTTATTTCTTTTAATGGCTGAGTAATATTCCATTGTATATATGTGCCACATCTTCTTTATCCATTCATCTGTTGATGGAGACTTAGGTTGCTTCCATGTCCTCTCTATTGTAAATAGTGCTGCAATGAATATTATGGTACATGTCTCTTTCTGAATTATGGTTTTCTCAGGGTATATGCCCAGTAGTGGGATTGTTGGGTCATACGGAAATTTTATTTTTAGATTTTTAAGGAACCTCCATACTGTTCTGCATAGTGGCTGTATCAATTTACATTTCCACCAACAGTGCAAGAGGCTTCCCTTTTCTCCACACCCTCTCCAGCATTTATTGTTTGTAGATTTTTTGATGATGGCCATTCTGACTGGTGTGAGGTGATACCTTATTGTAGATTTGATTTGCATTTCTCTGATGATTAGTGATGTTGAACATTCTTTCATGTGTTTGTTGGCAATCTGTATATCTTCTTTGGAGAAATATCTATTTAGGTCTTCTGCCCATTTTTGGATTGGGTTGTTTGGTTTTTTTTTTGATATTGAGATGCATGAGCTGCTTATAAATTTTGGAGATTAATCTTTTGTCAGGTGCTTCATTTGCAAATATTTTCTCCCATTCTGAGGGTGGTCTTTTCATCTTGTTTATGGTTTCCTTTGCTGTGAAAAAGCTTTTAAGTTTCATTAGGTCCCATTTGTTTATTTTTGTTTTTATTTCCATTTCTCTAGGAGGTGGGTCAAAACGGGTGTTGCTGTGACTTATGTCATAGAGTCTTCTGCCTATGTTTTCCTCTAAGAGTTTGATAGTGTCTGGCCTTACATTTAGGTCTTTAATCCATTTTGAGTTTATTTTTGTGTATGGTGTTAGGGAGGGTTCTAATTTCATTTTTTTACATGTAGCTGCCCAGTTTTCCCAGCACCACTTATTGAAGAGGCTGTCTTTTCTCCATTGTATATTCTTGCCTCCTTTATCAAAGTTAAGGTGACCATATGTGCTTGGGTTTATCTCTGGGCTTTCTATTCTGTTCCATTGATCTATATTTCTGTTTTTGTGCCAATACCATACTGTATGGATTACTGTAGCTTTTTAGTATAGTCTGAAATCCTGGAGCCTGATTGCTCCAGCTCCGTTTTTCTTTCTCAAGATTGCTTTGGCTATTTGGGGTCTTTTGTGTTTCATAAAAATTGTGAAATTTTTTGTTCTAGTTCTATGAAAAATGCCATTGGTAGTTTGATAGGGATTGCATTGAATCTATAGATTGCTTTGGGTAGTAGAGTCATTTTCACAATGTTGATTGTTCCAATCCAAAAACATGGTGTATCTCTCCATCTGTTTGTATCATCTTTAATTTCTTTCATCAGTGTCTTATAGTTTTCTGCATACAGGTCTTTTATTTCCTTAGGTAGGTTTATTCCTAGGTATATTATTCTTTTTGTTGCAATGGTAAATGGGAGTGTTTCCTGAATTTCTCTTTCAGATTTTTCATCATTAGTGTGTAGGAATGCAAGAGATTTCTGTGCATTAATCTTGTATCTGGCTACTTTACCAAATTCATTGATTAGCTCTGGTAGTTTTCTGGTAGCATCGTTAGGATTCTCTTTGTATGGTATAGTATCATGTCATCTGCAAACACTGACAGTTTTACTTTTTCTTTTCCGACTTGGATTCCTTTTATTTCTTTTTCTTCTCTGACTGCTGTTGCTAAAACTTCCAAAACTATGTTGAATAATAGTGGTGAGGGTGGGCAACCTTTTCTTGTTCCTGATCTTAGTAGAAATGGTTTCAGTTTTTCACCCTTGAGAACAATGTTGGCTGTGTGTTTGTCAGATATAGCCTTTATTATGTTGGGATAGGTTCCCTTTATGCCTACTTTCTTGACAGTTTTTATCATAAATGGGTTTTCAATTTTGTCAAAAGCTCTTTTGGCATCTATTGATATGATCATATGGTTTTTCTCCTTCAATTTGTTAATATGGTGCATCTCATTGACTGATTTGTGTATATTGAATAATCCTTGCATTCTTGGGATAAACCCCACTTGATCATGGTGTATGATCCTTTTAATGTGCTGTTGGATTCTGTTTGCTAGTATTTTGTTGAGGATTTGTGCATCTATGTTCATCAGTGATATTGGCCTGTAGTTTTCTTTTTTTGTTATATCTTTGACTGTTTTTGGTGTCAGGGTGATGGTGGCCTCATAGAATGCGTTTGAGAGTGTTCCTCCCTCTGCTACGTTTTGGAAGAGTTTGAGAAGGATAGTTGTTAACTCTTTCTAAATGTTTGATAAAATTCACCTATGAAGCCATCTGGTCCTGGGCTTTGTTTGTTGGAAGATTTTTAATCACAGTCTCAATTTCAGTGCTTCTGTTTGGTCTGTTTATATTTTCTATTTCTTCCTGGTTCAGTCTCAGAAGGTTGTGCTTCTCTTAGAATTTGTCCATTTCTTCCAGGTTGTCCATTTTATTGGCATATAGTTTTTTGTAGTAATCTCCCATGATCCTTTGTATTTCTGAAGTGTCAGTTGTTACTCCTCCTTTTTCATTTCTAATTCCGTTGAGTCATTTCCTTTTTTTTCTTGATGAGTCTGGCTACTGGTTTATCAATTTTGTTTATCTTCTCAAAGAACCAGCTTTTAGTTTTATTGATGTTTGCTATTGTTTCCTTCTTTTCTTTTTTTTCATTTATTTCTGATCTGATATTTATGATTTCTTTCATTCTGCTAACTTTGCGTTATTTTTTTGTTCTTCCTTCTTTAATTGCTTTAGGTGTAAGGTCAGGTTGTTATTTGAGAGTTTTCTTGTTTCTTGAGGTAGGATTGTATTGCCATAAACTTCCCTGTTAGAACTACTTTTGCTGCATCCCATAGGTTTTGGGTTTTCGTGTTTTCATTGTCATTTGTTTCCAGGCATTTTTTGATTTCCTCTTTGATTTCTTCAGTGATCTCTTAGTTATTTATTAATGTATTGTTTACCCTCCATGTGTTTGTATTTTTTACAGTTTTTTTTCCTGTAATTGATATCTAGTTTCATAGTGTTGTGGTTGCAAAAGATAGTTGATAGGATTTCAATTTTCTTAAATTTACCAAGGCTTGTTTTGTGATGCAAGATATGATCTATCCAGGAGAATGTTCCATGAGCACTTGAGAAGAAAGTGTATTCTGTTTTTTGGATGGAATGTCCTATAAATAACAATTAAGTCCATCTAGTTAAGGTGTCATTGAAAGATTATATTTCATTATTTATTTTCATTTTGGATGATCTGTCCATTGGTGAGAGTGGGGTGTTAAAGTCCCCTAGTATTATTGTGTTACTGTCGATTTCCCCTTTTATTGCTGTTAGCATTTGCCTTGTGTATTGAGGTGTTCCTATGTTGAGTGCATATTTACAATTGTTATATCTTTTTCTTGGATTGATTCCTTCATCATTATGTAGAGTCCTTCTTTGTGTCTTCTAATAGTCTTTATTTTAAACTCTATTTGGTCTGATATGAGAATTACTACTCCAGCTTTCTTTTGATTTCAATTTACATGGAATATCTTTTTCCATCTCCTCACTTTCAGTCTGTATGTGTCCCTAGGTCTGAAGTGGATCTCTTGTAGACAGCATATATACGGGTTTTGTTTTTGTATCCATTCAGCCAATCTATGTCTTTTGGTTGGAACATCTAATCCATTTATATTTAAGGTAATTATCAATATGTATGTTCATATTACCATTTTCTTAATTGTTTTTGGTTTGTTATTATAGATCTTTGTTATTATAGGTATTTTCCTTCTCTTGTGTTTCCCTGCCTAGAGAAGTTCCTTTAGCATTTGTTGTAAAGCTGGTTTGGTGGCTGAATTCTCTTAGCTCTTGCTTTTCTGTAAGGTTTTAATTTCTCCATTGAATCTGAATGAGACCCTTGCTAGGTAGTGTAATCTTAGTTGTATGTTTTTCCCTTTCACCTCTTTAAATATGTCCTGCCACTCCCTTTTGGCTTGCAGAGTTTCTGCTGAAAGATCAGCTCTTAACCTTATGGGGAGTCCCTTGTATGTTATTTGTTGTTTTTCCCTTGTTGCTTTTAATATTTTTTCTTTGTTTTTAATTTTTGATAGTTTGATTAGTATGTGTCTTGGCGTGTTTCTCCTTGCTTTTATCCTGTATGGGACTCTCTGCACTTCCTGGACTTTGTTGACTATTTATTTTCCCATATTAAGGAAGTATTCAACTATAATCTCTTCAAATATTTTCTCAGACCCTTTCTTTTTCTCTTCCTCTTTGGGACCCCTATAATTCGAATGTTGGTGCATTTAATATTGTCCCAGAAGTCTTTGAGACTGTCTTCCATTGTTTTCATTCTTTATTCTGGTCTGTGGTAGTGATTTCCACTATTTCATCATCGAGGTCACTTATCCTTTCTTCTGCCTCAGTTATTCTGCTATTGATTCCTTCTAGAGAATTTTTAATTTCATTTATTATGCTGTTCATCACTGTTTGTTTGCTCTTTAGTTCTTCTAGTTCCTTGTTAAATGTTTCTTGTATTTTCTCCATTCTATTTCCAAGATTTAGAATCATCTTTACTATCATTAATCTGAATTCTTTTTCAGGCAGACTGCCTATTTCCTCTTCATTTGTTTGGTCTGGTGGGTTTTTACCTTGCTCCTTCATCTGCTGTGTATTTCTCTGTCTTCTCATTTTGCTTAATTCACTGTGTTTGGGGTCTCCTTCTCACAGGCTGCTGTTTCATAGTTCCCATTGTTTTTGGTGTCTGCCCCTAGTGGGTAAGGTTGGTTCAGCGTGTGTAGGGTTTTTGGTGGAGGGGACTGGTGCCTGTGTTCTGCTGGATGAGGCTGGATCTTGTCTTTCTGATGGGCAGGACCACGTCCAGTGGTGTGTTTTGGGGTGTCTGTGAACTTATTATGATTTTAGGCAGCCTCTCTGCTAATCGGTGGGGTTGTATTCCTGTCTTGCTAGTTGTTTGGCATGGGTTGTCCAGCACTGGATCTTGCTTGTCGTTGAATGGACCTGGGTCTTAGCGTTGAGACAGGGATCTCTGGGAGAGCTCTCACCAATTGATATTATGTGGGGTGGGGAAGTCTCTGGTGGTCCAATGTCCTGAACTCAGCTCTCCCACCTCAGAGGCTCAGGACTGACACCTGGCCAGAGCAGCAAGACCCTGTCAGCCACACTGCTCAGAAGAAAAGGGAGAAAAATTAGAAAGAAAATAATGATAATAAAATAAAGTAAAATAAAACAGTTAGTAAATAAAAAATATTATTACAATAAAAAATTAAATGTAATAAAAAAAAGAAAAGAGCACCCAAACCAATAAACAAATCCACCAATGATAACAAGTGCTAAAAACTATACTAAGATAGATTAAAAATCAGAAACTAGTCTGTCTTATACAGCAAACCCCAAGTCTACAGTTGCTCCCAAAGTCCACAGCCTCAATTTTAGTATGATTTACAGTCTATTCAGGTATTCCACAGATGCAGGGTACATCAAGTTGACTGTGGATATTTAATCCGCTGCTCCTGAGGCTGCACGGAGAAACTTCCCTTTCTCTTCTTTGTTCGCACAGCTCCTGGGGTTCAGCTTTGGATTTGGACCCGCCTCTGCATGTAGGTCGCCCTCTGGTGTCTGTTCTTCATCCAGACAGGACGGGGTTAAAAGAGCGGCTGATTAGGGAGCTCTGGCTCACTCAGGCCCAGCGGGTGGGGGGTGGGGGGTACAGAATGCGGGGCAAGTATGCGGCGGCAGAGGCCAGCGAGATGTTGCACCAGCCTGAGGTGCGCCATGTGTTCTCCTGGGGAAGTTGTCCCTGGATCCTGGGACCCTGGCGGTGGCGGGCTGCACAGGCTCGCGGGAAGGGCAGTGTGGACAGTGACCTGTGCTTGCACACAGGCTTCTTGGTGGCAGCAGCAGCAGCCTTAGTGTCTCATGCCCATATCTGGGGTCCGCGCTGATAGCCGCGGCTGGCGCCCATCTCTGGAGCTCCTTTAGGCGGTGCTCTGAACCCCCTCTCCTCGCGCACTCCGAAACAATGGTCTCTTGCCTCTTCGGCAGGTCCAGACTTTTCCCCGGACTCCCTCCTGGCTAGCCGTGGCGCACTAGCCCCTTCAGGCTGTGTTCACGCAGCAACCCCAGTCCTCTCCCTGGGATCCACTGAAGCCCGAGCCTCAGCTCCCAGCCCCCGCCCGCCCCGGCGGGTGAGCAGACAAGCTTCTCGCGCTCGTGAGTGCCGGTCGGTGCAGGAATCTCTCTGCTTTGCCCTCTGCACCCCTGTGGCTGCGCTCTCCTCCGTGGCTCTGAAGCTTCCCCACTCTGCCACCCGCCGTCTCCGCCCGCGAAGGGGCTTCTAGTGTGTGGAAACCTTTCCTCTTTCACAGCTCCCCCCCACTAGTGCAGGTCCCATCCCTATTCTTTTGTCTCTGTTTTTTCTTTTTTTTTTTTTGCCCTACCCAGGTACGTGGGGAAGTTTCTTGCCTTTTGGAAGGTCTGAGGTCTTTTGCCAGGGTTCAGTAGGTGTTCTGTAGGAGTTGTTCCACATGTTGATGTATTTCTGATATAATTGTGGGGAGGAAGGTGATCTCCACGTCTTACTCCTCCACCATCTTGAAGGTCCTCCAAAGACGCCCTTTATCAGGTTTAGGAAGTTTGATTATATTCCTAGTTTGCAGAGCGGTTTTTGTTTTTGTCTTTTTAATCAAGAATGGATGTTGAATTTTTTCAACTCCTTTTCTCATCAGTTGATAAGATCATGTGGTTTTTTTTTTTCTGTAGGCTCTCTATAGAATGATTGCATTGACTGACCCAGATTTGCATTTCCAGGATAAACCCCACTTAGTCATATTATATAACTCTTTTTATATATATTGCTGGATTTTATTTGATAATTTAAAAAATTTATTTGGTTTGCTTGCATATTTTCATTTAGTTCTTATAGTAACCCTGTGAATTATGAGGTATCTACAATCTACAGAGTAACATAATGGGGCTTGTTAGGGTTAGCAGTTTGCCCCAAATCACACAGCTAATAGGTGCAGAGCCAGGAGTTTGATATTTGATTTTCTGAATCCAAAGTTGTTTTCTTTCCTCTTTGTCACCAAGCCTGGGATTTAGAAAGAGAGAGGAAGAGAGCCTCAAGTGATCTTAAATGTGGTCATGCCTCCAGTATAAATAAATTGCCTCTCAGAGTATAAAGGTCTTCAGGATGTATTGTCAGAGACATTAGGGAATTGGAGAAGGGAGAGAAACCTGGCAATGTGCAAATGTTTACAAAATAGATTTGAGAAGTCTAGAACCATTTATTAGATAGATGATTGATGAACTCTTGGAACAGAAGATGGTAATCAATAAAAGACTAACGTATGTTTACTAAGAATAGGTCAAAGTAAACTCCCATTTTCTTTTATCCCAGATTTTATGATCATCATAAAAATAACAAAGTATTTACTTATTAGCTCTGGGAACTCCAGTTGTCATCATTGGATCAAAATCCACATAGAAGAAGATAAAGTAAGAAACAAGTTCAAATTAAAACTGCCTTTGATAACCAAAAAGGACAAGTCTCAGTACTGTCCAAAAGAATGATCAGCTCCTGTCAGAGTCCATGAAGACTATCTTCCATGACCCAGGCAGGTGCCCTTCATGTCTATAATCATTGCATCTACATCCTATAACATTTATACCGTGTGTTCCTTTCTCACACCCCAAATTATTTCACAATATTCCTGGGAGAGTGAAGAAGCATGTTTCCTAGAAACATGGACATTTTCTAATGGGATAACGATTTCTGCATTCTCAGGACCATTTACACATGATTTGGTGGTGTGCCCCACTATTGGAGCCCTGTGGTTTCTTTATGGACTGTTTCTGCTATTGTTTGTGTGGTTGGGTCCTCCTTTGGCTTTCTTATCAGTTAGCTATCTGTACAGTTCTTTTTCTTCTTCCAATAGAAGTAATTATAAATAGCACAAATAAACCCTTAGCAATCTTTATTATTGTACTGCATTGGATAAAGGCTATCTGAATAATCTTAAGAACAATATGGAGGCATGCAGGATGGCTGATGCTACAAATAGATGCCGTTTCAGGTATTTGGACAATCACGTGGGAGGCTATAAATCAAGGGAGTTTAACCTGGCAGTAAATTTCTCCAGGCATGCCACTGTTCTTTGTTCTTGGACTGTTCCTGTGAAAATTTTTATCAGTGACTTGGACATCAACATAAAAGCCTTATGTATAAAATTTACAAATGTCCAGTTTACAAAGCTGGGATGAGAGGCTTGAAATGATCTCAACAGGCTGGACAACTGGCTATCAAATGACATGAAATATGTTAGTTCCTATTGTCAGCTTCAAACGGTCAGTTTTACAGTGATAAGATACACAAACCTTTTTTGACAGCAGTTTTTGAGAAAACAAAAATAAAACATGGACAAATCAGTCAGCTGTGAACTTTCTGTGAGACTCAAATACCACATGGCTGCCAAAAACTTAACCCTGTCTTATACTGCAGATATTCCCCAGAAGCTCTGAGGTGTAAATGCTGTGTTTTATACCCCTTTATATTCCCAGTGTCTTGCATTTAATAGATTCTCACTTATTGTTTGCTGAATAACAACTATAATGGTCAAGACATAGCTGTAGTATTGTGGTAAAATTTGACCATCACATTTTAAGGGTCAGTGGCTAAGCTGGAATGCACACAAATAATGATGGCCCAGCAGGGAGGGTCTGAAAACTATGTTTTAGTAGATCAAATAGAAGAATTAGGAATGTGCAGAAGAGGAGGTTAATGAGAAACAGGCTAATTATTTTGGTCCAGACTTGTTTTATCTTGTCTCTAGGGAAGAATTTGATCGATGTTATAGGAAGGCAGCTTTAAACTCAATATTAAGTAGAACTTTCTATAATTAATGGAGGCAAAGATATGGACTGTTGAATGACCATTTGTTAAGAATGTAGGAGAGGGAATTCCTGCTGATATATATGTTGTGCTGATTTAGCTTAAATGACCTTTCCAACTAAGAGTTTCTATGTTAGGTAGTAAGATTTAGTATAATTATTTTGAAAAATGACAATAAATGTGTGGAATATATGTATTTTTCTATTAACAACAATACTTCACTAAAATATCTTTTCTTTTCATGGATTTAGCCAAGCCACAGGGTCTCTATATTTTTCTTAGTAAACTACAGCTTTATTTTCTCAATTAGGGATCACAAGATATTTCCATTACTAATATACATTCTCTTGTCAAAATGTAACTATCTTTCTGTTGGTTTTTTGAGCCCTTAAATATTTTTCTGGACTTAAAAAGTGATTTTACAGCATTCTTTCATATTCAGATCATTGTGATTATTTGCAAGGCCAATAGTATGTTTCTGTTTCTATGTATTTTACATTTTTTCATACTTAAGAGAACACTAACAGCTGTTTTAAAAAATGCTAGCTTGTTATCATATAGCAACCCAAATAACTCAGTATTAGAAAGTGGAGTCCAATCTATTGCCTGCCGTCATAATAGTTTAATGTAACACATTTCAATTTGCTAACAACACAAATCGTCGGTTTGCTATTTCATGTATTTACCACGTATTCTTAACATTATTTTACCCTTGATCTCTGGTTCTGCTCTCCCTCTCTGGCTTCTTCCCAGATGCCTCTTTTTCATTCTCACCTTAACTGTGGCCCTACTCAGATGAAGTCCTTGTCATTTTCCTGTCTCTTCATGATCTTCTTCGAGGTCTTATCTACTTCCACACCTTCTGTGGAGGAGCCCCATTATTATTATTTTTTTATTGAAGTATAGTTGATTTACAATTTCAAGTATACAGCAAAGTGATTCAGTTTACATATATATGTATATATATTTTTCTGATTCTTTTCCATTATAAGTTATTAAAATATATTGAATATTCGTCCCTGTGCTATACAGTAAATCCTTGTCATTTATCTATTTTATACATAGTGGTGTGTATCTGTTAATCCCATACTCCTAATTTATCCCTGTCCCCTTTTTCTCCTTTGATAACCACAAATTTGTTTTCTGTGTCTGTGAATCTGTTTCTGTTTTGTATACAGATTCATTTGTATTACTTTTTAGATTCTACATATAAATATCATATAATATTTGTCTTTCTCTGTCTGGCTTACTTCAATCAATATGATAACCTCTAGGTCCATCCATGCTGCTGCAAATGGCATTATTTTGTTCTTTTTATGGCTGAATAATATTCCATTGTATATATGTACCACATCTTCTTTATCCATTCATCAGTTGATAGACATTTAGGTTACTTCCATGTCTTGGCTATTGTAAATAGTGTTGCTATGAACATTGGGGTGCATATACCTTTTCAAATTAGAGTTTTTATCTTTTCTAGATATATACCAAGGAGTGGGATTGCTGGATCATATGGTAGCTCTATTTTTAGTTTATTAAGGAACCTCCATACTGTTCTCCATAGTGGGTGCACCAATTTACATTCCCACCAACAGTGTAGGAGGGTTCCCTTTTCTCCACTTGGGAGAGTGGAGAAATAATGGGAGCCCCATTATTTTCCTCCCAGCTCTTTGTTCGGTGTCCCTGTGGGAGTTAGCAGATCTAACATTCAACTCATTAGCTTTTTCCTCAAAACAAAACTTTGGGATATTCTCTGTTTCTGCCAGTGATACAGCCTTTCTGACAGCCATTAAAGCTCAGAATTTATCACAGTCTCTTTTCTCCCTGCTTGGGGAGGTAGTGTCCCACAATAGTTAAGAGCACAACTTCCTTTTTTAAAAAAAAAATTAATTAATTTATTTTTGGCTGCATTGGGTCTTTATTGCTGCGTGTGGGCTTTTTCTAGTTGCGGCGAGCAGGGCTACACTTCGTTTCAGTGCGCAGGCTTCTCATTGCGGTGGCTTCTCTTGTTGCAGAACACAGGCCCTAGGCACGTGAGCTTCAGTAGTTGTGGCACGCAGGCTCAGTAGTTGTGGCTCATGGGTTCTAGAGCGCAGTCTCAGTAGTTGTGGTGCACGGGCTTAGTTGCTCCGTGACATGTGGGATCTTCCTGGACCAGAGCTCGAACCCGTGTCCCCTGCATTGGTGGGCGGATTCTTAACCACTGTGCCACCAGGGAAATCCCAAAACCACAACTTCTGACTCTGGCTACCTAGGTTCAAATACCAGCCCTTCCCTTTTCCAGTTGCACAACATGAACAGGTTGCTTAGCCTTTCAAGGCTTCATTTTTCACATCTTTAAAATGGAGATGATAGTAACCTAGTTGGATAAAGTGTTAAGGATTTATAGCCTAAATTTCCAGGCTGACCTTGTCATAATTTCAGTTATTCAGACACGGTTCTGGTGAACTGTGCACATTAACAAAACATTAAATGTGAGAGACAAATTGTATTTAGTTTTTAAGTGACTTCTTAATGTTGAATTTTGGACTTACTAATGTATGCATTGGGGTATGTATGTAAACTGTGAAAGAGTTAATATACTGTATTAGTTTGCTAGGGCTGCCCTAACAAAGTGCAAAGACTAGCTAGCTTTTTTTTTTTTACCCACGCCTCACAGCTTGGGGGATCTTAATTCCCCGACCAGGAATTGAACCCAGGCCCTTGGCAGTGAAAACGCTGAGTCCTAACCACTGAACTGCCAGGGTATTCCCAAGACTAGCTAGCTTAAACACTAGAAATTTATTTCCTCACAGTTCTGGAGGCTAAAAGTCTGAGATCAAAGTGTTGGCAGTGTGGGTTTTTCCTAGGGCCTTTCTCCTTGGCTTGTAGAAGGCTGTCTTCTTCCTGTGTCTCCATGTGGTCTTTCCTCTGTGTGGGTTTGTGTCCTAATCTCCTCTTGTTATAAGGACATCAGTCATATTGGATTAGGACCTACACTAACAAACTCATTTTACCTTAATCAGCTCTTTACAGACTTTTTCTTCAAAAACAGTCACATTCTGAGGCACTAGGGGATAGGACTCCCACATACGGATTTTGAGGAGGACACAATTCAGCTCACATTGTATACCCTACCTGAGGTCTTAACTAGTGGGAAAAAAACGAATCTAGGATTAGTTTGGAGGTTATTTCTTAAAGCTCAGGTATTTAAGATATTTTTGATCATCTTTTTATTATTTACTTATAATTTTATTAATTAGGATCAGATAATGTAGCCTATAAAAATCTATAGTTTAATGTTTGTTAAAGTTTTTTGTGTGTGTATGAACAAGCACACATATATTTTGCTATTTCCCATGAGGTAATCTAAAATAACCTGGGGAATCTAGGTGGTTTTTATAGCAGTTACTTTTGTGGCATTGCATCATGACTACTTGAATGGAGGGAAATGAAACTCCAACTGACCAATTTGATTTCTCTCACATCAGCCTTGCTCACCCTTCTTGGGGAGGGTGATTTTGAAACTAGAAAAGGCTTTTGGATTGAGTGTGAGTCATGCTGTCTCTGTGATCCCATCATGCCTTGGGATCAAGAGTTGGCTATAAAGTTACTACTCTGGACAAAGACTAAATTTCTATTCTAATAGCAATCGTAGCATCAGTATTGCTCTGAGACGTGATGCATTATTGTGTGGAGCTTAAAATCAATCCACTTAATATGTTCCCTTTTGTAGGTGGGTTTTGGTTCCTTTAAGGAACAGGTTCAGGGTGGCAGGTGGGGACCTGAGGTAAGGGGACTAGGAGAATGGAGGGAATTACAAAGAATTTGCTTCTAAAATGAGTATGGGCTCAAGTGCCCTCTTGTGTCTGCTTTAGCTTTCTTCGCAGAGGAAAAGCCCGAGTTACATGGTATCACATTGCCTACCTATTTTCTCATTCCCTCTTAATTTTCAAACAGGTTTTGGTCCCTATTAGGTAACCTGGTGATAGAATCACTTTCAGAAGGATTCAGATACCTCAGTGATTCTTTGAAACCCTTTAACGCACACCGTTGTTTGAATTTTGTCACAGCTCAGTACTCCCTGAAAGCTATTCTGAGGTTATGGTCATTGTGTGATTTATGCAAGGAGAAACTCTGGTTACAGTCTGTCCCACATAGCAAAAACAGGCACCATGAGAGGCCATTCGATGAAGTGACTAAACGAATCCAGCAAGTACCAGAGAAGTGTTTCCTCCTGTAAACTTCACCATTTGGTGACGTCTGAAGGCAAGCAACTGATAAAGGGAAGAGCATCTTCCACTGAAGCCTGAAAATGACTGTAGAATGAAGTTAAGTTGCTCTTCTGAGAGCTGAAGTTGTCTGTTTAGGATGTCATGTATTATAGTTTGCTGAACGTTTGTTTAGAATCTGATTTGGGAGGAAATGAAAGTATGGCAACTGGCAAGGGTGAGGGAAATCTACAGAAATTTGCATTTTTCTGTATATTTCTAAGATCTTTCTGTCACTCCAGTGTTTTAAAACAGCTCTCTTTTCTCCCTACAAAGATTTCAGATGAGTCCTTTGCTTCGTTTCTCATGTGAAAACCTAATTTAACAGCACCCACCCCAGCCAAGTTCTTTGTTTTCATTATTTGTCAGTAAATGTTTTTGTTAAGCACTTCCCTCATCTTCCTTCCTCTTCTAGGCCCTTTCCTCTCCACCCACCTACCTTCCCTATCCCCCGCCCCAGCGGAGGGTGATGTATCTTACTTATGCTTTATGGAATTCTCATTAGGGAGGCTCCTTACCTCTGACAACGTGGTTGACTTGCAGAATTCTCAAATATGAAGTTTCAGTGGTGTGGAGGTCACATGGTTTGATTTTCACCTCCACAATGTGTAGATAATATCCATACAACAATACCTTATACCCTTATCCTTTTTGGAAATGTAGAGTAGAAAGGTGATTGTCCTGGGCTGACCAGTTGTCAATTGCAACAAGATTCATAAGCCCTTCCTGTTGTGGTCACACCTTTTCATTGCTGACCTGGACTGGACATTAAGTGTTCCTGCAAAGCCCTTATACTTATTGCAGACAGGCCAGTGTGGGGACTAAGAAAGAGCTCTCACCAGAAGATGGGAATGTGGGCCCTCAGCCCTGCCTCTGCCATGCTCTCACTGGCTATGGTGTTAGGTGGGTCATTTCACCTCTCTGGGCTCAGCTTCCTCATCTGTAAAAGAAGGGGACTGGCCTGATGGAGGAAACTGGCTCTAACGTCCTTGCCAGCTGTGGCTGCTCCATGGTAGGACTTCCGTGGAAAATACTTGTTTTGCTTCCGTCGAGCTTTGCCTTCCCTGAGTTCCTTCTGCTGATCCTTTCCAGACTTTTATGTCCCGGAGGGTGAGTCATCGCCTCCAGTGGGCGTAGCCAGAGAATGAATCCTCTTTGCTACTAATCTTCTGAAGAAACACTCCAAAGACAGTAGATGTCATCTCCGATTGCGCCAGTCAGCTCGTTGCTTGCTGCTCTCCTGAGGCCTGGGCCCCTCCACCGAGCCAAGCTTGCCAAGGATTGGGAGTACCTATGCTTGTGGTCGGCTTCCCAGGCCTGTCTGTCCTTCCTGGATCAGGCAGCAGTATTCTAGGAACAAATCCCCTCTGCCTAGCCCTGCTTTTCTGCCATCCAACTCATTTTCTGAATCACAGTTCTTCTCCCCTCCCTGCTGGTCCTGGCAGGATGGAGTTTGTCAGGCCCTGTAAGTCCCTGTGGGCCTGTCCAGGTGGTTAGGACTTTGGATGCTCTTGGCTTCTGCTCCAGATATTTTTAAATGCTTTTAATTGATTTGAAAAAAAAAATACATGCTAACTTTGAGTTTTAAAGTATTTGGAATTGCACGCCAAGGCCACTGGCTTAGCAGTAGAGTTGTCAAACAGCCCATAAACAAACAAATTAAAAAGAAGAGGTGGGGCCATAAAGGCAGTTGCAGAACTGGAAGCCCAAACAAGTAGTTTCTGTCTAGTGGCCCTTTAATAGCCCTGACTGTGTGTGTTTATTCTCTGGATTCCAGGAATGGAGGACAAATTAATTTGCTATGGATTCCAAGAAATGGGTTGTAGTGGGGCAAATGTAAACCTGTTCTGTGCCCCATTCCTTCAAGATTGATCTAGTTCATGGCCACTCCCAGAAATGTGTAACAGTTAATTATGACTTGCCAGGATAACTATGACTTAACCTTATAGCAACCCAGCTCTTCTAGCATGGTACAACCATTGTTCTTTTATCCCTGGTACTTTCAGACTACAGATGACATAGGGCTTGAACCAATCCTATTTAATCTCCTTTGGCTCATCTTTAGAATAAAATCCAAGTCCCTTAAGGGATGGGATACCCTTAGAGTTGAGATGCTTATCCCAATGGAGTTGTACTACTACTCTGTGGTATCAGATATATTAGTCAATTTAGCTGCAGTAACACACAGTCTCCAAATCCCAGGGGCTCACACTAACACATTTTCATTTCCAACTTGCATTACATGGTGGTAGTGGTGCATCAGTGGCTACAGTTCCGCTCCAGGAATCCCTTCTTTCCAGGAACCAGCAAAAGAGCAGTGCTTAGTTGGGATGTGCTGTTTTAGTGGCAGAGAGAAAAACAGAATTGGCTGAAAAATGTGATTCTTCAAAGTGCTTGCTTGGAACTGGCACACTCTCACCTCTGCTTACATTTCATTGGCTCAGACAAGTCGTATGGTCAAACCGGTAAGATGACGGAGAAGTACACTCCACCTATAGAGAGGCACTCTGAGTCACCTGGAAATGGGCTGGGATGTGTAATCACCCTACAGGGAAGAGAGCCAATATGGGGAAGAACAGCGTAATTCATCACATCAGGCTGATATGCCAGACATGTAAGTTCATGAGAAAGGCAGGGCTATCTACAGAAGCCTCTGATCCCCAGATTTATCTTTCCTATCCTTGAGGGCTATCATATGAAAGAGACAGAGAAGGTCTCTTTGGTTTTCCCATCAGGAAAGGCCTATACCAGCATTCCTTTTATAAGATGAAGTCTGACTCTGTTCTAACTCCCTTGAGGTTCCCCGGTTCCTGCCTTAGACCATGTCTCCTATACTGTGAGCTGCTTCTATGTTTGACTTCATCTTTTTATTTCATTTGGTGGCTTTGGTGTTTATAAAAGTCCACTTTGTTCTTCTTTTGGCTGACTCTGTAGCAGTGCTCTTGCAGCTGCAAAATCACTGTGGTTTGGAGCCAGGCCAGAAGATGCAGGAATTAACAGACCCAGAGGCCTGGGCATTGAGACGAGTTCAAGAAGTAGAAGATGGAAGAGAAGTGAGATGTAAGAATAAGTGCATCTATTTGTATGATTTTTTTTTTTTTTTTTTTTTTTTGTGGTATGCAAGCCTCTCACTGTTGTGGCCTCTCCCGTTGCGGAGCACAGACTCCGGACACGCAGGCTCAGTGGCCATGGTTCATGGGCCCAGCCGCTCCGCGGCATGTGGGATCTTCCCGGACCGGGGCACGAACCCGTGTCCCCTGCATCAGTAGGTGGACTCTCAACCACTGTGCCACCAGGGAAGCCCCTATTTGTATGATTTTAATGAATTACTTGATTGGTTGATTAATTAATTAGGAACTATTTTTCTTCACTTTTAGACTTTCTTGGAGGATGGGTGCTTCTGACCTGTGGCAATAATGAATTCTTTTTTTTTTTAAATAATATCTTTATTGGAGTATAATTGCTTTACAATGGTGTGTTAGTTTCTGCTTTATAACAAAGTGAATCAGCTATACATATACATATATCCCCATATCTCTTCCCTCTGTGTCTCCCTCCCACCCTCCCTATCCCACCCCTCTAGGTGGTCACAAAGCACCAAGCTGATCTCCCTGTGCTATGTGGCTGCCTCCCACTAGCTATCTACTTTACATCTGGTGGTATATATAAGTCCATGCCACTCTCTCACTTCATCCCAGCTTATCCTTCCCTCTCCCCGTGTCCTCAAGTCCATTCTCTACGTCTGTGTCTTTATTCCTGTCCTGCCCCTAGGTTCTTCATGATGATGAATTCTTATAATAAAACTTGAAATGAGAGAAGAATCTGATTTCAGTATAGAATAATCAGAGAATTTCCCTCTCTTTCAAAAAATAAAATGGTTCCTGGATATGCAAACTATCTTTGCTAATAAAGTAAAATAAACCCTTCTGTAATTATTTCTTTTTATTGGTCTCTTTGAAGGACAATAAATATTGTAATACATAATGTCAGTAAAGTATTTTACCGTATCTACATGTGTTTTGGCACCAAAACTAGTGATCTTTTATCAGAAATGGAATTGCATGGGAACATTTCCTTAAACCCTTTTCTTTCATCATCCAGCATTACACTTGTCAGTTCCCTTGTCGGTTCCCCTCCTGGATCTTGGGATTTGAAAGAGTTCACTTGGGCTCCCAGCCATTATCTATCCCCTCCCCCACATTTAGTACAATGCCTGGCATTTGTGTTGAATGGAATGAGTAACTAAACACATAAATGAACAGAACACACAGTCTAGTGCCAGAAAAGAAAAGAATATCTAATGCAGACCAGTTAATAAGGAGAGAACTAACTGTCCCAGACTCCCCAGCTTCTTTCCTTGGTGTCCCTGCCTTTCATGCTGAGACACCTCTTGGAACTGCAGCTCCTGTGCCAGGACTCCCTGCATTTGCCACTCTCTTTCAAATCCAAGCAATGACAATATCACCTTTTCTTACTCCGTGTTGGCACTTTGGGTAGAGCCCAATTTTTTTTTTTTTGGCCACCCGGCACAGCTTGCAGGATCCTAGTTCCCCAACCAGGGATTGAACCTGTGCGCTCAGCAGTGAAAGCACAGAGTCCTAACCACTGGACTGCCAGGGAATTCCCATAGAGCTCAATATTTTCAAAAAGAACTTGATTAAAATACCAAGGGAAAATACAAAAAGAAATGAAAAACAATTTCCGTACCCCTTCATACAAAAGATGAAAAAGAGTAGCCACCACTGATTGATGGTTTCCTGTATTCTAGACCCTGTGCAAAGGCCCCTCCAGACATAAGAGGAACTGTTCTCTCCGATTTGGAGATGCAGAACACAGGACCAGAGAGAGACTTGCCCAGCGCCCCACCATTGGCCAGTGGTGAGAACAATGGTTCTTTGATTCTACAAATCATGCTTGGGAAAAAATATATTGCTAGGGAAAAAAAGATTCTATTTCATGCCCCAAAGAGACTGATTTAGCATAAAATTCTCTTTCTTGAGATGTAGCCACTCGGGTTGGCATTTTCACAGTCAAGTTGCCTGGGTTTTCTGCCCACGCCTCCAGCAGTAGCTCTTCTATGATCTACACACTGCTTTGTTTCAAAATGAACACAACTCTTCTTCATAATTTTTTTCTGGAGCCCCTGCCTACATACCTCACACCTCAACCTAGGCTTTTCCAGAAAGTATGTCTGGCAGGTGGAGGAGAGATTCCAACTCCAGCTGCAAAGTGGTAGTTATTGGTACCATAAAAACTCAAAGCTTGGTTCATCTGTCTCATTTTAATTCCCAATATTTTCCACTTTCTCAGTTTCTTTGTAAATCATTAGGTTCCCTTAGTGCCTTTCTTTCACCCTACCAATGAAAGTAGCAGCCTCTCAGAATTAGGCTTCTATAATATAAATATATTCGATAATAACTTACAATGAGGAAATTTTCCTTTAAAAAGAATGATGTGGGCTTCCCTCATGGTGCAGTGGTTGGGAGTCCGCCTGCCGATGCAGGGAACACGGGTTCGTGCCCCGGTCCGGGAAGATCCCACATGCCGTGGAGCGGCTGGGCCCGTGAGCCATGGCCATTGAATCTGCACGTCTGGAGCCTGTGCTCTGCAACGGGAGAGGCCACAACAGTGAGAGGCTAGCAAAAAAAAAGAAAAGAAAAAAATAAAAAAGAATGATGTGAACACACTTGGTATAATTATGATGTTTGTTCTACACTGTTTATATCCTCTTCTAAAAATATACTCTGTGCGTTAGAGAATGGTAAGAGCTATCCAAGAGTAAGAAAAACTTATTTTAAGTGCTGCAATTATGTCAATTATATCATGAAACCATGAATTGTGACTCTCTGTCAAAAGGGGCTGTATTTCCTTAGACATGCAGAAGATGAATTTGCAAGATAACTCACCACGATGTCTTTGTTAAGCTGACATATTTGATTTAATTTCTAGATAACTTACAAGGTCAGAGAGATTCTCATTATGCAACTCATCCTTGAGCAAGAGTCGCTGCGGATTTTGCTCTACTGCTCCATGTTCAGATGAGTTGCTGTTTGTTTCACTAGCCAAATCGAAGTAATCCTTTATCCGTGTTATGGTAGCATTCATTTAAAAATATTTATTGAATGCTTTCTATGTGCCAGGACACATTTCCAAGTGTTGGGAACTCACAGTGAATGAAACTGACATATATCCCTCTACACTTGGGGAGCTTAAACCCTAGCATCAAGACAGCACATTCTAAAAAAAAAAAATGAGCTTGGTATTTTTTAAGGCTTAAGTAGTTCAAAAGTATCAGAGCATAGTTTTACATATTCAGCATTTTCCAAAAGGTCGTAGGCACTTATATAAGCCAGCTTACATTATTCATCTACGGCATCTCTTGACAAATAAATTTTTGCTCTTTGTCTTTTGGTCCCCATTCTATATTGTATTTACAAAGTCAGGAAATATAGGATACACTTTTAAAGACTATGTTAGTTATATTTTCAAATAGTAGGCTCAAGATGCTTCCAAGTGAGGTGGATTTGCTCTAGATTTAAAGCAATGGGCCTAATTGCTAAAATGGAAAACAACCCCCAAAAACTCTAAGATTGTCCAAAATTCTGGAAGTACAGGGCATTAGTTTAATCATTATACTTTTTAAGGGGTCTGAAAATGGAAGAAATACAGACGAAGATCTTTGACAATATAACTGATGCATTTTTGACAGTGAGTTTTTTATCCTATGTTTCCTGACTTTGTGGAACACCCTATATTTTACTTCTATACCCACTGCAATAAGGAAGTAAACATGTCCCACCAGTTCCAATATTTCCCTTGTTTTATCTCCCCTTTATTCATTCTACATTGTGAAACAAAGGACAAGATTGAATGCTATGAACAAAAAGGTGGAGTGGAATGCAGATTTTCTTCTAGAACACCATTGACTTACCTTAATTTAGGTAATGGAGGTCTGGTTTAATGGAAAGAAACAGGAAATCTATTTTCTCATTCTAATTTGGTCACAAAGGGCTTTTTTGACGTGGGCCAAACTGCTTCCCTCAGTGTACTCCTCTATGAAATGGAAAGCTGGGTGGGGGTGTGTGTAGATATTTTCTAAGTCCCTTCTTGTTCTAACATTATGTGTTTCCATTTCATATGGGTCCTTTTTTTTTTTTTGGCGGTACGCAGGTGTCTCACTGTTGTGGCCTCTCCCGTTGCGGAGCACAGGCTCCGGACACGCAGGCTCAGTGGCCATGGCTCATGGGCCCAGCCGCTCCGCAGCATGTGGGATCTTCCCGGACTGGGGCACGAACCCGTGTCCCCCGCATCGGCAGGCGGACTCTCAACCACTGCGTCACCAGGGAAGCCCATATGGGTCCTTTTGAACTTTAGAAGGTGGAGGGGGTCCCATTTCTTCCCATATTTTTGATGTCTCTGCCCATACTTACCATCCCTTTAAGGGTTTGGATTCATCATTAATGGCAACAATTCTTTCATGCTTTATTAATAAAAAATTAGAAAGTCAAGGGACTCCTCTCTCAATCAATCAGCAGTTGTATGAAAGAGCGAGAAATCCCAAAATTGTGGAGGACAAAAGTAGCATCCCATTGCTTGATATTTAGGATTTCATGTCTTGTAATTATTCTTGAATATTTTAAAGACTCAAAAAAAGTAAGTACTTTCAAGAAGGATGGTTTCCAGAACTCACAACCACATTGAGTTCTTGTATTTTCATGGTTGAAAAATATAAATCAATTTTGTTAAAAGTGGTGTGTTAAAGATTAGGAAGATGAGGCCTAGGGTATTTCAAGTATTTTAACACATCGTTCCTCAGGAACCTCCACGTGGATGTCTTGTAAACTGAAAGAAGCTAAACTGGGAGCTTCCAAAAGAAGTCTGTGGCCAGACTGTACGCAAAGCAGAGCATACGGCAGAGGGTTCTGTGTTGATGTATACTCCATCCAGCAGAAGAGTTAAAATATTATTTTCGCAGTCAAATGAATAAATAGTAATGGTTTATTTACCCTCCCCAAGTGTGGTTGTGAAATACGCTAGACGAAGACTCAGGCAACTGCGTTTCTGTTTCTGATCTGCCAACTACTAGGGTAAGTGGGTCTCTCCATGTGCTCGTCTTGGCAAGCATCTCCTCAGGACCCTTACCAGAGAGACAGGAAACAATGATGAGAGAGCTGGGCAAGACCAGACCTAGCAGGAGCCTCCTCTAATTTGGGAGAGTTCTGAAAACTGGACCATCAGCCCTAATTACCTATGTCAGGAATCCTGTACATAATAGGCCACATTTCTCAACAGCTTGCTCGAGCCATGCCCCTAAAAACAGCTCAGACCTGCTCCACGGGGGCATTCATCCTGGCAGCCGAAGAGGGTGAACTTGTTTTAGGCATATGTGTCTGTAAACATCCAAAAGATCCACTGTTGGAAGCATGGACCTGACCTAGGGTTGTTGAAGCTGCACATGATCTCACACTTGCAACTTCAGAGAAACTTCACACTTTCACCGTATAGCAGAGCATGGGCAGATAAATTTCGGTGACATTTTGCTCTCTGCCCACTCTCTGCAAACTCAGCCACTGAAACCACAACAACCTCCACCACCTCCACTACAACAAAACACATTGTGGTGGTTCGATGCCATTCCCAAGCTGTTTCTCAGAGCCATCAAGCTAACTGCCACAAGAACCAAGCTTCCTGTGCCATCAGCACGAAAATCTGAGTTCAGTTGGGATTCCGTGTATTTTTTCTACTCTCCACACACCAAACTATGAGGACCATTATTAAGTGATGGTCATCGGTTAAAATCACTTGCCCAAAGTTACAGCTTACAGGTACAGAGCTGGCCTGTAAATCCTATATTCTTTCATTCCAAAGAGTGTCAGTCAAATGTTAACAATATGCACACAAATTTACCTCTACTAATCTTTTCTTTCAAACCTAGGATTTTGAGCTTTTGGGTACATATTTAGTCAAATTTTATGATGAGAATACTACTCCTATTAAAGGTCATATTATGCTACTACAGCTGAGTAGTAACGTAATATAGTAGTATGCTGCAGAGGTATAATGTTGTGACTTGCCAATGATTTTGAGGAATGTTTCATGAATATACCTAAAATTTATTATTTCTACCCAGTTCAAATTTTGTATTCATGAGAAATGGTTTAAGAAAGTATAACCCACATTTTTATTTGATGTTGTTTAGTAATTATGAAGACAAACGGTTCAGATTATACTCTTTTAATGCATTTTAGCAAATATTTATTAAGAACAGTGTGTAGGCTACACTGTTAGCTAAAGGGTATCTGTTTAGAATGCTTAGCTATAAGAGACATAATTATCTTAGAGGTTTATCATAGGGCATTATCTTGAACAAGCTAAAATGTTGAAATAAGTGATCTTGTGGGAAAAGATGTTGAGAGGAAACACAGAACCAGGCTACAGAGCAATCTTCACCTGAACCTGGATTTGTTAGAACAAGTATTTATGGGATGATGTCAGTGGGAATTATGGGATGTGATAGTCAGCTGGGACCTGTTGATTTAGAAATGAAGCAACTGAGGTCAAGTGAAGTTGTGTCTTACTCAAAGCTTGTAAGAGTGAGCAGAGTCTGAAATCCAGGTTTTCCTATTTCAAGCCATTTGCTGGCTTAGCAAACCCCAGAGTTTCTTCTAAGGGAAAGAATTTCTTCACTTGAAAGCTTTGTGAAATTTATGCAGGGATATCAATTTGAGGTTGACCACTCTTGAGGCTGTGTTTTTGCAGAAAAGGATTTGACTATGCTTCTGAGGAGTATTTTTCCCAAGAACTAACACTGGTTAACACAACTCTGTAAATCAACTATATGTCAATTAAAAAGAAAAAAAAAAAAGAACTAACACTGGACACCTCACCAAAGAAGATATGTAGATGGTAAATAAACATAAGAAAAGATGCTCCACATTATATGTCATCAGGAAAATGAAATTAAAACAATAGTGAGATACTACTACATACCTTTGAAAGGGGCCAAAATCCAGAACACAGACAACACCAAATGCTGACAAGGATGTGGGGCAAAAGGAACTTTCATTCTTTGCTGGTAGGAATGCAAAATGGTACAGTCACTTTGGAAGACAGTTTGGTGATTTCTTACAAAACTAAACATACGGTTACTATATAATCCAGGAATTGCACTCTTTGGTGTTTACCCAAAGAAACTGAAAACTTACATTCACGCAAAAAACTGCAGATGTTTAAAGCAGTTTTATTCATAACCATCGAAACTGGAAGCAACTAAGATGTCCTTTGGTAGGTGAATGGATAAATAACTATGGTACATCCAGACAATGGAATATTATTCAGTGTTAAGAAAAGAAAATCTATCAAGCCATGAAAACACATGAAGGAAACTTACATATATATTACTGATTGAAAGAAGCCAGCCTGAAAAGGCTACGTACTGTATGATTCTACCTGTATGACATTCTGGAAAAGGCAAAACTGTGGAGACAACAAAAAGTTCATTGGTTGCTAGGGATCAGGGGAGGGAGGAATGAATAGGTGGAGCACAGAGAATTTTTAGGACAAACTACTCTGTATGATACTAAAATAGGAAATACATGTCATTATGCATTTGTTCAAACCCATAGAATGTACAACACCAAGAGTGAACCCTAATGTAAACTGCGAATTTCCGATGATTATGTGTTAAAGTAGGTTCATCAATTGTGACAAATGTACATTCTTGGTTGGGAGGGGGGATGTTGATAATGGAGGAGCTGGAAGACTATGCATGAGTGAGGGCAGTGGGTATATGGGAAATATCTGCACCTTATTCTTGATTTGGCTTTGAACCTAAAACTTCCCTAAAAAATAAATCCTATTAAAAAAATGTATATATATATATATATATATATATTTTTTTTTTTTTTTTTTTTTGCGGTACGCGGGCCTCTCCCATTGCGGAGCACAGGCTCCGGACGCGCAGGCTCAGCGGCCATGGCTCACGGGCCCAGCCGCTCTGTGGCATGTGGGATCTTCCCGGACCGGGGCACGAACCCGCGTCCCCTGCATCGGCAGGCGGAATCCCAACCACTGCGCCACCAGGGAAGCCCTAAAATAATTTTTTAAAAATCATAAATTATAGCTATATTCACACTTTACATTTAAAATTCATATTTTAATTGATTGTACAAGGGAAAAAATGAAAAACATTTTTTCATCTTTCCTAAGAATGTCCACATGAAGCTTTCTCATACTTCAAAATCCTTATGTTAAAGAAGGTGAGGAAATGTAGGCAGTGAACTTTATTTTGACCTCTGTTCAGAATGTGGGTTTTACAATCTCCCAATGGAAAAATTTAGTTTTATGCTGTACATCTCAATCCCTTATAACTCTACAGTTCTTGAGTTAATAAAAGATAAAAATTATCCAATGTTCTTTCATGCAGCACCCAGTTAGCCATTTCCCCTTTACAATGCAATGATTCTTGTTTATGTAAAGGAAATAGCAAATAGTAGAATGCATAGTACTGAATGATTATTATTTTTTTTCCAATAGAATTTTTGTCTTTTGGTAACATGAACTTCTAATTTGGGTAGTAAATTTCATGTAAACTTATATTTCTTGTATCGACAGACATTAAGCTCCCTGTTTAACAGTTTCTATTTTCAGCTTATTCACTACTAGATACAGTAACACTGAATCTTTATTCACAAGAGGAAGGGCTTATTTCCCCATTTTCATCATAGTTTCCAAAGTGCTTTTTTTGGATGATTTCATTTCTTCTTCCAAGAAGACTGGCTAACCTTCCCTTAAAAATTATATCTTACAGCAAGTGTTCTAAGGTTTCATTTAGCCATAAATGAGAAAAAGAATTTTAACATGACTTTCATTCTTTGTGGAGAGCTATGTAGGTGGGAGTGAGTATCACTAAAGAAAAAGACAATCATTCCTTTGTCTTTCTCCTTTTCCAGATTCTAGAAATCTGGGGTTCCATCCAAACTCTTGAAATAGTACAATTTATAACCATCTTTTCTCTCCAGATAAGAAGACTATATGTAGAGATTTTTAGAACTAAACTACCTATTCAGCTTAAGCTAGGACTAAAAATTCTATTTATTCTCATGTTTAAACTTGACATTTCCATCTCAAATTTTTCCTATAATCTGTTTCTTTGTCCAATGAAGAACAAAACTAAGAAATCAGAACTTGGTTTAAAAAAGTACTAATAATATGTTTGTACTTTTTTTTTAAAAACATTCAGTGATGACTGATAAAAATACCCACTTTTCTGTATCTTTTTTTTTTTTTTAATTTCATTTATTTATTTATTTTTGGCTGTGCTGGGTCTTCCTTTCTGTGCGTGGGCTTTCTCTAGTTGCGGCGAGCGGGGGCCACTCTTCACCGCGGTGCGCGGGCCTCTCACTGTCGCGGCCTCTCTTGTTGCGGAGCACAAGCTCCAGACGCGCAGGCTCAGTAGTTGTGGCTCACGGGCCTAGTCACTCCGTGGCATGTGGGATCTTCCCAGACCAGGGCTCGAACCCGTGTCCCCTGCATTGGCAGGCAGACTCTCAACCACTGCACCACCAGGGAAGCCCCACTTGTCTGTATCTTTATGTGATGAGATTGAAGATACTTTAATATCTTACTATATTTGATGTTCCCCAATATTTTTAACTTTGAACATTCAAAATTCATCTAGAAAATATTTAAATATTATTCTTATGATTGGGGTTCTGCCTAAGAATTCATTTGAAAGTGATTTCCACTTCTTTAAAAGTTTAAAACCATGATTTTAGAATATTTCCTTTCTCCACGGTAAAAGTATCATATTCTCATTAAAAATATTTAGGAAATATAAAGAGTTAAAACATGCCAATAATCCCACCTACACCCAACCACTGGTAATGTCTGGTGTTTCCTTTTTAAAAATGTTTTTTCGCCTGTATATTTTTAAAAATATATTTTTATAATCATATTGTGTATGAAATTTTGCCATGCCTTAATATTATATCATCTGTATTTTCACAATATTATTACATCTCTGATAAAGAATACTAAAAAGAGTTTTTGCCAAAGTAAACTTTTAAGTTTTGTTTTGTTATTATGAGTGATATAAAATGAAAATGTGAAGTCTCCTATTCTCTGCTCCTTCCAACAGTCCCTTCCCCCTTCCCATCACTCCCTAGAGTGAACCACTTTTAAGAGTTTCAGGTATCCTTCTAGAAATTTCCAGGTGTATAAAAGTTTATTCTTATATAATGTAATATTTTCCACATTACATGTTATTAGAAGTGCACACATACGTTGAGAGAATCATTCATACTTTATTTAACATAATAAAATGTCTTGGTTTCTTTTTCAGACCAGTCCGTAAACATTTCCCTCATTTGTCTTTTTTTTAAAAAGTTCAGAAGTTCATTTGTATCATTTTTTTAGATTCCACATATAAGCAATATCATATGATATTTGTCTTTCTCTGTCTGACTCACTTCACTTAGTAGGTACATCCATGTTGCTGCAAATGGTATTATTTCATTCTTTATTATGGCTGAGTAATATTCCATTGTATATATAACAAAAATAGACTCACAGACATAGAAAACAAACTTATGGTTACCAAAGGGGAAAAGTGCGGGAAAGGATAAATTAGGAGTTTGGGATAAAATATACACAGTACTGTATATAAAATAGATAACCGGGCTTCCCTGGTGGTGCAGTGGTTGAAAGTCTGTCTGCCGATGCAGGGGACACGGGTTCGTGTCCCGGTCCGGGAAGATCCCACATGTCACGGAGCGGCTAGGCCCGTGAGCCATGGCCGTTGAATCTGCGCGGAGCCTGTGCTCCGCAACGGGAGAGGCCACAACAGTGAGAGGCCTGTGTACTGCAAAAAAAAAAAAAAAAAGGTAACCAACAAGGACCTACTGTGTAGCACAGAGAACTATATTCAATATCTTGTAATTATCTATAATGGAAAAGAATCTGAAAAGATTTATATATATATATATATATATATAAATCATTTGCTATACATCTGAAACTAACACAACATTGTAGAACAATTCTATTTCAATAAAAATTTAAAAATAAAGAAAATAAAATAAACTAATTTCTTTAAAGAAAGCTCAATAGCATTCTGTTGTATCATGTACATTAATTCAGTTATGAACATTTAAATTATTTCTGTTTTCTTGCAATTATAAAATGTGGGTACTAAGACAGCTGCCAACTCTGTGACACTTTTGTGTGGATTAGAAAATGACACGCTGCTATGAAGAATGTTTTCCATAGGCCCCTCCAGTTCCACTCTCTACCACTCTCCAACTTGCTTGTTCCCTGGGAGACTGATCTGCATGTGGATCATATCAATGTGTTTCTAGCTTTTTGCTGGGTTCAGCCAATGGGAGCAGCTACAGGAAGCTAGAAAGAGGAAGCAGTAAGATGTTGGGGTATTTACACCCCAGGCTCTTTCTGGTCTGCTTGCTGGAGGCTGGCTTCTTCTCTCAAACTTTCTCTCTCTCTCCCAAGCTCCTACCTTTCTCCTCTGATATCTGTTTCCTTTCTTGCTATTTGAGTCCTAGGATACTGAACTAGCCTTGCTAGTTTCTCTACACTGTGCTCTACCTTTGTGAACAGCCTATTGAACTCTACTCAAATTACCCAGTTTGAGTGCACCATCAATTTCCTATTAGGACTCAAAGTGATACACTTTTTCCTTGACACTTTTCCCCTCCCTCCCTTCCTCTCCGTTTTCTTTGCTTGCTTTGGTGAAGCCACCTGCCATGTTGTGAGCTGCCCTATGGAGAGGGCATATGGCAAGGAAATGAGGAAGTTCTCTAGTCAACAGCCTGTGAGGAACTGAATCTTTCCAACAGCCAAATGAGTGAACTTGGAAGCAGATCCTTCCCTAGTTGAGTCTTGAGATGACCATGTCCCTGGACAATACTTTGATTGTAGCCTTGTGAGACACCCAGAGTTAGAAAACCCAGCTAAACTGTGCCTAGATTCCTGACTCACAAAAATGATGAGATAAAATCTTGAATTGTGTAAGCTGATCTTTTGGGGACATTCGTTATGCAATAGATCACTAATATACTACTCCTGCCACTAAATGTTTTAGCTCCTGGAATTTTATGTTTTAACCTTTGATAAAATAAGTCATTTCTCATTTTATTTTCTCCAAAATGTTTTCCTCTGGTTATTCTGGCGTATTTAATCTTACAGATGAATTCAATATAGTTTTGTCAAATACCTCCCAAAGTCTTGTTACTTTTTTGATTGATTTTCTTTGAAGACTGAATTGATAATAATACAGGAACATTTATTCAACTTTCCTTTTATGTCTCTGCAGCAAAGTTGTAATATTTTCTTCATATGTATTCTGCATATTCACTTTTAAGATGATTCCTAATTATTTGTTTTGCTCTTTTGAGAGATTGTTTAATTATTTTTCCCTAAATATCTCTTATATGTGGGAAAACTATTCATTTTTATAAATGACATTTCTTTTTTTTTTTTTTTGTGGTACTCGGGCCTCTCACTGTTGTGGCCTCTCCCGTTGCGGAGCACAGGCTCCAGACACACAGGCTCAGCGGCCATGGCTTATGGGCCTAGCCGCTCCGCGGCATGTGGGATCTTCCTGGACCGGGGCACTAACCCGTATCCCCTGCAACGGCAGGCGGACTCTCAACCACTGCGCCACCAAGGAAGCCCAATAAATGACATTTTTAACCAGCCACTTTAGTTCAACCTTTTATGCAATCATATAATCTCTAATAATGACAATTATGTATATTCCTTTCCTGTATGTAGAGTCCTTATTTATTTTTCTTATTTGATTACATTGAATTTTGCTTCCAGAACAATGAATTGTAGTAGTGGTGATAGCACCTTTGTTTTGTTTGCGTAATTTGAATGGAAAACTTAAAGTCTTATCATTAAATTTGATGCTGGCTTTTGATGTGATTATAAAAACTGACCTATTTTGCTTTATATAAGGATTGGATGTTGGATTTTATGTCATTTATTTTCTGCATTTGTTGAGATGTTTACCTGATTTTTCTCATGTGAACTATTAACACCATAAGTTATACTAACAGGTTCTCTAATGTTCAGCAGTGCAGGCAATGACTCCAAAATATTCCATCAGGTGAAAGCATCATAGCTTCCACTTCTATGCAAGCCAGTTTTTACTTTTTAAAACCCCACTGTAACAAACATCCTTACACCTATATAACTTTGTTCTTTGTTAACAACAATAATGGCTAACACATCTAGACATTTCTATCTCTCAGGCACTCTAACATCTTCATATTTATTAACCCATTTCTTAACAATTACAACAACCTTATGCACTAGACACCACTATTATGATGCCCATTTTACAGGTGAAGGACCTGAGGCCCAGAAAGGTTAACTAACCTGCCTAGGTAAATGACAGAGCCCAGATGCACATCTGGCAGACTGAGCCTAGTCACAAATTAGTGGCCATCACCACGGTCAAGATCTACAACATTTCCATCACATCCAAAACTGTCTTCCAGCCTTCCAGTTTCCCAGGCAACTACTGATAATTCTCTTATCACTGTAGATCAGTTTTCCTAGTGTTCCATTTAAATAGAATCACAGAGTATGTATTTTTTTTACATCCAGAGTTTTTTGTTCAGCATAATGTTTTTCAGATTCATTCACATTGTCAGATATATCACTGGTTTGTTCCCTTTTATTGTTGAGTATATCCTACTGTACAGATTTGCTACCATTTGTTTATCCATTTGTCTCAAATCGTGGATTGTTAAGTGATTTATTAATTTCTAAAGTCACCAAGCCACCATCCTATTAAAAATATATAATGTGGGCTTCCCTGGTGGCGCAGTGGTTGGGAGTCCGCCTGCCGATGCAGGGGACACGAGTTTGTGCCCCGGTCTGGGAGGATCCCACATGCCGCGGAGCGGCTGGGCCCGTGAGCCATGGCCGCTGAGCCTGCGCGTCCGGAGCCTGTGCTCCGCAACGGGAGAGGCCACAGCAGTGAGAGGCCCGCGTACCGCCAAAAAAAATATATATATATATATAATGTATTACTGAAAAATTTTAAGTAACTCCTTCAGACTCTGTCATCTCGATGTTTTCATCTACTGATTGTCATTTTTATTTGGTTGAAGGTCTTTTTGGTTCTTGGTATGACTTGTAATTTTTGATGAAAACCTGGACACTTAAAACACTTTTGTCAAACAATAAAAAGTTCACAGCTGCCTGTTTGCAGTAATTTCCCACTCCGACTCCTAGCCCCAGGCAACCATTTGTCTGTTTTCTGTCTCCAAATATTGCCCTCACTAAAAATTTCATGTACATTGAATCATAGACTATGTAGTCATTTGTGTCTAACTTTTTCTACTTAATATAATATTTTTAAGGTTCCTTCATGTTTTTTCATGTATCAGTAGTTCATTCTTTTTATTGATGAGTAGTAGTCCATTGTATGAATGTACCAAATTTTGTTTATCCCTTTACCACTTGGAGGACATTTAGGTTATTTCCAGGGCTCTTATGAGTAATTCTGTTGTGAATATTCACACATATGTTCATTTCTTTTGTGTAAATCCTTAGAGTGGAATTGCTGGCCTATGGTTTAAGAGACTGCAGGACTGTTTCTCCAAAGTGGTTAAACCATTTTACATTCCCACCAGCATGTGTGAGGGTTCCATTTTCCCCACATCCTTCAGAAGTCTTTTAAGCTATGGATGGTGTGTCCCACAAAAAATGAATACTCTTCCTCCTCTTCTCTCCCACCTTAGACATCCATCCCACTGTGTGCACACACACACACTACACAGGGTCTGAAATTGTCTGTAGTTTCAACCCCCTTGTGGGGGTTTTGAGGTTTAAGGGGAATTCATGTCTCCTTACATATGGGTTGGAGTTCTTCACACATATTTGGCTGAAATTAGTGCAGCCTGTCATCTCTTTGAGTGTTTTCTCATGTTCTTAATTCCCACCTTTGTTGTAGCACAGTGTTTTCTGCTACCATTGTAAATGAAAAATCTTACAATCTCATTTGCAATGTTTACCTATTCGAAGAAAGCGTTCCTAAATTGTTTTGTAGGTAACATACAATTATGAAAACTGGTATGATTGTTGATACAGTGATTGGCTACCATTTTCTAATATGTGTAAACTACTTTAAGTAGAGTTCAGAGACTGTCAGCTTTCCTTAAATATGTATAGCATGCTGCCATGAGTTGTCTATCATGTTCAGAATTGGCTAGTTCTTGAATTAGCAGTTGTAGCTTATTTAAGACGGTACCTACTACTCACCTGTGGTAGACAGCAAAGAGTGGTTCTACTGCCAAAAAGCCCATCTGTTCACAGTGTCTGTGGACTGTGTTCAAAGCAGGAGCTGGTATGATTCACAGTTAGTATCTCTCTAGGAAAAAGAGTGCAGCATATTGGAACTACCAGCTATAGGGGAAGGCATGCAATCACATACAAACTGTCTATTTCAGTTTGTAAAGGACTGTTCAAAACGTTTTTTTAACAAGATATACTATTTCAGGAAGTGTCCATTGCTTTCCAAGTAGCACCTATCTTGAGCCATACATTAAAATATGAGGCTTGCATACATTCATTTTGTGATCTTGAGAGAGACATTTATTTTCCTAAAATTTGAGACAAGGGGTAAATTATGCTAATGCATTGCAGTATATTTGGCAGGGTTATGTACTAATAAGATTTATAAAGAGGTTTATAACTGAAAATTCTAACTTTATTTTAACTTTGAAAAGATACCTAATTCAGAATATTCTTAATTAATCAATGTTTCAGAGGAAGCTGACTCTTAAGCCGAGAGGCAAGCATGTGGCAACGGGTCATATTTAAATGATAGATTTCTTGGTTTTTGTCTTCACATAAGTGTACGGATTCTGGTTTCTTCTTGCATATGGAATATTGTTGTAAATGGTTTATTGAGGATTCTCAAAGGGATATGGCATAAACATAAAACTTTTATTTTAATAACTTCTTCCTTCCCAAATGCACTGTATAACCATCTTACCTCCTGCTTGGTATGTTGTCTCTTACCAACATCTTGGCCAGAGTCTCTAACTTCCTGTCACTCTGGGCATTAGCTCAGACCTATTTAGGTATCGGAAAATTCTCCAAGACTCTCTTACCATTGACAGGTGTTGTTTCTGTTCCCTCTCCTTGAATCTGGGTGATCTTGGGACTGCTTTGACCATCAGAGAATCACAGAAGTAGTTGCTATGTGATTTCTGAGGTCATAAAATACCAGCTGACATTTTTTCTTGGAGTCCTAGACCACATAATAAGTTTGACTAGCTGGAAGCTGCCATGCTGCAAGGAAGCTCAAGTAACAGGCAGAAGCCTTATTTAACTCTGGTCAAAATTTGAGCCATTAAATTATCCCTGGCTAGGTATCAGTTATGTTAGTGAAAATAACTGACGGAGACTTTCCAGCTGAGGCCCCAGACACTGTGGAACAGAGAAACATCCCCATTATGCTTTTCTGAGGTCTTGATCCACAGAGGCAAGCATAATAAAATAGTTGCTATTTTACACCACTACATTTTAGAATGATATGGTACACAGCGGTAGGTAACAGAATTGTATGTAAAACTCAGTCTTATTCATTTTAAAATTTCAAATTTGGTGTAAAGATTACCTTCTCCTTGGTATGGATAAGCCTGTTTCTTTATGGCCTAGAGGAAGAAATGGGGAAATACTCTTCTCCCTAACAAAATTTTTAAAATTCCTGCTACCTTGTTCTTCGCTCTGATATGGGCTAGCAAGAAGGGAGAGTGGAGTCTCCCTACATGGGGTGGAGGTAGGCTGCAGACCTCTTTTTGGCAGATTGCCACAGCATGTCTGGCCAGCACTGACCAATAAACAATGCCTCCTGTGTAACAGGTAGCCACATGCTACCTTCCCTATGATGTGTCAAAGCTATTAGGAGGGCTTGGAGTCTTCATTCCATCCCCTGCTGCCACCACGATTTACCACCACTACTGTTCTATCCCAGACAGCCTCAACTTTGCAGGACATTAGAATCACATGGCGGAGGTTTTCAAGATTTCAGGACCTAGGCCTCACCTAAGAGCAATTGAATCAACATTTCTTGGATGTGCACCAAGGCATCAGTATTTTTTAAAACCACTGAGCAGAGATTCCACTTTTTACTGAAATTCTTTTTTCTTTTCTTTTTTTTTTAATTGAAGTATATTTCATTTCAGTGTTAATTTCTGCTGTATAGCAATGTGACTCAGTTATACATATATAGACATTCCTTTTTATATTTCTTTCCATTATGGTTTATTCCAGGACATTGAATATAGTTCCCTGTGCTCTACAGTAGGACCTTGTTATCCATCCATTCTATGTGTAATAGTTCAGGCTGCCAATTTTTACACTTGGCTGCACAGTTGAATCACCCGCAGTTAAAAAACAATGATAGTCAACTTATGCCTATAATTTATGAACACCTATAATATGCTGGGACTATGCTATGCTCTTTACTTCTATTATTTACTCTTCACAGCAAACACACAAAGAAGTTCTATTACCTACATCTTTCAGAGCTGGACACTCATGGTCCGGGAGGTTGAATAACTGGCCCAAAGCTATGTAGTTCATAAATTGCAAAGTCAGGATTGCAGGATTTCTGTCTGACTATGGAACCCCTTTTCATATTTCTATACCGCTGCCTGTGTTCAAGAATACCAATATTTTTCCATATGGGTACGGTTTTTAAAAAATACCTTAACGAATTCTTAATTAAAGTTCAAAAAATACCTTTTTACTTAAATTGCAACATGAACAAAAGGCAGAGTTCTTGGGATTTTTCAAAGGAAGTGACCTTCATAAAATATTTCCTATTTGGCCATTTTTCAGGGGACCAGTTTCTTTAAAATTTTTCTTTAATCCTATTGCTGTCCTTACAAAGTACGAAGGGAGAAAATATCATTCTTTTTATCCCGAGGACTTCAGACTAAAGGACTTTAGAATGTGATGTAGCAGAAAAAATGGAGACTTTGGAATCAGACTGAGGTTCTAGACCTGACTTTGGTAGTAAAGATCTGAGTACTTTGGGGAAAGTTTCTAAATGGTAACCTTAACTGTAAAATGGAGATAATCCCACTTCCTTCATGGGATATGAGAACTAAAACAATAAGATACCGTATGAAGTGCATCCATCTCAGAGCCTAGTGCATAGGAGATATTCAGTAAATGTTAGTCCTTCCACTGTCTTTCCTTTTGTAGCCATGCTTATTTCATTAACACTGAGGCATTCCAGTGAGAATGAGGATGGACCACAAAGAAAAGATGCTAAGAGCTAGTCCTGCTTTCAATCCCTGGTCAGGGAATTAAGATCTCACATGCCGCGCAGCATGGCCAAACAAACAAAGCAAAAACACAAATATCATATAATATCATTTATATGTGGAATCTAGAAAAATGGTAGAGATGAACTTATTTGCAAAGCAGAAATAGAGTCACAGATGTAGAGAACAAATTTATGGTTACCAAGTGGGGAAGGGGGTGTGGGATGAATTGGGAGATTGGGATTAACATATATACACTATTGATACTATGTATAAAATGGATAACTAATGAGAACCTATTGTATAGCACAGGGAACTCTACTCAGGGCTCTGTGGTGACCTAAATAGGAAGGAAATCCAAAAAATCGTGGACATATGTATACATGTGACTGATTCACTTCGCTGTACAGCAAGAAACTAACACAACATTGTAAAGCAACTATACTCCAATAAAAATTAATAAAAAAGAAGATATTATTAAAGATAAAAAATGGAGCTACTCCTGTTTTGACCATTTATACATAAAGTGATGCTGTGCAGTGGTATTCACAAATGAGAGACACCCTAAATCAATAAAATTTAGTAAGTATTTAAAACACAGTTCCAAAAGTGTAGGAAGGAAGAGGCATGAAGAGACATGGATAACAGAGGATGGGGCAAACTTAGGACCTGTGACTGATTTCAGGAATCCTGTTTTCTGCTGGAATGAGCCAAGGGAAGGTGGAAGAAAATTTATGTAACAAGAGCAGTTGGAATTTGGGTGCAGCCTCCTGGCACGTGTTTATCCTGTGCTTCAATTTCTGGAAGCTGTGCCTATGTGATTTTGGCTGTTGCATACTTCGAATCAATCATCTCTCTTTTTGTCATTGTACCAAATTGTGCAATCCTTTCTTATTTGTTTTTGTTAGGATTTCCTTTACTTATCAGTGGCAGGAAAAACTGATCCCTTGAGATTTACTCTGGGACATGATTATTTGCAGTAACTACAATTTAATGAATTCTTAATGATTTCTTCCTAATTTATCCTCTCTTTTTTCATTCTTAAATATAACCCCTTTGTTCCTGGATGTTTTTCTCTTGGATGCTTTTGAGTAGTTATTTAAAAATATATCTGTGGTGCGTGTCTGTGTGTGTGTTATAAGTATTGTTCATCATACATATAGTATTTGTGCTTCATTATTTTTGTGTGACCTAGCTTTACATCACAAGACAATAATCTGCCACTTCTTACTACCTCCATTGTCAGCTCAGTTCAGACAATCAAAATCTGTTGTTCCAACGACCAGATCAGTCTCCTGTCTAGTCTTCTTGGTGCTCACTTTCCAGTCTTTTAACACACTTAAGCCAGAGCAATCTTTTTCTCAAGAGAAAGCTACTCCTCTTTGCTTTGTATCTTTCAAGGGCATCCTCAGACTCGAGGAGCATGATCTGGCCTCTGCCTGGCCCTCCAGCCCCTCTCATACACGTTCACCTCTACTCTATGCTCTGGTTACATTGCCCACTTAAGAGTTACCTGTAGACCTTTTTCTCTCTCTCTCTCCTCCTGCCCCCTGCACCTGTAATTCTCTCTCCTTTGGGAAGCTCATTCTTACCCCACAGCTTCTTTTTTGCCTGCTTGTTTAAGACCCCACTTAGATATCACTTCTCACTGGGGACCTTCTCTCGTGTCCTCCAGACTGGTTTATGTATTTTTTCATTACTCCCATTGTCTGTGCCTGGCATGACACCATACTCCTTTCAAATTATTTGACTGCCCCATCAGGGTAGGGGCCTTGCCTTATGAGGTAGGCACTAAATGAATATTTGTTACATGAATGAGTGAATGAATAAAGACACTGCCTTGAGGCAGTGTGGCCCAGCGGGTAGAGAAGCTGGAGTCAGATGACCTGAGTCTGGCTCCTGGCTCCACACCTAACTAGGTGTGTGATCTCTGGCAAGTTACCTCTGCTATATTTCTTTCTTTCTTTTTTTCTTTTTTTTGACATCTTTATTGGACTATAATTGCTTTACAATGGTGTGTTAGTTTCTGCTGTATAACAAAGTGAATCAGCTATATGTATACATATATCCCCATATCCCCTCCCTCTTGCGTCTCCCTCCCACCAACCCTATCCCACCCCCTAGGTGGACACAAAGCACTGAGCTGATCTCCCATAGCAGTGCTATGCGGCTGCTTCCCACAAGCTAGCTATTTTACATTTGGTCGTGTATATATGTCCATGCCACTCTCTCACTTCATCCCAGTTTACCCTTCCCCCTCCCCGTGTCCTCAAGTCCATTCTCTACGTCTGTGTCTTTATTCCTGTCCTGCCCCTAGGCTCATCAGAACCATTTTTATTTTATTCCATATATATGTGTTAGCATACAGTATTTGTTTTTCTCTTTCTGACTGACTTCCCTCTGTATGACAGACTCTAGGTCCATCCACCTTATTACAAATAACTCAATTTTGTTTCTTTTTATGGCTGAGTAATATTCCATTGTATATGTGTGCCACATCTTCTTTATCCATTCATCTGTCAATGGACACTTAGGTTGTTTCCTTGTCCTGGTTATTGTAAATAGAGCTGCAATGAACACTGTGGTACATGTCTCTTTTTGAATTATGGTTTTCTCAGGGTATGTTCCCAGTAGTGGGATTGCTGGGTCATATGGTAGTTCTAGTTTTAGTGTTTTAAGGAACTTGCATACTGTTCTCCAT
Organism: Globicephala melas; assembly: GCF_963455315.2. Taxonomy (NCBI): domain Eukaryota; kingdom Metazoa; phylum Chordata; class Mammalia; order Artiodactyla; family Delphinidae; genus Globicephala; species Globicephala melas. The sequence goes on along the minus strand of NC_083317.1, from coordinate 15,480,561 downwards.
AGTGCCTGTATCAATTTACATTCCCACCAACAGCACAAGAGGGTTCCCTTTTCTCCACACCCTCTCCAGCATTTATTGTTTTCAGATGTTTTGATGATGGTCATTTTGACCGGTGTGAGGTGATACCTCATTATAGTTTTGATTTGGATTTCTCTAATGATTAGTGATGTTGAGCATCCTTTGATGTGTTTGTTGGCAATCTGTATATCTTCTTTGGAGAAATGTCTATTTAGGTCTTCTGCCCATTTTTGGATTGGGTTGTATGTTTTTTTGATATCGAGGTGCATGAGCTACTTGTATATTTTGGAGATTAATCCTTTGTCAGTTGCTTCATTTGCAAATATTTTCTCCCATTCTGAGGGTGGTCTTTTTGTCTTGTTGATGGTTTCCTTTGCTGTGCAAAAGCTTTTAAGTTTCACTAGGTCCCATTTGTTTATTTTTGTTTTTACTTCCATTTCTCTAGGAGGTGGGTCAAAAAGATCTTGCTGTGACTTATGTAGTAGAGTGTTCTGCCTATGTTTTACCCTAAGAGTTTTATAGTGTCTGGCCTCACATCTAGGTCTTTAATCCATTTTGAGTTTATTTTTGTGTATGGTGGTAAGAAGTGTTCTAATTTCATTCTTTACATGTAGCTGTCCAGTTTTCCCAGCACCACTTATTGAAGATGATGTCTTTTCTCCATTGTATATTCTTGCCTCCTTTATCAAAGATAAGGTGACCATCATATGTGTGTGGGTTTATCTCTGGGCTTTCTATCCTGTTCCATTGATCTATATTTCTGTATTTGTGCCAGTACCATACTGTCTGGATTACTGTAGCTTTGGAGTATAGTCTGAAGTCAGGGAGCTTGATTCCTCCAGCTCTGTTTTTCTTTCTCAAGATTGCTTTGGCTAGTCGGGGTTTTTTGTATTTCCATACAAAATGTGAAATTTTTTGTTCTAGTTCTGTGAAAAATGCCATTGGTAGTTTGATAGTTATTGCACTGAATCTGTAGATTGCTTTGTGTAGTATAATCATTTTCATAATGTTGAGTCTTCCCATCTAAGAACATGGTATATCTCTCCATCTGTTGGTATCATCTTTAACTTCTTTCATCAGTGTCTTATAGTTCTCTGCATACTGGTCTTTTGTCTCCTTAGATAGGTTTATTCCTAGGTATTTTACTCTTTTTTGTTGCAATGGTAAATGGGAGTGTTTCCTTAATTTCTCTTTCAGATTTTTCATCATTAGTGTATAGGAATGCCAGAGATTTCTGTGCATTAATTTTATATCCTGCTACTTTACCAAATTCATTGATTAGCTCTAGTAGTTTTCTGGTAGCATCTTTGGGATGCTCTATGTATAGTATCATGTCATCTGCAAACAGTGACAGTTTTACTTATTCTCTTTTGATTTGGATTCCTTTTTCTCCTCTGATTGCTATGGCTAAAACTTCCAAAACTATGTTGAATAATAGTGGTGAGAGTTGGCAACGTTTTCTTGTTCCTGAAATTAGTGGAAATGCTTTCAGTTTTTCACCATTGAGAATGATGTTAGCTGTGGGTTTGTCATATGTGACCTTCATTATTTTGAGGTAGGTTCCCTCTATCGGCATAGGTTCCCTCTTCTACTTTCTGGAGAGTTTTTCAACATCATAAAAGGGTGCTGAATTTTGTCAAAAGCTTTTTCTGCATGTATTGAGATTATCGTATGGTTTTTATTCTTCAGTTTGTTAATAATGTGTATCACATTGATTGATTTGCATATATTGAAGAATCCTTGCATTCCTGGGATAAATGCCACTTGATCATGGTGTATGATCCTTTTAATGTGCTGTTGGATTCTCTTTGCCAGTATGTTGTTGAGGAGTTTTGCACCTATGTTCATCAGTGATATTGGCCTGTAGTTTTTTTTTTGGGGGGGGGGACACCTTTGTCTGCTTTTGGTATCAGGGTGTGATGGTAGCCTGGTAGGATGAGTTTGGGAGTGTTCCTCCCTCTGCTATATTTTGGAAGAGTTTGAGAAGGATAGGTGTTAGCTCTTCTCTAAATGTTTGATAGAATTCACCTGTGAAGCCATCTGGTCCTGGGCTTTTATTTCGGGGAAGATTTTAAATCACAGTTTCAATTTCAGTACATTTGATTGTTTGGTTTATATTTTCTATTTCTTCCTGGTTCAGTCTCAGACGGTTGTGCTTTTCTAAGAATTTGTCCATTTCTTCCAGGTTGTCCATTTTATTGGCATATAGTTGCTTGTAGTAATCTCTCATGATCCTTTGTATTTCTGCAGTGCCAGTTGTTACTTCTCCTTTTACATTTCTAATTCTATTGATTTGAGTCTTCTCCCTTTTTTCTTGATGAGTCTGGCTAGCGGTTTATCAATTTTGTTTATCTTCTCAAAGAACCAGCTTTTAGTTTTATTGATGTTTGCTATTGTTTCCTTCTTTTCTTTTTTTTCATTTATTTCTGATCTGATCTTTATGATTTCTTTCCTTCTACTAACTTTAGGGGTTTTTTGTTGTTATTCTTCTTCTTTCTCTAATTGCTTTAGGTGTAAGGTTAGGTTGTTTATTTGAGATGTTTATTGTTTCTTGAGGTAGGGTTGTATTGCTATAAACTTCCCTCTTATAACTGCTTTTGCTGCATCCCATAGGTTTTGGGTTGTTGTGTTTTCATTGTCATTTTTTCCTAGGTATTTTTTGATTTCCTCTTTGATTTCTTCAGTGATCTCTTTGTTATTTAGTAGTGTATTGTTTAGCCTCCATGTGTTTGTATTTTTTACAGATTTTTTCCTGTAATTGATATCTAGTCTCATAGTGTTGTGGTCACAAAAGATATTTGATAGGATTTCAATTTTTTAAAATTTACCAAGGCTTGATTTGTGACCCAAGATATGATCTATCCTGGAGAATGTTCTTTGTGCATTTGAGAAGAAAGTGTATTCTGTTTTTTTGGATGGAATGCCGTATAAATATCAATTAAGTCCATCTTGTTTAATGTGTCATTTAAAGCTTGTGTTTTGTTATTTATTTTCATTTTGGATGATCTGTCCATTGGTGAAAGTGGGGTGTTAAAGTCCCCTACTATTATTGTGTTACTGTTGATTTTCCCTGTTATGGCTGTTAGCATTTGCCTTATGCATTGAGGTGCTCCTATGTTGAGTGCATAATATTTACAATGGTTATATCTTCTTCTTGGATTGTTCTCTTGATCATTATGTAGTGTCCTTCTTTGTCTCTTCTAATAGTCTTTATTTTAAAGTCTATTTGGTCTGATATAAGAACTGCTACTCCAGCTTTCTTTTGATTTCCATTTGCATGGAAGATCTTTTTCCATCCTCTCACTTTCAGTCTGTAGGCGTCCCTAGGTCTGAAGTGGGTCTCTTGTAGGCAGCATATATATGGGTCTTGTTTTTGTATCCATTCAACCAGTGTATGTCTTTTGTTTGGAGAATTTAACCCATTTACATTTAAGGTAATTATTGATATGTATGTTCCTATCACCATTTTACTTATTGTTTTGGGTTTGTTATTGTAGGTCTTTTCCTTCTCTTGTGTTTCCTGCCTAGAGAAGTTCCTTTAGCGTTTGTTGTAAAGCTGGTTTAGTAGTGCTGAATTCTCTTAGCTTTTGCTTGTCTGTAAAGCTTTTAATTTCTCTGTTGAATCTGAATGAGATCCTTGCTGGGTAGAGTAATCTTGGTTGTACGTTTTTCCCTTTCATCACTTTAAATATGTCCTGACACTCCCTTCTGGCTTGCAGAGTTTCTGGTGAAAGATCAGCTCTTAACCTTAGGGGGATTCCCTTTTATATTATTTGTTGTTTTTCCCTTGCTGCTTTTAATATGTTTTCTTTGTATTTAATTTTTGATAGTTTGATTAGTATGTGTCTTGGCATGTTTCTCCTTGGATTTATCCAAGGGACTCTCTGTGCTTCCTGGACTTGATTAACTATGTCCTTTCCCATATTACAGAAGTTTTCAACTATAATCTTTTCAAATATTTTCTCAGTCCCTTTCTTTTTCTCTTCTTCTGGGACCCCTGTAATTTGAATGTTCGTGCACTTAATGTTGTCTCAGAGGTCTCTGAGACTGTCCTCCATTCTTTTCATTCCTTTTTTTTTATTCTGCTCTGCAGTAATTAGTTCCACTATTTTATCTTTCAGGTCACTTATCCATTCTTCTGCCTCAGTTATCCTAGTATTGATTCCTTCTAGAGAATTTTTAATTTCATTTATTGTGTTGTTCATCATTGTTTATTTGCTCTTTCATTCTTCTAGGTCCTTGTTAAACGTTTCTAGTATTATCTCCATTCTATTTCCAAGATTTTGGATCATCTTTACTATCATTATTCTGAATTCTTTTTCAGGTAGACTGCCTATTTCCTCTTCATTTGTTTGGTCTGGTGGGTTTTTACCTTCCTCCTTCATCTGCTGTGTACTTCTCTGTCTTCTCATTTTGTTTATCTTACTGTGTTTGGGGTCTTCTTTGTCAGCCTGCAGGTTCATTGTTCCTGTTGTTTTTGGTGTCTGCCCCCAGTGGGTGTGGTTGGTTTAGTGGCTTGTGTAGGCTTCCTTTTAGAAGTGACTGATGCCTGTGTTCTGGTGGGTGGGGCTTGATCTTGTCTTTCTGGTGCACCAGGCCGCGTCCATTGTTGTGTTTTGGGATGACTGAGAGCTTAGTATGATTTTAGGCAGCCTCTCTCCTAATGGGTGGAGTTGTGTTCCTGTCTTGCTAGTTTTTTGGCATGGGGCGTCCAGCACTGGAGCTTGCTTGCCGTTGGGTGGAGCTGGGTCTTAGTGTTGAGACAGAGATCTCTGGGAGAGCTCTCACCGATTGATATTACTTGGGGCCAGGACGTCTGGTGGTCCAATGTCCTGAACTCGGCTTTTCCACCTCAGTGGCTCAGGCTTGACTGGAGCACCAAGGGTGGAGCACCAAGACCTCATCAGCCACGCAGCTGGAGTAGATGCCACTGGATGGACACTTGTGAGAAGAGCTCAGAATTATCAAGAAAGTGGCCATTGGCAAGTGAAACCACAAGAGAAGAGGCCCGTGCTATGCCTGGTACTGCTGAGCAATTTTCAGACTTCAGCTCATTCTGGCAACAGGGCGACTGGGTCAGCGATGCGAGGCAGGACGGGGTCTGTGAGGTCGGTGGGGCTCCGCCGCTACATGGCCTGAGGGGCCCGGTCGAAGTCTCGGGGAAGGCCGACAGCGGCCATGTCTCCGGCCTCCTGCGGCTGCGGCCTCTTTGGGGTCTCCCTCCCCGTGTCAAGTTGCTCTCACTCCTGCTTTGGCGGCCGTGCCTCTACCCTGAGCTTCTTCACCAGGCTAGCACTTGCTGAGGCTCCTGTTTCTTAATGGTAAACAGGGATAAGAATAGGAACCATCTGGTCAGATTATTATAAGCATTAAATGTTAATATGTGTAAATAGAATGGTAACTGCCCATAATACAGTTTCAGTTCATGTTAGCTTTACTTATTATTCCCTAACTTTCTTCTGGCAACTTAGTAGCCAAAGTAGAAGGCACAGCATCTGGCATGGTCTATTAGGAATTGTCTACTTAGCTCAGGAAGAGAATTCACAAGAATTGATTTATAAAATGCTGGATTTTTACAAAAATGCTGCAAATGACTGTGACATATGATGTAGATATCCTATATTATGATGTAGATAACATATGATGTAGATATCCTATATTATAATTATGGAGAAGGTATATCATATCGTTGCTTAAGTTTTTAAAAAATTAATTAATTAATTTATATTTTATTTTTGGCTGCATTTGTTCTTTGTTGCTTGCACGGTCTTCTCACTGCAGTGGCTTCTCTTGTTGCGGAGCATGGGCTCTAGGCACGCGGGCTTCAGTAGTTGTGGCATGCAGGCTCTAGAGCACAGGCTCAGTAGTTGTGGCACACAGGCTCTGTTGCTCTGCGGCATGTGGGATCTTCCAGGACCAGGGCTTGAACCCGTGTCCCCTGCATTGGCAGGTGGATTCTTAACCACTGTGCCATCAGGGAAGCCCCTTAAGTTTTAATATGTACTGGTTAAATATGATTTAAGGAATAAGATCTTTCATACGCTAAACTATAGTAACACAGTCTTGATGGCAGAAAGAAGTACATATTAGAGGTCTTTCTCTAAAAACTGTATTTGAGATGCTGATCAAAATTTAGCTAGAGGAAGGTACGGAATTTTTCAGATATGAAACATTGATGAAGACTTAGAGGAAAGCTGTCAGGCAGCTCATAAATTGGAGAAAGATCATGTTTCACTGAAGTCAAGAGTGATGGTGTGACTATGTGACTAATATTTCTCATTTTACTGGGTGCAGAAATAAGAGACAAATGAAAGAGAGAGAGAGCGAGAGAGACCTGGAAGGAATTTTATATTTTTCATCGTAAGCTGTAGGATCTAGCTATAAACCACACTTTTTAAGGCGATCATATGTTGGCTGAAAGTGCCAGGTCTCTGAACACACAGATGCCGAGAAGCCAGATAAACTGGGAAACTCATTTTCCAAATTAAGAGATGTCGCCATGAATTTGAATTAGTTAAGCCAGAGGAAAAAAACAGGATTTGACTCAGCAGTGATTCAGAAATGTTAGAGGTTAGTAACTGAGATAACTACACCTAGGTAATAACGTAGATGATACTGGATGTTTGAGTGTAATGTTCTTTAAAATTTATATTTTGGTTATTTTGGGAAAAACATCAACTAAATGAAAATAGTACTCTATTACATTTTCTTGGGTTTAGTTATGTCTGTCTATAGGAAACAGCTTCTTGGATAGGAAGGCCGTGTTCAATGGAATGAACAGCTCCATGAATAAACAAGTAAGAGATCTTGCACTTGCCTTGAAGCAGTGCTGGCCAATGGTTAAATACACCTGAGTCGAATGGCCTGGGTCTATGTCCTACTGCAAGGCAATGAATTAAAGGGACACTTCTAACTTCACTAATGATATATTTATAAAGCTAAGTGTAAGATATACCCAATTTTGTACATGTCATAATTGTGATGATCTCTTCCTATTTAATAGAAGTTTGAAGCACATATGGCCATTTAGGTATGGGGCTTATTTTAAAATCATGTGATATGTTAAAAGTATTGTGTAGTTTCACACCAGGCAGTAAGGTAGACCCCAGACATTGCCATGGCAAGGAGTCTGAAAGCTTTTCCTCACTTTATCTCATTATCTCATTCTTCTTTCCATCTCCTACTAAAAGACTAAGTTTTACAAGAGGGACCAAGCTGAATTCTAAGTAAATGAGGTGGTATATAAAAAGCACATAACCCAGAGCCTGGCACACAGAAAATGATCAATGGACATGTTTTTTGCTCTTACTGTTATCATCAGTGGTAGAGATATTTATCTTTGCAATATGTTGGATGCTTTGCTGGGTCCTTTATAATTATTATCACATCTACAACTCAAAAGAACGATGAGAAATAGGTGACATTTCTCAGGGGGCTCAGAAAAATTCAGGAGTTTGTTCTTGAGGGTAGGGGGTAGAGCCAGCATTTAAGCCCGATTGGTCCAATACTGGAGTCCTTTCCTCCATACCTCTTAGTCACTCTCCTGCTGATTTCTGGAATTCCAAAGGAGGCTAAGTGGACTTTAGTATGAGGAGGCCATGGAAAACCATTCTTCTGTCCAACCTCTGGTTTCCAGGTTTTATATTTGAATAACTTGATTAATAAGCTGGAATTCACATTATATATATCAATACTTCTATTTGGCCCAAAGGCAAGTATATACTTTCATTAAAGTAAATTCTCATATATCAAATTATATCTTTCTTGGAATTTCATTATAAAATTGGTAATCTGTTCAGGAGATATTACGTCACTTGCTGGTGTCACACAGTGACATTTAATGACATTTACGTGACTCCCTGTCACACAGGGAGTGCAGATAAGAGTCATGCTCTTAATCACCAGTCCCCTGCCTGATATATACATGGTGTGTATCTGGTAACCTACACGGCATATGTACTATATCTTTGTGCAAATACATTACTTAACCAATAGATCTTTAGAAGTAATGGCTTATCATGTTGTAGACGCTGGAGATACAGGACTGAATAAGAAAGAAAAGGTACCTGCCCTCATGGACCCTGGTAAAAAGACAGACACATCTGTAAATAAATAAGGAAATAAGATGATTGGGGTAGGAATAATGCTATTAAGAATGTACCGCAGGGTAAAGCTGTAAGAGTGACTGGGGGGAGGGTACATTCTACCTCATATAGACTTACTAGACCTCGCTGCTCAAAGGGTGTCAGCAGCTGGGAGCATCAGTGTCACTTGAGAGCTGGTTGCAAAGACAGAATCTTGGCAACCACCAAACCTACCCCAGAATCAGAATCTGTACTTCTACAAGCTCCCCAGGTGACTCGTGTGCACAGTTAAGCTTGAGAGCACTGAGAAACAGAGAGCAGGTTTCTGTTGCTTAGTGGTCAGGATTCATTTTCCCCCCACCCCTCCCATTCACACACACACACACACACACACACTCTGGTTATGTGTATATAAGTGAATAATATAGACTTTGCATTTTGAAATATCATATTATAATATAAAAACATTCCTACTTGGGGCCTCCCTGGTGGCGTAGTGGTTGAGAGTCCGCCTGCCGATGCAGGGGACAAGGGTTCGTGCCCCGGTCCGGGAAGATCCCACATGCCGCGGAGCGGCTGGGCCCGTGAGCCATGGCCGCTGAGCCTGCGCGTCTGGAGCCTGTGCTCCACAACGGGAGAGGCCACAACAGTGAGAGGCCCGCATACTGCAAAAAAAACCCAAAAAACAAAAAAACCCCAAAAAAACATTCCTACTCTATTTGCAATGTATTCTCAGAAACGTCATCATTTAAAAACTGTATTTTGTCATAGGACTAATGATATAATTGGGGGTTATATTGCTGATTCAACATGAAACGGTTCATAGCTCTGACTAAAAACATCATAAAAGAAAAGCTGTAAGTAAAATTTCTATATTCCCCTTTAAAATAGGCAATTTAATGCTTCAACTCCAATTAAATGAATAAAAATATAACATTAATTATATAAAGAGCTTCAATTCGCTGCAAAAATATGCAGTGTATAAAAATATGACTCCAATATAAATGTGCTCTAAATTAGTATGCCAGTTTGAAGCATCATTTAAACATTTAATTAGATGACTGTGTTTGCATTTTGAAGGGAAGATTCATAATTTTCCAGATCACTTTAAAAAAAATCCAATTTTATTTATGCTTATACAACCTTTTTTTCCTGAGGAAATTCCCTATAACAAGTAACATTCAGAATCATACCAATTACCTTAGGGTTTTAAGAAATGACTACTCAGAATACGGAAGTATTATTTCAGGAAAGGTTTGTGACATGTTTCTTATCAAAATCATTTAGAAAACTGAAAACTACCCAACATTCCTCTTCTTTGTGCTGCTCAGTTTCCGCCAAGCTTTCATATAGAAAAAGACAAAAGCCACTGGGCAAACAGAAGTACAATGTACTCATGTCATTTGAAAGTCAGTTGAATGGGCATCAGTGAAGGGGAACCCTCTTATCCCAGTTTACCCAGGACTTTCCCTGGTTTAGCACTGACTGTCCCAAATGCCAGGAACCCTCTCAGTCCCTGGAAAACTGGAACAGTTGATCACTCTAGGTCAATAAAGACCAATTAAGAAAAAAACTAAAAATGCATTTCAACACAACAATCACAGAATTGTGACCACGATATTGTACTTTATTTTTCTACTTTCAGTGAAAACTCCAAAAGATAGTTAAAATTCAACAACATCACATAGTATCAAATGTTAATTTAAAAGTATCAAATGAATAGAACAGATATCTTTGAAAAAATATAGAAATTGCTATCCCCTTCTTCCCTTTCTCAATATTGTGGTGTAGCCTATTTGAGACAAAGAGAAGAAAAGAAAGTAGAACAATAAGCATTACTTTCATTATTCACCAGAGCGCTGGGCTCCAAAATAGAGGCAAATTAAGAAAATATTAGAGATTCCAGCTTTATTCATTTAATTTGCCTAAAACTGAAAAATATAAACTCAGCTTTATTCATATGTAATATACAGATTAATAACACAGAAGTTCCTGACTTAATTTTTGCCAAAGTAATTAAAAGATGTATTAAAAGATGGCACGCATAATTCAAGCAATATAGTTTCACTGACTTTTCCTGTAAAGATAAATGGTAGTTAGAATAATGCTGTATAGCACAGATTTTTGACAAATAAACACACTTAAACTGTCCCTTCAAAGTAAATACGACATTTCAACATTAAGAAAGTATTTATTTTTCAAAAGAAACATGTGGTATGCAAAAAGTCTTTTGAAACAGTTTGAAAACATTTCCAATGTGAAATCCAAAAATGGATATTGAGATCATGCAAGAAAATCCAAGACATACCCACCACTTATAACTGTGTTTCTTAAACTGAGATATATATATATATATATATATATACTTATGAATGTGCTAGTAAGAGCAGATTAACACAAGATAAATGTGTCACATAATTTTGGGCTATCAATTGTACTCAAAGATCAGCGATAAAAATATTACTTTATATTGTAATAAAATGATTATATTTTAGAGTAATGACAAAAAATTACAATGAAATGTTAAACTTCAAATGAATTTTGAAGTTTGTACCAAGTCCCCAGCTTTGATAAGGAGAGTTGGGAAGGAGGTGTAAGGGGGACTAACTGCAAGTTCCAGTTCTTGTAGCATCAGGGGTACGTACATTCACAAAAAAGTCTGAGGTTTACTATCGCCCTATAAGGAGCTGTCATGACATTTATATAATATTTTGGAATTGCTTTCTAATTGTTTTAGATACAATTTTTCTTCTCCTTTAGATTGTGTTCTTCTCCAGGACAGGGTTATATTTCTCATTTGTATTTAAGGATAGTACTAAGGTTATAGTAGCTTTTAATTTAAAAAAGAAAAGAAAAGTCTTGAATAGCTGTTGAATGTTTTATGTATTACTAGTGGGCATATAAATAGAACTTATCACTTTGGAAAATAGACTGCCATTATCTCTTAATGCTGAATATTCATATATCAGGTGACCTGGCAATTCTACCCTTAGGAATATATCCAAGAGAAACTCTTGCCAATGTATAATTGGCAAGGTAAGAACACCCTGTAAGAATGTTCATAGCAGTATTGTTCACAATAGCAAAAACCTGGAAAAAACTCCAATGCTAAACAACAGGAGAGTGGATTAAAGAACTATTGTATAACCACACAGTAGAATATTATACAGCATTCTTAACTAATAAAATACTGTAACACTTACCACAGGATAAATGTTACATATTCAATATCAAGTGGAAAATACCAAGTACCAAGAGATTATCTACAGCTTGCTACCTTTTTTTAATAAAGGTGAAAACAAAAGTATACATGTTTTAGAAATATATACAGATAAAAATGTTTTTAAATGCTTGTTGAATTTAATATAATTTTAAAACTGATGATTTTCTTATGCAGTACTTCATAAGCATTAGATTTTAATTAAGTTTCTGGTAAGCTAAAATATTTTTCTTACAGTTTTCTACATGAAAAGCATATCAACTGTTAATATAACATTTTACTGCTATCCATTTTTTATTCCTTTTATTTATTTTTCTTGCCTTATGGAACTGGCTATTACCTCCAGTATATTGTAAATGACAGAAACATTGCAGAGAAATAGTGAAATATATACGAAATATATCATATTCAAGTATTAGAAGATTCAAGATTAAGATATAAATTTCCCCAGAAATGATCTATAGACAACACTATTCAGAATAAAATCTCAGAATGCTTTAAGAATTTTTTTAGTTTCTAAAATTTTTATGGACTGCAAAGGACCAAGAATAGCCAAAAAATTCTGAAAAAACAAGAAAAACATTGGATAATTTACATGCCTGATTTTAAAACACACTTTAAAATTACCATAATTGAGATAGTATAATATCTGTGTAAGGATAGACCAAAAGAGCCAAAGGAAAGAATAGCCCAGAAATTGTTCCACAGTTACACGGTAATCAATTTTTGACAAAATGCCAAGTCAAATCAATGGGGGAAATAATTTCAATAAATGGTGTGGAAATTTTGGATGCCTATATGAGGAAGAAAATTAACCTTGATATCTACCTCATGCCACCTGCAAAAATGTATTTAAGATGGAAAATAGACCTCAATGTAAAAGCTAAAATGATAAAACTTCCAGAAAAGACATAGGAGAATAGTTTCAAGATTTTACAATTGGCATAGATTTCTAGGATGGGACTCAAAAAACACTAATCATAAAAAGCAAACTTGATAGGGGGGACTTCAGAATAATATACCAACAAAAAAATTAAAAAGCAAGCCACAGAAAAGACTGGGATCAAATGTTCTGTCTGTCTTTCTCTCTCACTCTCACTTACACTATATGTGTATATGCCTCTTGTATCCAGAACACATAAAAGAACTCTTAGATATCAGTAATAAAAGTACAAATAATCAATAGACAATGGGCAAAAACTTGAATAGATACTACCCAAAAGAAAATATGGGGATGGCAAATAGACACTTGAAAAGGTGAAAAGATTATTATTAGTTGTCCTGAAATAGAAATACACCTCAGTGTTTAAAAGATTGACAGTATCAATTATCGGAGAGCATGTGTGGAATGCTTACACATTGCTGATGGAAGTGTAAAATGTTACAAAATTTGAAAAACAATTTGGCAATTTCTTATAAAGTTATACATACACCTATATGACCCCCAGCAATTCCATTTCTAGGGAAATAAGGGAGCTAAAAATATATATCTACAAAAAACATGTACAAGAATATTTATAGTAGCTTTATCTACAACAGTCCAAAGCTGAAACAACCCAAATGTCTTTCAACAGGCGAATGGATAAACAAATTGTGTTTCAGCCATACAAATGTATACTCAGCAATAAAGTGAATGAACTACTCACACATGCAATAAATAACATGGTTGAATCTACTTTCTGATTCCTTTACATAAGCCTTAAGATCAGGCAAAACTAAACTATGTTAATAGAAATCAGATCAGCATTGCCTGGAGGAGGAGAAGGGGGAGAAGGCAAAGGGGCATGAGGGACTTTTCTGAGATGCTGGAAATGTTGTACTCTGTGATTGGCATTACACATATGTCTACATTGTCAAAAGTCACAGAACTGCACACTTAAAATCGTGCAGCTAATGGTGCATAAATTTTATCTCCTTAAAGTTGATTAAACAAAACCAAATGCAATTAAGAGATTGAAAGTCAAGACACAGGATGAGAGAAAAACTGACAAAGGACATATGTCCAGAATGTATACTTGAAAAATATCTTCTTGGGACTCATTAAGAAAAATACAGACAATCCAATAGAAAATGGCAAAAGACTAAAGTAAGACTTTACATAATAGGATTTTGAAATAGTGATTATATTATAATAGGATTTTGAAATGGTGATTATATTTATGAAATGGGATTAATATCTTAGAAATGTAAGTTAAAACCACAGTGAAATATCATTACATGACTACCAGAATGGGTGAAACTTAAAAATGAACAATGCCAATTGTTTTGATGGATGTGAAACAATTGGAACTCTCATACATCACTAGTAGGAATGTATTTTAAACAACCATTTTGGAAAATTGTTAGGCAGTATCTACTAATGCTGAACATCTGCATACCCTTTGACCTAGCAATTCTACTCCTAGTTTTATACCCAATACATACATGTATATTCATTCACCAGAAACATTTGTATGTTCATGGTAACTTTATTCATAATAGCCCCAAAATAGAAACAACCCACATGCCCACCAATAGTAAAATGAATACATACATTGTAGTATATTCATACACAACAATAAAATATGCATATTATGGCTACTCCTAATAACAGGGACGAATTCTGCAAAAATAATGTAGAGCTAAAGAAGCCAGACACAAGACTGTATACCATACAGTCTCACTTACATGAAGTTTACAAAAACAGGCAAAATTTATGGTGTTAGTTTCAGAATAGTGGCTATCTTTTAGGGACACAGGTAATTATTGGGAGGCGACACCAGGGATTCATCTGGGGTAATGGGAAATTTGATATATTGATCTAGGTTGTGGTTAAATACATGTATTCACATACATGTGAATTAAAAAATTTAAGTTGTACACTTATGATTTGTTCACTTTTCTGTATGTATGCTTTACTTCAATAAAAGGTTTATTAAAATAAAAGAAATGATGAAGGCCTGAAGCAGTGGGAATAGAGAGAAGGGGAGAAAAGTACCAGATATTAAGGATATTACAGAGGAAAAATCCACGGGATTTGGTGATTGGTTTTGAGAAAGCCAGAGGAATCATAGAAGAGAAAAAGGTAGACTGGCAGAAGGCCGTTGATTCTATTAATGGAAGTTGACATATAAACAACAAGGAGTTCGAATTGAGGAGGGATATGTGTGTAGTAAGATAATAAGGTGGAAGTACTGAGTTAAGAAATTTTGGGACCATGAATATGCCCAGGGGTAACTGAAAATAAAGATCTAAAGGTTAGAAATAGGTTAGGGATAGAGATATTGTCCTATTATCATTATCATATGAGGTAGTTTTTCCATCATTATTATTATTATTTTTTTTAATTTTATTTATTTTTGGCTGTGTTTGGTCTTTATTCCTGTGTGCAGGTTTCCTCTAGTTGTGGTAAGCAGGGGCTACTTTTTGTTGCAGTGCGTGGGCTTCTCGTTGCAGTGGCTTTTCTTGTTGCAGAACATGGGCTCTAGGCATGTGGGCTTCAGTAGTTGCAGAGCGTGGGCTCAATAGTTGTGGCTCTTGGGCTCTAGAGCTCAGGCTCAGTAGTTGTGGCACACTGGCTTAGCTGCTCTGCGGCATGTGGGATCTTCCTGGATCAGTGATCGAACCCGTGTCCCCTGCATTGGCAGGCAGATTCTTAACCACTGGGCCACCAGGGAAGTCTCTCCATCATTATTATATGAGGTATTTAGGTTACCCCTTTTTGTGGATTTCATCTTGACTTTATTACACACTGTGGCATGGTGTGTAAATGTATCTCTTTTGACTCTTCTAATTGCTCCTTCCTTATATATAACCTCATCTGTTTTTGAATTGATTGGATGGAGGTTTCCCATTTCACCTGACTTCCTATATAAGAGCTCTTAATTGTTTGTTTTAAATATGATTTTGGGTGTTATTTCGTTATCTTGGCAACTTTTATGGTAGCACAACCAGTCCATTCTAAATTTGTTTGCATTGTGTGGTAAAATGCCTTTTTCTGTGTTTGAGGTTTGTTGAGTTTCTTGGGTATATATGTCTATGGTTTTCATCAAATTTGGAAAAGTTTTCAGCCATTATATCTTAAAATTTTTTTTTTCTGTCTCCTCTCTTCCTTTGGGAACTCCAATAACATGTACGTTATGCTGCTGTGGTTGTCACACAGTTACCTGATGCTCTTTTGTCTTCTTTTCTTTTCTTTCCTCTCTTTCTTTCTTTCTTTCTTTCTTTGTTCAGTTGTTTATTCTATTTTATTTTGGACAGTTTCTATTGCCATGTCTTTAAATTAACTAATCCTTTCCTCTACAGTGTCTAATCTGCTGTTAATCCCATCTAATTGATGGAGTATTCATTTAAAACACTATTTTTTTTCTAATAGTGGGATTTGGGTCTTTTCAATATATCCAATAACTCTACTTAAAATGTTTAATCTTTCCTCTACCTTCTTGAACATATGGAATATATTTACAATAACAGTTTTAATGTCCTTGTCTACTAATTCCATCATTTGTATATCTATTATTTCTTTTTTTTAACATCTTTATTGGAGTATAATTGCTTTACAATGGTGTGTTAGTTTCTGCTTATAACAAAGTGAATCAGTTATACATATACATATGCTCCCATATCTCTTTCCTCTTGCGTCTCCCTCCTCCCACCCTCCCTATCCCACCCCTCTCGGTGGTCACAAACCACCTAGCTGATCTCCCTGTGCTATGTGGCTGCTTCCCACTAGCTATCTATTTTACGTTTGGTAGTGTATATATGTCCATGTCACTCTCTCACTTTGTCACAGCTTACCCTTCCCCCTCCCCATATCCTCAAGTCCATGCTCTAGTAGGTCTGTGTCTTTATTCCCGTCTAACCCCTAGGTTCTTCATGATCTTTTTTTTTTCTTAGGTTCCGTATATATGTGTTAGCATACGGTATTTGTTTTTCTCTTTCTGACTTACTTCACTCTGTATGACAGACTCTAGGTCCATCCACCTCACTACAATAACTCAATTTCGTTTCTTTTTATGGCTGAGTAATATTCTATTGTACATATGTGCCACATCTTCTGTATTCATTCATCTGTTGATGGACACATAGGTTACTTCCATGTCCTGGCTATTGTAAATAGAGCTGCAATGAACATTTTGGTACGTGACTCTTTTGGTTTTTTTTCTGTGGTACGCGGGCCTCTCACTGTTGTGGCCTCTCCTGTTGCGGAGCACAGGCTCCGAACATGCAGGCTCAGCGACCATGGCTCACGGGCCCAGCCGCTCCGCAGCATGTGGGATCTTCCCGCACCGGGGCACGAACCCGTGTCCCCTGCATCGGCAGGCGGACTCTCAACCACTGCACCACCAGGGAAACCCTCTTTTTGAATTATTATTTCTTGATCTGTTTCTATTGATTGGTTTTTCTTTTATGATGGATATTCATATTTTCCTGCTTCTTTGTATTCCTGGTAATATTTGATTGGATGCTGTTCATTGTGAATTTTACCATGTTAGAGTCCTGGATATTTTTTTATTCTCATAAATATTCTTGATTTTTATTAAGATGAAGTTATGAAAACAGTCTGATCTTTTCAAGTCTTGCTTTTAAGCTTTGTTAAGTGAGACAAGAGCAGTCTTTAGCTTACGACTAGTTTTGCCCCACTATTGAGGCAATAACTTCCTGAGTGCTCTATTCAAGGCCCCATGAATTATGAGATTTTCTACTTGGGCTTGTAGAAGCCTGAACTATTCTCAGCCCTGTGTGAGCTCCAGTATTTGCTCCTTTGGTCCTTTTAGGTGGCTTTCCCCCATCCTCCAGCATTTTCCTCACAGGCATGCACTGACCATTACTAAACTGAGGACTTGAGGGGGATTATATATAGATTGCTAGAGTTCTCCCTCTGTGTAGCTCCCTTTCTTCAGCATTCTGCTGAAGAATGAATTCCAGCTGCCTTGGTTTCTCCAGCCTATATACGTCCAGCTCCATCTCCTCAACTAAGTTGACCATGAGGCTCCACCTGGGTTCACTCTATCTAGGTAGTAGTCTGGGGCACTCATAGGACTCATCTTATGTGTTTCTCCTTTCTCAGGGAGCACTGTCCTATGTCGTCAGAATCCAATGTCTAAAAACCATTGTTTCATATTGTTTTTGTATTTCTTGGTTGTTTCTGGTAGGAGGGTAAATCTTGTCCCTATTACTCATCTTGGTCATAGCAGAAATTCAGATGCCTTCTTTGCAAACACTTTTTTCCTTTCTGCTTTCTTTTAAAAGAATGTGGAGAGGGCTTCCCTGGTGGCGCAGTGGTTAAGCGTCCACCTGCAGATGCAGGGGACACGGGTTCATGCCCCGGTCCGGGAAGATCCCACATGCCGCCGAGCGGCTGGGCCCGTGAGCCATGGCCGCTGAGCCTGCGCGTCCGGAGCCTGTGCTCCGCAAAGGGAGAGGCCACAACAGTGAGAGGCCCGCTTACTGCAAAAAAAAAAAAAAAAAAGAATGTGGAGGGTTACTTGTCTCATCCTTTTGCCAATGGCAGTCTCATAAATCTTACATATTTCTATTTATGAATAAGCAGTAAACAGGCCACACCTATGTGCCTTTCTTCCCTGGGGAACCAAAGGAAGCATACCTTGCATTTCTAGTATCTCCTATCACTGAATTCTATCTGTGTGACTGATACTATTTATTGAAAGAAGGTTTAGTTCTAGCCCTCCTTTTTCTTTTTAATGCCTTTCCAGGTGCTTCTGATACTATCTGATTGAAATACTGAATTTACACTGATGGAGTGGCCAAGGGTACAGAAACTGGCATCAGTCAGAGATGGATCTGAGTCCTGGCTCAACTACACAATAACAGTAATGTTCCTTGAGCTCTTAATACCTGGCTAGGCACCATGTTGAGGGCTTTAACATGAATTATTTCACTTAATTCTCACGACAACACTACCTAATACCAAAGTTGGTATTATTATTGTAAGTTACAAAATGGTGATCAGCATCAAGAGTGAAAATGCCTGAGTTGAATCCTGGCATTACCCCTTACTAATTTTGTATTATTGCGCAAGTCCTTTAACCTCATAGGGCTGCTCTGAGGACTAGAAGAGAAAAGAAATATAAGGCATTTAGCACAGTGATTGGTACACACAAGTGCTCAATAAAAGGTGACTAGTTGCATTACTTTTCTGTGAAACTCTGAAAATAAAAGGGATCTTACTTTATAATATTCACAGACATTTTAGAAACTCAATAAAGTGGCCATGAGAGTGTACCTCCTAGACCTTGAACTTGGATATAATTGTAATGGACCAAAGGTCCCACCTGCTAAGCTTTGGAATGCAAAAGTACATTTGTTCAAAGCCAGTGATGGAGTACGTGGGGAATATTAAGGCATACCTATTCATGGAGCCACTGGACTCCTACCAGTGTCAGTTTAGGCCCAAGGACATCCTGATGCCGTTGCTTGAACCCTCATTAGGCTGCACCCCATTCCTAAGACACTTCCATGCAAACTTATCCCCCACTCTCCTTTGCTTAAGGTCACACTTTTGGAGTGTTATGACTCTGCCAGTCTTTTCTGGCTCCCTCCTCACTTCCTTTCACATAGGCATTCCTCCTCATCAAATACTTGCATGTTTAATCTCATCTTGGAGCCTGCTTTTTGGAGGGCTTGTACCAACACACTTGAGTTCTTGTTTGGTTAACCCTGGTGATTATGCTAATCATAACTTGCAGAGAGTTTTTTCTGGCCCCAATCTCAAGGAGCTGATCACTACTGTTCTCCTTAGAAGTCTCTCTCCATTCCTGCGCTGGTTCCTTTGACTTCATTCATTTAATTTCCCACCATATTTTAACACTGAGAGCCCCCTCCCCCAAACATAGCCTTCTCTGATTTTCCTTCTTTCACGTTATACTTAGTAGACCCTTCTCCATTTGCTCCGTTTTCTCTCAGAATGCTCGAATTGCGATCCTTTAGCAGAATGTTCAGTGGGGTCTGCTTCCTAAACCTCTGCGCTTTCTCAACTTTTCCAAAAAAATTGTGATTGAAGAGTTTTATTTCTCAGCATGTTTCTTTTCCACTGTTTTGAAGAGTTGAAAGGGTTTATGAAAACACAGGCAATGATATCTCTCCATCCTTACTATTTTTACATATTTAATACATATGCACATATGTTAATATAATTGATTTCCACTTAAAGCTAGCCATTTGCTGTAAACTCTAGGAAAGAGGTTTGTCTTCTAAAAAATACACCAGACACATAACTGACAAAATAAAAAATCCCCATCAGGGAAAAATGACCTTAAAAAATTCAAACACTGAGATTGAATTTCCCAATTATGCCTTTCTTTGATAGCCGCCAAATACAGGTATATATTTAAAATTAATAAATGAACTTTTTTACTGCAGCAGCAAGAAGGCTGTCTGTTGAATTCTATAGTTCAATAAAAGCTATAGAATATGTGACCTCCTTGATCTTTGCTGATTCACTCATGTACTCATTCATTCAACACACTGTCATTGTTTACTGTGTGTGTAGTTATGTCAGGTGGTGAGGAGGTGAGAGTAGGAGAGAGACCCTTGAGAGGGAAGTCACTTTTTTAAAAAAATTTTTAATTTTTTAATTTTTTGCAGTACGCGGGCCTCTCTCTGTCGTGGCCTCTCCCGTTGCGGAGCACAGGCTCTGGACGCGCAGGCTCAGAGGCCATAGCTCCCGGGCCTAGCTGCTCCGCGGCATGTGGGATCTTCCCGGACCGGGACACGAACCCGTGTCCCCTGCATCGGCAGGCGGACTCTCAACCACTGCGCCACCAGGGAAGCCCGGGAAGTCACTTTTGATTGCAGTCTACTTTTGAGAATTTCCATGCAGATATCCTTAATGCAACAAAGTTATGCATAATAGAATTTTACATTTTTTGTGATTCCTTTTTATAACTCTACATTCTATATACACTTCCTTGAACTTAAATACTCATTCAGTGTAATACTGGACAAATAAATTACTTCTCTGACCCTCAAATTCCTCATCATGAAAACAGGGATGGGCATACTTCCACTGTTTTGGTTGTCATGAAAGTTAAATTCAGTAATGTATCAATGTACTCTAGCTCTGTGCCCAGAACTCAGCAACTGTTGGTGTGTTCCTCTACCTAGGCAACTCAAAATCTAAATTAGTTCTGGTTGTGTTAAGAAGAACTGAAACACTATTTAAGCTGAAAACATTCACAGATGGGAAGCAGGCACATAGAAGTTAGCACAGCTAAGTGGTAAGGCAAGAGTTAAACTCTGAGCTTGCCCCAATTACCAAGCATTTATTTATAAAATAAGACAAAAAGCATCTTCACTTAGGTCTTAGGTCAGGTTTCCCAGAAGCAGACCTTGGGACAAGGATTCGTGTGTAAGCAATTTATTTATTATTTATTATTTCCTCCCGGGGAAATTCAGAAAGGAAGTGAAGGAAGAAGAATAGGGAAGGGGAGGAAGACAAGGGTGGCATCTCAGGCAAAAGCTCTGCAGAAAGTGGGGTCAGCCTGATTCCTTGAGGAAATGTGGAGATCAAGTTGGACCGTGGAGTTGTACCAACTGAGGCAAGGGAGCTGGGCTTTCCTACTCCTGTGCCCATCAGCTAACTACGACCCAGGGGAGGTCAATTTGAGGCATTTCTGGATCTGCATGTGTGATGGAGTTCGGGGAAGTAGCTTCAGTAGACTAAGGGGAGTCTTCTAAAGAAGGGCTGAAGGTGCTGGCCATTGAGAGCAAAAGCACATGGAAGCTGGAGAGATGCACAATGATGGTAAAGGGGTCCAAAGGGCCTGGGTGGGTCACCAACATTGTCCACTATACCCCCAACCCACTCCTGGAGAAGTTGTTCCTGTGGTTTTGTTTTTACCTTAGAAGAGGCTGCTCCCAAAGTACACATACATTCCCTACCCTGACCACTAGAATCTAGCTAGTTAATAACTGAGATTTAAATTTAAGTTAGGGAAAAAAGCTCTTGGATAGTTGCACACTAATAAATTAGTGTCCCCATCATATACCTGCACAAGTACAAAATCCTCTGTGTCATCACCTTCCTACTTCACCAAGCTATCTATTATTTTCTCAGAATCAGCCAATTGTCTATATGTCTAAATATTCTTGGCTTCCAGAATAATAAAGTTAATACTTATGCAGCTTGTGCTATGTGTTGTTCTAAATGCTCTCTGTACATTAACTCATCTAGTATTTACAACTATCCTAAGAGCATTACCTTCTTTATGGTTGAAGAAACAAGGACAAATGGTTAAGGAGTAGAGCTGGGATTCAGACAGTCTGGCTCTAGAGTCCACGCTTGTAACCTCTATGCTGAAATGCCTTCCTATGAGGACAGGATTCCCTCCAAAAGCAGCCTACATTGATTTGTGTTCCATCCACTTTCTCATCAATGACTCTCTGTCAATCTGAGTTGGACTAATAAGGACTCAAGACTAATAAATAATTAGTGCCTGAACTTGGTCATTAGCAAGGAAGAGCAGCTTAGTAGGTAGCGGGAAGCCCAATTTAGCTTCCTCCCAGCTTCTGTTCTAGGCCTTCCCTGGCATACTCCATACACCCTTCCAGCAGGACTCCACAGAGGCCAAGATTTTGCCATTTTTGACCATCATAGGTAAAATTGATTTACAGATCTCCTACAAATCATTCTATAATAGAGTTGATAGACAATTTTTACAGAAATGATCACAAATCGTACTTAAAAAATAAAGGCTATAACTGCACATTGTACAATGTAAAGCTTTTAAACATGCATATAAATCAATGTAAGAAGACAATATTGAAATCCATGGATTCAAATTTATCTACTTGTACTAATTTATGGGATCCTCAGGGAAACTCTTTCAGGTAGAGGAGAAGGGCTCTTAGTCAAGGAGCCCAAAGAGCTGCAGGGCATTCTTTGCTAGCTTTTGGCCTGAAAACTCAGCTTCCTCCTTTCAAAAATGGCATAATTCGAGGAGCGGCTGGGTCCGTGAGCCATGGCCGCTGAGCCTGCACGTCTGGAGCCTGTGCTCCGCAATGGGAGGGGCCACAACAGTGAGAGGTCCGCGTACCGCAAAAAAAAAAAAAAAAAGGCATAATTACTGTATTATCTACCTTAGAGGATGGTGTATTAAATGGAACAAAATCCATAAAAATGCTTTGTAAATTATCTAGTATTAAATACACACACTAGTATATTGACTGATAGATAGAGCTGAATCTTTCCTGTTTTTATACTTGTATGACATTTGTTGTCCTTTATTTTTCTACTGATCATGATGAATTTATAACTTCTTAGGATGTTATTTTCAGCATCATACTTAAATATGGACTTTTAATAAAAATTTTACTGAATAGGTAACACTTGTTTCCAAAAGCTGTGCCAGCTCTTTGCAATAATTCTGAAAAAGTCTCTGTCCGTATCCTACTATTTAGCATTCAATGCCCTCTACTACCCTTCCGGGCCCCATCATACTTCTTTACGTGGCAAGGCTCCCAAGTATAGCTTCCAACTTTCTTCTACTTACTTCCACTTTCCTATAAATATGCATTTGAACCTCATTCATTATGACTATTTTTATAAGCTTATCCTCACTAGAGTAATTGTGACTGTCCTTGAAGGTGGCTTAATGTACTTGCCTTTGAAACAATTTTTATTTTAACAGAGAACTTCTGAATATGCAAAACCTTTATCCCCCAAAATTAATCTCCAAGGGATTTCAGGCACCAAGTAGAGAAGTACGAAAGGCAAAGCTTGATCTCTCTGGATCTGGTAACAGAAATATGGATTTTTGTCTATTAAAAATGATAAAAATGTCTATGATTATTTTTGGTTCCTTTCTATGACACATCATGTGGCACTTGCAAATGGTTCTATGCTTGACTTCTCATTGCTAAGGATAAAGCATCAAATTATGTTAGAGCTTATTTTTGGAAACCAAAGGGGCACATGTAGTTAATTAGACATGTGCCCTAGGTTTCCTTTCCTTGTTTATCCTAAGGGCTATAAAAAAAAATCCCAATAGAGTTTCTTCTGGAAATCTTATTTACTCAGGAGGCAATTTTTTTTAATGTTCTCATCAATTTAAATTGATGCTTTTAGAACTCTAAGTTTAACATTAATTCTAAAGCCTCCTTTTACTTAGGAAAAATTTCTCAAATTATTAGTATAAAATGATATTTCCCTTTACTGGATGGAATTCAACATCTCCTAATTTCTACAGCTTCATTGCATAGATGTGGATTGTTTTTTCTTTTTTTAACATCTTTATTGGAGTATAATTGATTTACAACGTTGTGTTAGTTTCTGCTGTATAACAAAGTGAATCGGCTATACGTATACATATATCCCCATATCACCTCCCTCTTGCGTCTCCTTCCCACCCTCCCTGTCCCACCACTCTAGGTGGTCACAAAGCATGGAGCTGATCTCCCTGTGCTATGAAGCTGCTTCCCACTAGCTATCTATTTTACATTTGGTAGTGTATATAAGTCCATGCCACTCTCTCACTTCGTCCCAGCTTACCCTTCCCCCTCCCTGTGTCCTCAAGTCCATTCTCTACGTCTGCATCTTTATTCCTGTCCTGCCCCTAGGTTCTTCAGAACCTTTTTGTTGTTGTTGTTAGATTCCATATATATGTGTTAGCATACGGTATTTGTTTTTCTCTTTCTGACTTACTTCACTCTGTATGACAGACTTTAGGTCCATCCACCTCATTACAAATAACTCAATTTCGTTTCTTTTTATGGCTGACTAATACTCCATTGTATATATGAGCCATAACTTCTTTATCCATTCATCTGTTGATGGACACTTAGGGTGCTTCCATGTCCTGGCTATTGTAAATAGAGCTGCAAAGAACAATGTAGTACATGACTCTTTTTGAATTATGGTTTTCTCAGGATATATGCCCAGTAGTGGGATTGCTGGGTCGTATGGTAGTTCTATTTTTAATTTTTTATGGAACCTCCATACTGTGCTCCATAGTGGCTGTATCAATTTACATTCCCACCAACAGCTCAAGAGGGTTCCCTTTCCTCCCCACCCTCTCCAGCATTTATTGTTTGCAGATTTTTTGATCATGGCCATTCTGACTTGTGTGAGGTGATACCTCATTGTAATTTTGATTTGGATTTCTCTAATGATTAGTGATGTTGAGCATCCTTTCATGTGTTTGTTGGCAATCTGTATATATTCTTTGGAGAAATGTCTATTTAGGTCTTCTGCCCATTTTTGGATTGGGTTGTTTTTTTGTTATTGAGCTGCATGAGCTGCTTGTATATTTTGGAGATTAATCCTTTGTCAGTTGCTTTGTCTGCAAATATTTTCTCCCATTCTGAGGGTTGTGTTTTCGTCTTGCTGATGGTTTCCTTTGTTCTGCAAAAGCTTTTAAGTTTCATAGGTCCCATTTGTTTATTTTTGTTTTTATTTCCATTTCTCTAGGAGTTGGGTCAAAAAGGATCTTGCTGTGATGTATGTCGTAGAGTGTTCTGCCTATGTTTTCCTCTAAGAGTTTTATAGTGTCTGACCTTACGTTTAGGCCTTTAATCTACTTTCAGTTTATTTTTGTGTATGGTGTTAGGAACTGTTCTAATTTCATTCTTTTACATGTAGCTGTCCAGTTTTCCCAGCACCACTTATTGAAGAGGCTGTCCTTTCTCCACTGTACATTCCTGCCTCCTTTATCAAAGATAAGGTGACCATATGTGCGGGGGTTTATCTCTGGGCTTTCTATCCTGTTCCATTGATCCATATTTCTGTTTTTCTGCCAACACCATACTGTTTTGATTACTATAGCTTTGTAGTATAGTCTGAAGTGAGAGGGCCTGTTTCCTCCAGCTCTATTTTTCTTTCGCAAGATTGCTTTGGCTATTTGGGGCCTTTTGTGTTTCCATACAAATTGTGAAACTTTTTGTTCTAGTTCTGTGAAAAATGCCAGTGGTAGTTTGATAGGGATTGCATTGAATCTATAGATTGCTTTGTGTAGTATAGTCATTTTCACAAAGTTGATTCTTAAATACAAGAACATTGTATATCTCTCCATCTGTCTGAATCACCTTAAATTCCTTTCATCACTGTCTTATAGTTTTCTGCAGGACTTTTGTCTCCTTAGGTAGGTTTATTCCTAGGTATTTCAGTCTTTTTGTTGCAGTGGTAAATGGGAGTATTTCCTTAATTTCTCTTTCGGATTTTTCATCATTTGTGTATAGGAATGCAAGAGATTTCTGTGCATTAATTTTGTATCCTGCTACTTTGCCAAATACAGTGATTAGCTCTAGTAGTTTTCTGGTAGCATCTTTAGGATTCACTATGTATAGTATCATGTCATTGGCAAACAGCAACAGTTTTACTTCTTCTTTTCTGATTTTGATTCCTTTTATTTCTTTTTCTTCTCTGATTGCTGTGGCTAAAACTTCCAAAACTATGTTGAATAATAGTGGTGAGAGTGGGCAACCTTGTCTTGTTCCTGATCTTAGAGGAAATGGTTTCAGTTTTTTACCATTGAGAACAATGGGTTTGTCATATATGGCCTTTATTATGTTGAGGTGAGTTCCCTCTCTGCATACTTTCTGTGGCGTTTTTATCATAAATGGGTGTTGAATTTTGTCGAAAGCTTTTTATGCATCTATTGAGATGATCATATGGTTTTTCGCCTTCAGTTTGTTAATATGGTGTATCACTTTGATTGATTTGCGTACATTGAAGAATCCTTGCATTCCTTGCATGGTGTATGATCCTTTAATGTGCTGTTGGATTCTGTTTGCTGGCATTTTGTTGAGGATATTTGTATCTATGTTCATCAGTGATATTGGCCTGTAGTTTTCCTTTTTGTGTGACATCTTTGTCTGGTTTTGGTATCCGAGTGATGGTGGCCTTGTAGCGTGAGTTTGGGAGTGTTCCTCCCTCTGATATAATTTGGAAGAGCTTGAGAAGGATAGGTGTTAGCTCTTCTCTAAAGGTTTTATAGAATTTGCCTGTGAAGCCATCTGGTTCTGGGCTTTTGTTTGTTGGAAGATTTTTGATCACATTTTCAATTTCAGTGCTTGTGATTGGTCCATTTATATTTTGTATTTCTTCCTGATTCAGTCTCTGAAGGTTGTGCTTCAGTCTCGGAAGGTTGTGCTTTTCTAAGAATTTGTCCATTTCTTCCAGGTTGTCCATTTTATTGGCATATAGTTCCTTGTAGTAATCTCTCATGATGTTTTGTATTTCTGCAGTGCCAGTTGTTACTTCTTTTTCATTTCTAATTCTGTTGATTTGAGTCTTCTCCCTTTTTTTCTAGATGAGTCTGGCTAATGGTTTATCAATTTTGTTTATCTTCTCAAAGAACCAGTTTTTAGTTTTATTGATCTTCGCTATTGTTTCCTTAATTTTTTTCTTCATTTTTTTCTGATCTGACCTTTATGATTTCTTTCCTTTTGCTAACTTTGGGGTTTTTTGTTCTTCTTTCTCTAATTGCTTTCGGTATAAGATTAGGTTGTTTATTTGAGATGTTTCTTGTTTCTTGAGGTAGGATTGTATGGCTATAAACTTCCCTCTTAGAACTGCTGTTGCTTCATCCCACAGGCTTTGGGTCATCATGTTTTCATTGTCATTTGTTTCTAGGTATTTTTTGATTTCCTCCTTGATTTCTTCAGTGATCTCTTTGTTATTTAGTAGTATATTGTTTAGCCTCCATGTGTTTGTATTTTTTACAGATTTTTTCCTGTAATTGATATCTAGTCTCATAGCATTGTGGTCGTAAAAGATACTTGATAGGATTTCAATTTTCTTAAATTTATCAAGGCTTGATTTGTGACCCAAGATATGATGTATCCTGGAGAATATTCCATGAGCACTTGAGAAGAAAGTGTATTCTGTTGTTTTTTGATGGAATGTCCTATAAATATTGATTAAGTCCATCTAGTTTAAAGTGTCATTTAAAGCTTGTGTTTCGTTATTTATTTTCATTTTGGATGATCTGTCCATTGGTGAAAGTGGGGTGTTAAAGTCCCCAACTATTGTGTTACTGTCAATTTCCCCTTTCATGGTTGTAGCATTTGCCTTATGTATTGAGGTGCTCCTATGTTGGGTGCATAATATTTACAATTTTTATATTTTCTTCTTGAATTGATCCCTTGATCATTATGTAGTGTCCTTCTTTGTCTCTTCTAATAGTCTTTATTTTAACGTTTATTTTTTCTGTTATGAGAATTGCTACTCCAGCTTTTTTTGATTTCCATTTGCATGGAATATCTTTTGCCATCCCCTCACTTTCAGTCTGTAGGCATCCCTAGGTCTGAAGTGGTCTCTTGTAGACAGCATATATATGGGTCTTGTTTTTGTATCCATTCAGCCAGTCTATGTTTTTTGTTTGGAGCATTTAATCCATTTACATTTAAGGTAATTATTGATATGTATGTTTCTATTACCATTTTCTTAACTGTTTTGGGTTTGTTATTGTAGGTCTTTTTCTTCTCTTGTGTTTTTGTTGCCTAGAGAAGTTCCTTTAGCATTTGTTGTAAAGCTGGTCTGGTGGTGCTGAATTCTCTTAGCTTTTGCTTGTCTGTAAAGCTTTTAATTTCTCTGTCGAATATGAATGAGATCCTTGCTGGGTAGAGTAATCTTGGTTATAGGTTTTTCCCTTTCATCACTTTAAATATGTCCTGCCAATCCCTTCTGGCTTGCCGAGTTTCTGCTGAAAGATCAGCTGTTGGATTCCCTTGTATGTTATTTGTTGTTTTTCCCTTGCTGCTTTTAATATGTTTTCTTTGTATTTAATTTTTGATAGTTTGATTAATATGTGTCTTGGCATGTTTCTCCTTGCATTTATCCTGTATGGGACTCTTTGCATTTCCTGGACTTGATCGACTATTTCCTTTCCCATATTAGGGCAGTTTTCAATTATAATCTCTTCAAATATCTTCTCAGACCCTTTCTTTTTCTCTTCTTCTTCTGGCACCCCTGTAATTCGAATGTTGGTGTGTTTAATGTCCCAGAGGTCTCTAAGACTGTCTTCAATTGTTTTCATTCTTTTTTCTTTATTTGGCTTTGAGGTAATTATTTCTACTATTTTATCTTCCAGGTCACTTACCCATTCTTCTGCCTCAGTTATTCTGCTATTGATTCCTTCTAGAGAATTTTTAATTTCATTTATTGTGTTGTTCATCATTGTTTGTTTGTTCTTTAGTTCTTATAGGTCCTTGTTAAATGTTTCTTGCATTGTCTCCATTCTATTTCCAAGATTTTGGATCATCTTTACTATCATTATTCTGAATTCTTTTTCAGGTAGACTGCCTATTTCCTCTTCGTTTGTTTGGTCTGGTGGGTTTTTACCTTACTCCTTCATTGGGTCTGTATTTCTCTGTCTTCTCATTTTGCTTAACTTACTGTGTTTGGAGTCTCCTTTACACAGGCTGCAATTTCATAGTTCCCATTATTTTTGGTGTTTGCCCCCAGTGGGTAAGGTTTTTTCAGTGTGTTGTGTAGGGTTCTTGGTGGAGGGGACTGGTACCTGTGTTCTGGTGGATGAGGCTGGATCTTGTCTTTCTGGTGAGCAGGACAGCATCTGGTGGTGTGTTTTGGGGTGTCTGTGAACTTATTATGATATTAGGCAGCCTCTCTGCTAATGGGTGGGGTTGTGTTCCTGTCTTGCTGGTTGTTTGGCATGGGGTGTCCAGCACTGGAGCTTGCTGGTTGTTGCGTGGAGCTGGGTCTTAGCATTGAAACAACGATCTCTGGGAGGTCTCTCGCCGATTGATGTTATGTGGGGCCAGGAGGTCTCTGTTGGTCCAATGTCCTGAACTCGGCTCTCCCACCTCAGAGGCTCAGGCCTGATACCTGGCTGGAGCACAGACCCTGTCAGCTATATGGCTTACATATAAATGGGTTAAATTCTCCAATCCAAAGGCACAGGTTGGTCAGCCTTCTGTGCTCTGCTTTGTCCTCCAGCTGGGCGTTGTCCTCCGGGCCTGGTCAATATGGAGAGCCTGCTTTGGATCCAGGTCCAGTTGCATTCCCTAGTGTCTAGAAGCAGCAGCCATAGCCCCCATCCTCCTGTATCCCCACCGCAAGTTGTCATGATCCTGGAGTGCCTGAGTCTCTACCCCTCATGCTGCTTGCAGTGCTTGGACTTCTTTATTTTGGCTGCTGTAAGTGGATATGTCTCTTTCAATTTGTGTAATCTAATTATGATGCAGACTTTGATCATCCAGTTATAAAATGCATAATAAAAGAGGAAGAGTTTAAATTATCAGAATAATTCCATACAATTTCTTATGCTTTCCAATGTTTCTGCAGAGCTAAAATCCATGAAATTGTTTTGAAAGATTTTAACTTCCTTTTTTTCCCCCCTTTGGCAGCTGTCCCATGTTTCAAAAGAGCGATTTCCTGGAATTTTATCAGAGTATTTTTACTGACTTAACTGCATCTCTGTTTTCTTATTTGTGACCTAGTTATACCTAACAGGATATGGCAATCCAGAAGTCAATAACATATAATATTCTTTGTAATTTCATAATAATATCAATTCTTTGTTCTTCTAATACTCTCAACATGATTATACTGCTATTCACTGCTATTTGTTCTAGCTTCCGGGGTCATATGCATAGTTTGCCTATGATCATAACAACTCATTTATTCCCACATAACCTAGGATGCATGACTTCAGGGTTCTCAGTTCATGCATTTAAACAGAATGATATGGGGGACTTGGCAAAGCCTTGAAATTAAGAAAACTTATCAGTCAAGGCTGCATTTGGCTTCATGTAATAGACACCCAACTCTGAAAGCCTTAACTGACTAGGGTTTTCTTTCCCCTGTATGATAAGAGATGTGAACCCCACAACCAGGGCTGGTCAGCTGCTCAAGGAAGCTGTCAAGGACCTGAGCTGTTTCCTAGCTTCCTGGCCTGCTATCCTTAGAGTGTGGTTCTCATACTCAAGGATGAGAGAAAAGAGCCCCACCTCAATCATACAAGGCAGAGAGTGCAGAAGGCAAAATTGCATACTGGCTGATTTGGTCTTTTGTTATCAGGAAAGTAAGAGCTTTCTTGGAAGTTCCATTGAGTGCATATATACCTATATCTGGTTGGCCAGAACTAGGTCACATGACTAAGGGAGTCTGGGGAGGTGTTTTCAAGTGTTTTTAAGCACACATTCAATTATAATAGAAAGGAAGAAGGGGGAATGGATATTGAGTAGACAACTAGCAGTGTTTGTCAAAAAGGGATTTAGAGAAAGGGACATAAATGGGGGAATAAAGTGCCCCTTATCTAAAGGTTACTAGTGATGAATACCAGGAGAATTCCTGTGAAGGAGGTACCACCTAGA
Organism: Globicephala melas; assembly: GCF_963455315.2. NCBI lineage: Eukaryota > Metazoa > Chordata > Mammalia > Artiodactyla > Delphinidae > Globicephala > Globicephala melas. The sequence continues at coordinate 15,449,964 of NC_083317.1, read as the reverse complement.
CCAGGTCACCTGGGGCTTTACCTTGTCACATTCAGTACGATTCTGTACTTGCAGATCAGAAACCTGAACTGTGGACATATCAGTGGTGATCTGTCTTTCAGATACACACTCACCCAAAGCTACAGAGGCAGGAAGATAACCAGAAAGATGATTTATTAGTTTATGAAGAGAGTATTGCCAGCAAATGTACCAAATGTTGATGCTCACTAATCAGATGATCTCTCTCTGTAGGCAGATGTATATGCAAAGCAAATCATTAGAAAGAAATCAAAGAGTGATGTTAATGTGGTGACCTAGGTGCCTAATCTAATGGAACCAAGACACGGGTAGCCCTCAGCTTCCATCCTCCCCATGTCCTGCCTGGGAATAAAATGCAGGTTTCTTCACTTTCTGAGAAAGTTGAGTGTTTCTATGAAACCTTTCATAAGCTGAAATGGCATAAAGTGAAGAAGTAATTACTTTAGGACACATCTTGCTAATGAATGCACAAAATAAACTGAGATAAAACACAGATGCTCAGACATAGTTCCAAGCTATGGTAGCTTAATGTTGAGAGGCTGAGTGTAGTTCCCGGGGAAGGGGCTGGGTGGCGCCACTCTTGACATTCAGGATGTGCACTGCCTCTATAAAGGCTCACTGCAAAACAGAAGCTGAATGCTATTTTCACTTTTCTCCTTTTTTGCAAAAATAAAAATCCTCTTTAGATTTCTTTTGGTTAACAAAAATAAGTACTAATGTAGGTATTCTGTAAAATCAAAGTGGTGTAAAATGAACTTTTGAAAAGCAGGGTCTACCTCTACCGTGTCCTTGGCTGACCTACCCTCACTCTCACACCACAGTGCCAGGGATGTGTTGCCTGTGTCTGCACCTCTGGCTCCCCTCTTGTTGGCTTCAGATTTTGATGAACTCCTCTTCTTGGCAGTCACATTCTTTCCTTGTATGTATTAATATATTCACTCTGGTTATCCCCAAGTCTTGACCTGGTGAATAAGTCCCAGAAGTGGCAGAAAACAGATAGGACTGGGCAAGTAACCTGCCAAGGGACAGCGACGCACCCTGGGGCTAACCAAGGTGGGGAGTTATCACCACCCCTAGAAAGGTGTTGCTTCGGCTGTAGCTCTACGTAGAGGTTGCCTGAGAGCCGTTGGGCCTTTGTTAGAGGAACATAGCTAGAGCCAACCTACCGCCTGGGATGGGAGACAGTTGCCTTCCTGCTGACACCTCTGGTTATCCAAGTACGATCAGAAGTGAGGAAGCAGGGGACGCTCTGGATGCTGCACCTAGAGAACAGCTTCCTGGGGCACAGAGCAGGGTGGGGAAGACTGTACAGGGAATCAGGAGTGTCCAGTGGAGAAAATCCAGCACCCCCGAGTGACGGTTCTATCTCTTTATGGCAGTATGTGTATCTCTCCTCTGACCCCATAGGTCTATCTTATTTGATAACTTTTAAACCTCAGAGGTTACTCATTCCACTCTATTTCCAAAGCACTTCCTACATCTGGCACCCCAGTCCAGGAAATGTGTTGTTGTGATGGGGGTCATAGCCCGTGCCCATTTTTTCGTCTTCTCTCAGAGTTCAATACTTCTTCCTCCCACGGTGATCACTCCTATCCAACCCCTAGGTAGCTCATTATTGACTTAACAGGTTTCCGTTTTTACCTGACTGCTAGGAGACGGCAGAGAATTCTGGAGGTCATCTTTGTCAAGGATATCTGTTTTGTGATATGTACGTTTAGCTTCTTCCCTGGTTTCATTGTATTTTCTTTCTACTTATTTATTTCCCTTTATTCCTTCTTTTAATTTATGTACACATTTCTCATATTGGAGCATGAGTACATCTAATTGAGGGTTTTTCGACCTTGACATTATTGAGGTGTTGGGCCTGAGGATTCTTTGTTGTGAATGGAGAATAAGGAGTCTATATTCACAGTGCAGTTTATCCATGGGGACTCCCTGGTGCATTGTAGGTTGTTGAGCAGCATCTCTGGCCTCTACCCACTAGATACCAGTAGTATTCCTCCCTGCCGCCCCTGTCCCATATCAATACCAATATCTCCTGGGGGGCAAAACCGGCCGCTGTGGAGACCCGCTGCTCTAGGTGAATGAAACAGTGCATGTCAGAGGTGAAAGAGACTATGAGTTAAAATACGGCACCTCTGCTAGTGCTGTCAGTTTTACTTAAATTTTTTTTTTTTTTTTTGCGGTACGCAGGCCTCTCACTGTTGTGGCCTCTCCCGTTGCGGAGCACAGGCTCCGGACGCACAGGCTCAGCGGCCATGGCTCATGGGCCCAGCCACTCCGCGGCATGTGGGATCTTCTCGGACCGGGGCACGAACCCATGTCCCCCGCATCGGCAGGCAGAATCTCAATCACTGCGCCACCAGGGAAGCCCAAAAACAATTTTTTTGAGAACAATTTTGTGAAGACAAATATATTATGAAGTAGAATTTAACACCTGCATGAATTTTGAAAATAAAAGACCAAGAGCTGCAGGTAAAATTCTGGGTGTAAGCCTCAACAAATACAGGTAACAAAGCTATCAGGCTGGATCTTTCTACCCTTTGCAGACATGTGACTGTGCCTGAAGGCTCTACTTGCTGTTTCTGACTCAGTACCAAGTACAAACATCACTGGCTCCACAGGAAGGGCACGTGCACCAAATATTTAGTGACTTTAACTTTGGGCTTGAGGGACTGGTTACATCAAACTCTGTGCAGTCTGCTGCTTCCAACTCTCTTCTCTCATCTCCCCAGTTGTGCAGAGAAGTCAGGCTACACTCAGAATCCTGAGGGTCTCACCTTCTACCCATAAGCATTTATATGTGTGTATGTATATATACATATACATATATATATTTTTTTGAGTATGACTTTTAGCATTAGCTTCTGAGAGAATAACAATTTCTCTACTTCATTAGATAAATATATACAGCAGAGTGAGAGAAATTGGGGGCACAATTAATTTGTAATTGAGGAAAATCTCAAGTGTCACCTCAGATCAAGGAGCTTAACACAGTTTAAAATTAACCAGTCTCTTCTACATATTTTGTTTTATTTATCTGAACTTTCCTCTAAGCCTTGACCATCGCGCTTGTGGGTCTTCTCACAAAATTTAACTACATTTTCAGGCTCTACTTCATTATCAGATATTTTCTTTAACCAAACCACCCCAAGACTTAGTGGTTTAAAACAGCAATCATTTTACTATCTTATAAGTCTATGAGTTGACTGGGCTCCATTCGGAGTATTTTTTTCTTCCATTTGGCTGGGGCTGGATGTACATGTATGAACTTGACTAGAAGAGAACAACCAAGGTGGCTCGCTCACATGACACATTTAATGCCAACTATTGGCTGGTTGTTCTGCTAGGGCTGTTGCCTGGAGAGGCTTCACATGTCCCATGCTGGGCTTGTCACAGCATGGTGACTTGTCTGTGAGGGAGGGTCCCAAGAAAGAGGAAGTGGGAGATGCCAATCCAAAGACTAGACCCAGAACTAACAGAGCATCACTTCTGCAGTGTTCTCTTGGCTCTGCAGTTACAGGGCCAACCCCGATTCGAGTGGATGGACAACAGATTCCCCTTCTCAATGGGGAGAGTGACAAAAGAGTTACTCCAGTTGGTTTTTGGAGGCACAAGAATTTTTCCCTACTTGGACCCTACACTGTGCCACTTTGGTTGTCATTAAATCTGGTATTCAAGTAGCACCTCTTTCACCAATTTGGCCCCTGTCACGTTAAGTTCTACTGCTCCAATATTGTGTTCTTTTTTTCTCTTTTACTGCCTTCAAAAAAAATTGAAGTATAGCTGATGTACAATATTATATGTGACAGGTGTACAATATAGTGACTCAGAATTTTTAAAGGTTATACTCCATTTGTTATTATAAAATATTGGCTATATTCCCTGTGTTGTACAATATATCCTTGTAGCTTATTTTGTAATTTCTGCCTTTTTCAAATCTTAGAAGCTGTGAATATCCCAAGTCAGAGGCTACATTCCTTTCACCTTATCTTTCATTTCAGATAGCAGGTAAACACTGGGGTGTGTTTGCCCATCCTGCTCAAGGAAGCCTGTCTTCTAATGAAATATGTTCATTTTTTACAAAAATCTTTCAACCTAGGGCTAGGGGTGGTAGGGCTTTAATTCATAATCATTTTTGAGGGAAGAAATGTGAACTGGCAGTTTTTCAACTTGTGGCGACCTATTCTTGTTTTATCTTGGTAATTGCTTACAGTTTAAAACAATTTGTTCAACCTCCAAATATCGTTGATTTAATTAGTGAATGAATATTTAGAGACAGAAGGAGCTAAGGCAATGGAAATGGAGTGAATGAGATTCTCTAGAATTAGCTTCTAAAAACAATCACATGACTTAAATACCTCTACACACTCCCTTCAGCCCATGGGATAAAGTTCAAACTGTAGGCACAGTGCATGAGGCCCTTCCCATTCTGACTTGGTTTTATATCATTCTCTAATTTTGTTTTTCTGCCCTGTACCTAATATATACCATAAGCTTTAACTCAGTACTTCTCAAGTGATGTTTGAAGACCATTTGCATAACTATTAAAAATAATGCAGATCCTTGGGTCATATTCAGACTTATGAAACCAGAATCTTTGGGGGCAGAGCCCAGGAATCTACATTTTTAACAAGTACCCCAGAGATTCTTTTTTTTTTTTTTAATTTTTACTGGAGTATAGTTGCTTTACAATGTTGTGTTAGTTTCTATTGTACAGCAAAGTGAATCAGTTATACATATACATGTATCACCTCATTTTTTAGATTTCCTTCCCATTTAGGTCACCACAGAGCATTGAGTAGAGTTCCCTGGGTTATACAGTAGGTTCTCATTAGTTATTTATTTTATACATAGTAGTGTATATATCTCAATCCCAATCTCCCAATTCATCCCCCCTTCCCCCCTTGGTATTCATAAGTTTGTTCTCTACATCTATGTCTCTATTTCTGCTTTGCAAGTAAGTTCGTCTGTACCATTTTTCTAGATTCCACATATAAGCGATATTATACGATATTTGTTTTCTTTCTGACTTACTTCACTCTGTATGACAGTCTCTAGGTCTATCCATGTCTCTGCAAATTGCACTGTTTTGTTCCTTTTAATGGCTGAGTAATATTCCACTGTGTATATGTACCACAACTTCTTTATCCATTCCTTTGTTGATGGACATTTGGGTTGCTTCCATGTCCTGGCTATCCAGATTCTTATGAACACTAACAGCCTTAACAGCCTTGATATTCTCAACACCTTGGTATACCTTTGTAAGACTTTTCAAATAATTTAACATATCAGAGCATATGCTAGAAACTTTCACTGCCATTTATCGAGAGTACAGAAGGAAGAGTTCCTCGCAAAGAGGAAGGGTCTGTTCTTCCTCTTGAAGAAATTGCAAAGGTGTGGGATGAAGGAAGAATTCCACTGGCTTTGGGTGGAAGGTGAGTGAAGCCTCAAAAATGCTCTGGTGCATGTAAGAACCCCAGTCCTTCCATGTCTATTTCCAATTGTTCTTTCCTCCTTTCTAACTAAATATTTTTACCCCACCATGAACTCAGGTAGCCTGAAATGCCATCTGCCTCCTACGTCTGGACTATTGCATATGCTCTTCCTTCCCTGGACTGCAGGGCCCCATTCTTCCCAGTTAAGACCCAATGCAAATGTTACCTACTGCCCAAATTCTAGGTCACAGTGAATCACTTTACCCCTTGGACTCCCACACGATTTCACTCATTATTTTCTCGTGTATTTTGGATGTAACTCAAATGTCCCTAAGTCTCACCGCCTGTGAATACAAACGCAGTCATGTTAGTGATAATACCTGACTTCATTAACGTGGCAGTCTTTTTTTGCCCTGAGAGGTCCAGGGCTGTCTTCCGGTGTGCAAGAATGAGCCCACACATCTTGGTGCTGATGCTGTCCAGCCATCGACTTCTTTCTGTCTTTCGACCTGAACTCAAAAGCCAACGGCAAAATCCCTTCACAAGATCCCAACTCCAATCAGGTCGGCTGGCACAGTGCCAGAGCGCTCGGGTCTCCCTTTCGATTGATAAGTGTAGGCTTTGCCAGGTGCACATCTTTTCGCACAGTCAGTGCTTTGAACTCCAGAGATGCTAAATGGCTTGCGAACTTAATTTTAACACCAACAATTGGATGAACACCGGAATAAGCAGCAGAAGATGAAAGCCTGACCTGGGCTTAAGATGAGACGGCTGACACCACTGGGCACTCAACCTGGTTCCAAGTTTCCTGGCGGCCACCACGTAAAGGGAACACCTGTTAGCTGACGCCACTGTTTTCACTGTCAGACAAAAGTAGGGCTGCCAGATGCTTTCTACAAAATCCTGGATGCACTTGATGCATCCCTATCAAGAAGCTCAAGAACCTTGCGAACCTGGGCGCCCCGCCACCCCCAGGAGGAGGCAGAGGAGAAGCTCTCCTGCGGGGGCTGCCAGAAGCTACCCCTGAGGGGGTCTGGTCTGGGGAGAGACGTGGCCGGCTCTCGTCCTCCCTGCTGGTGTCCGCTGGCACTCGATTCCGGGTATCCCGGCAACACTTAGAGCGAGCAGGCCGTCAGGCTTTTCCTTTCTGCTTTCAGCAGGAAAGGAGGAGGTGGTCCTCGGGTGGCTTTTTCGTTCAGGCTGCGGGCTGCGCTCGCAAAGGGGCGCTGCCCACGGAGGTTGCGGGACCCCGCCGCCGCCTCCTCGAGGCCTGCCCTGCCCAGGGCTCGCGCGATGCCTCCCTGCATCTCCTCGCGTGGGCTTCTGGCTACGCGCAGGAAGCCGCAGGGATGCGCGTACCGAGGCTTCCTGGCTGGCGGGGCGGGGCCTCTAGTGAGGGCGGGGTTTAGGCGCTACAGAGCGGGAAGGGCGGGGTCTCGCGAGGCAGGCCTACGGGGCGGGACCTCGCGAGGCGGGCGGGGCTTGGGCGCCGGGAGGGGGCGGAGGCCGCGGCTGCGGAGGGAAGGGGAGGGAACGAGAGGGGAAGGGAGGGGAGGCGAGGGAGGAAAGGGAAAGGGAGGAGAGGGGAGGGGCGGCCGGCCGCGGAGACGGAGTGAGTCACCTGATAGCTGCCCGCGCGGCCCGCCAGGCTCGCTCGCTGCCGTCAGTCGGGCTGCGTCGCGCCTCGGCTCTGGTGAGTGGCTCGCCTGTCCCGGGCGCCCTTCCCCGGCAGGGTCCGCGCGGCGGCGTCTCGCGCGCGGTCTGGGCCGCCGGCCTGTGAGGGGCGGTCCGCGGGCAGGTCCTGGGGAGGCGGTGAGGGAGACCGGGGCTGCTGCTTTCTGGGCGGGGGGCATTAAGCGGGGCCCGCGGGGGGCGGCTGCAGCTCCCCTTCCTGGAAGTGGCCTCGTCCGCCGGAAGGGGCGACGGGTCGGCGCCCCGTGGCCCCGCGCGCGGCCGGCGCCGTTGTTTACGGGCCCGCGCTGTACTTTATCACGGGCCGGCCGGCGGGGGGCCGGGATGTACTGGGGCCCGGGCGCCCGCTCCCCCTCCCCCGCCTCTCGGGCACCCGGGTCCGAGCCCGGCACCCCCCCCCCCCCCAATCCCTAGCCGGCGCGCGGCCCGCCGGGGCTGTGACACATCAGCACCGCCCGCGCGGCCGGCCCGGCTCAGTATCGTCCCTCCGCCCTCTCCCACCACCCTCGTTAGCCGCCGCGTCCGGCGAGCTGTTTGCCTCCCGTCTGCCCAGCCTGGGTGTAGGTCGCGCGTGTAATCACGTAAGAAAGGCCGAGTTCGTGGCTGGAGCAAAAAATACCACCCTGCGGGGCTGGGTTTAGCGAAGATTGGTTTGGGGGCCCGGAGATCCCAGGGCTCCCTTTGTTGGAGTTTTGCCCGCGCGTTGTAATTAAAGACTCCCACAGTCGGGTGAGAGTGGGTGTTGATCGTAGAGACACCAGCTTTGTGCTCGTCTAATGAAACGCGAGTGCCATGGCTTTCTCTTTCTTGCACGGTAGTTTAATGTCACTGAGTAGAATTGTACAGAAGGTTTTTGTGCAGTGAGCCTTCTGCGTTGAATTTGGGCTGATTCAAGGTATAGCGTAGTAGTGATTGTGAAAGAACGTGTGTGGGAAAAACAGGCTCCAATGTCACGCTTGAAGGAACAAAGGCTGTTTTGTAGGGATGCCTATCTTTTGGGAGAATTCTATCAGTATTGGGTCTGGAGGGTGCCACGACTAGGTCTTCGTTCATGTAGTTTAACACTGCTTATGTCCAGGAGGGTTTGCATTTCAAGCAGTTCCGAAAGATAAAGGGTGGAAACACCGGAGGTGTTAGTGTCAGAGCGCTTGAGCGCTTCACATGGTCAAGCAGAGAAGTGGGAAGAGGCCGGCTGCTTCTTCCTGGTCTTGGGTCGTGGTGCAAGGGCTGGGCTGGGCTTGAAGGCGCTTGCCACTTCAGCCTTTGGATTAAAGAAGCCTGGGGAAAAAGAACACTTGGTGAGTCAGCTGGGAGTAGGATGGCCTTGGTTTAAGTGATGGCATGGCATCGTGCATTATTGTTGTTTAACCTGTGGCTCTGTCAAGTGGTTTACCATTGTTCAATATGTTGGTTGGCTAACAAGGTAGATGACTCCTTAAAAAAAGTTGGGTTGCTGAGTCATTCGCCCCAGCCTGAGAGGTAATTAGGAACAGCTGGTGCAGATACTCTCATCACATGCCTCCACTGTAAAAGGCCAAGGAGCACTGAAGAGGGGTTGCTTCAGAGGCCTGAAGCTGGGGTTGTCTGTGTTGATACAGGTAATCAGTGGGTGAGGTGCCAGCGCTCTTAGGAAGTGGCCAAGGAGCGCTGAGGTGGTGGGTAAACACAGAGCAGCCTCGTGACCTACTGCCTGAGAAGTTTGTGCTGGAGAGAGCTAAAACTGAGGAAGAAATTTGCAGCTAGGAGTCACCTCTTAATAGTAGTGTAAGAAAAATATTTACTCTTCTTATTGTACTTAGTTTCCCTTTTGTGGTTTTGTTGTTTTGTGGTTTATACATTTCAGAAAGTGAACTTAATTTGTTCTTCATAAAGATTTCTTTAGGAGAACACAAAAGGAGCCTTCCTCGTGGTTTTCATGGCCCCTGGCTTTTCATACATACACTAGTTGTTTCTGGTGGCAGAGAGGAGGGGAGGGAGAATGTGGGTGGAATTAACAAGTCTCTTTGGGTCGAGTCTTGAAAGCACTGTCTGAAAGCACTGGCGGGTGAAAGGCAAACCATATGGATCATTGTCTTAGTGATGGCGCTGGTGTCTTTCCATCTCGGATCATTACTTCTTGCTTTAAAAGTGAGCACAGGACCCAAGCATACAGTCCCTATTGCTAACAGAGTTTAGGGAAGGGAAATGTGGAGTGGGGGGATCTGACCCTTATCTGTGGTCAGAAGAATGACTGATTGTTATTGACGGTAGCTCATTAAAACATTCTGTAGTAGAAAAAGATGCTTTACGTTTGGGACTAGAAGAGATTAAAAATCATGAATTTTTTAGGGATTAGGGATTCTAATGTGAGTGCAAGATGATTCATTTGGAAGAAAATAATAAACCCTTGATTTTTTGAAAATTCACTTTTATATAAAATAAGAAAGACATTCATCTTCAAGATATAGGGTAACAGTAGTACCTGCATGTTATATAACTTGGGTTTATGCCACCCCTTTTCTGTTGGGGAACATAAAGAGTTTGTTAACCACTGCCAGTAACACTCTTTCAACAACTGGGGTACTTTTTTTTTTTAAATTTGTGATTTCCTCTTGAAAGCTGTCATTCTTTCACATGTTCTTAATTCATTTTAATTTTTATTTCACATGTAGTTCTATTCTTTTTATGCTGTATTTTAAAGATTAGAAGCTTAAGTGTAAATTTCTTATTGCATTGTTGATGTGGAGAATGGAAATAACAAAAAATACATTGTTGCCTATTACATATAATACCGTGTATTTTGAATTTGGAGACAAGCCAGACGGTTGGTTTGTTTCATGGGTATGATTTGAAGTGTAGTAATAGGTAAAAAGGGTATAATGGGACCACCAGAAGATAATCTGCACATTGGAGTATAGTTTGTATATAACAAATTCTTTGAAAGATCACTGTTACTCCTTGAAGTCTGCATTTTTGGGGGCCAGGTTTACAAGGGCCCCCTTTAACAAGGATTAATAAGACTTCACATCCAGCAAATCACTTGGGAAGTGGCATTCCCCCGGCTACTTCTCTTCACAGTGCTGATCCTCTCCCAGACTTACGTTTTAAGAATCATCTCGTCCTCCCAATTTTCTGACTAATGTTCTGTTAATGGGAGAATTTCTTTAACCCTAAACTCACATTTTCTGAGGGTTCTACTAAATGGAGGGTGTATTTTGTGTGGCTGAATGGGTGACTTATGAAACTATTACAATTTTTTAAAATATGCCAAACAAGGTAATATGCCGAAGCTCAAGGTATGGGTAATTTGAGCATTATTTGCCAGAATCCAGGCCCCTTGGAGAAAGTAAACATTTCAAGACTGCAGATAAAATATAGACTTATACCACCATGAAACCTGGGCTTCTGGCTTAGTGCATAGCATTAAGAAAAGTGAAGTTGTAGATTTGATCACTGTACAGTTGACAGAGAAGCAGTAAGCAAAGTTGTTAAAAGTGGGCCATCTGGAGCCAGACTGCCGAAGGTCAAGTTCTTGCTTTGTTACTTACCTGCTGTGAAGCCTTAGATAAGTTACTTCACTTAGTTGTGCCTCTTTTTCTCATCTGTAAAATGGGATGATGATAATAGAATCTATATCATAGGGGTTGTTGTAAAGTGCATTAATATGTGTTAAGCAGTTAGAACAGTGCTGGCTCCATATTAAACATCAGTACGCATTAGTTGTTATTGTCTGTTCTTCAGAATCAGGGAAGCGCTTGGTTACACAGCCACATTTTGCAGCCTCCCTGAGCTGCATTTCACGGACTGATCAGAGGAGAGAGTGAGGAGAAGCGTGGGTGTACAGCACGTGGCTGCTACTGGGAAAACAACTCAAGTGAACATTCTGACAAATCAGTAGCAGCATCTCAAACACCCAACTTCTGAGGGCAAGTAACATAGGACATGGCTTTTTAGTAAAGGAATCTAACAGTCCCAGCAAAATGCTCTAGAGGCAGTTTTCACCAGTTATTTGGAATTGGCTTTTGAAGAAATAACATCTGCCATCCTGCATCTAACCTATTCTTCATGTTATAATTGAGGGCACTGTGGTCCAGCAGGGTTAGTAACCTGTCTACCCGCTTCCTGCTTATTAACATCAGGACAGAACTCATTTTTTGATTCTCATAACTGACTTGCAGTGAACATTTAGAATGTAAATTTACCTGCCAGTTACTTCTAAGTATTGTATTTTCTTTAAATGACATGTTTGTGCTAATATAGAAAAATTATCCATGATAAACAGTAAATATGTTTATCATGTGGCTTCTTGCACCCGTTAGTAATTCATAAAGGTTGTGTCAAACATTTTGACCATCCTTTTGACTAGAGTGTAAGTTTCTTAATGAAGATACATGTCTTCTGTTTATCTCCATGGAACAGTGAACGTGCTTTGGCTGTTTGTTCAGTAAACTGTCAGTTGCTGCACTAGTATAATATGGATTCATTTTAGTTCTGTGGTTTTGAAACTTGGGGTTTTTTAAAGAGTGAAAGAGAAAACGGTGTATGTTGTACCTCTTAAGTTATTTTAAATATGCACCGAATTGAAACCCTTGATCATTTAGAATTCTACTTTCTGTTTCCATCATTGGTGTGAGGATTGAGGAAGCACCTGGATTTAAATCATTTAGTTCATCTCCTGAGATAGAAAGAAAATTTGTCTTCTGACTTCTTTTTCCTTGTAATTGACTTAGAATTGGATTGAGCAAAATATAATTTGGGTTGTCTAGATGCTAAACCTCTTATACATCTAATACTTTTCTTTAATATGATCACTCCTCTGGAACAGATCCTTTGTTTTATTTAGGATCAGGGACAATTTAGAGACTATTAGTAGGATCATAAAAATTGTCCCCAAGCAAATATAAGGAACAAAGAAATAGTGGTTGCCAGGATCTTGGTTGTTAATGACTGTCCTAGGAGCACTGTGGGCATGCAGTGGAGTTGGCGGGCTGCTGGCTCCTTTCTCAGTACTGGCACCGTTTAGAAAATGTTACATCGGTGCAGGTGAAGCTGTGTGCAAATCATATTCTTTTAAAAATAAATTTAAGTCATTTTCTTAATGCCTTAGGAAAGTTAGTAATCAAAGGATATATATATATTTTATAAATTTATGTATTTTATTTATTTACTTTTGGCTGCGTTGGGTCTTCGCCGCTGCACGCGGGCTCCCTCCAGCTGCTGCAAGCAGGGGCCACTCTTCGCTGCAGTGCGGGCCTCCCACCGCAGTGGCCTCCCTCGTTGCGGAGCAGGAGCTCCAGGGGCGCGGGCCCCAGCAGTTGCGGCACATGGGCTCAGCAGCTGTGGCTCGCGGGCCCCAGAGCGCAGGCTCAGCAGCCGTGGCGCACGGGCCCAGCCGCTCCGCGGCATGTGGGATCCCCCCAACCAGGGCCCGAACCCATGTTCCCCGCATTGGCAAGCGGACTCTTAACCACTGCGCCACCAGGGAAGTCCTCAAAGGATATTTTTGTAAGAAAATAACTGTTCTTAGCTTCTATCTGGTAAAGTCATTTTCACTTTTTTAATTGGTCATTTCTTAGATTGAATCAGAGTCATAGTGGTTAGCTTTACTCCACTTCCCCATCCCCCATTAAAGTGGAATTACATTAAAAAGTGTTTTATATAGTGGGGTCATTTTTTCAGTTCCTTTGTGCCTGGACCTTGTCAATATCCCACCTCTAAGGTTATAGACTAAACCTGGTATGGGGAATATCTTACCTCCCTCTTCTGCCTTTTTTTTTTTTCCCCTGTCATTAGTCTCTTCTTTTTACTGACTGGTCATCCTCTAGGATTCCCAGGGGAGATGTTTTTGGCCTAAGGAGATGAACTCTTAGGGTCTTATTGAAAAAATGGGAAGACCCTACTTGCTGATTTCTTCATATCCTTAATGCCTTATTCCTTCTCTAAAATGTGCCAGCGTCTTTTGGAAGTCAGTTAAATCAGTGAGGAGATGTACTTATCCATCAGAGAGTTTGCTATAAAATAGGTGGCTATAAAAGATTTATTAGTCTTTCAGTGAACTTATTAGGTTGTAATTATTAGTTTGTCAATTTGGAGTAAGTGCGTTTTGGTAAGATCAGTAATTTCATTACTGAGTATTTTGCACTGAACTGTTATTTTATAAAATGTAAAGTGGTTGTCAAATCTTGGCCCAAGACACTTTACATTTTCAGAGTACCTGATGTCTCTATTTACTCTGTTTTTCTGAGGAGTGTTCCCAGCAGGGCTTCTCTAGATAGGATTTACTACTAAAATTAAAAGGGGAAGTAAGAAAAAAGACATTGCCCTTTTAATCAGTTTTCCTACATTAGTAAGAGACTTTTGAAGTAGAAAAGAATTTTGCCCAGCTGAATAGGGATCTTTGCTTCATTCCTTCATTCCCAGTTGTCATCCAGAGATATCAAAGGAAATGCTGCTTAGGGATGAGTCTTAGCTACGACCAACTTTGCCTGCTTCATTGTCTCTTGGACTGTTGCAAGTACTGTTCAAGCTCTAGATATATTTCTCTGGGTTTTTAAAAAAAACGTGTTTTGCATTTGAGCACAAGTCTGTTGTCACTGGCCTGGTTTGTTGCCTGTTCCAGACCCCAGGAGGTCTGGGACACCTTTTCCTCTCTGGAGCAGGTTGGCAACAGTGCTCACCAGTGGCAGAGCTGCTCAGATACTAGCACGCCTCCCTGCCATTGCTTCTCATACACCAGTGTGGAAACATCCTCTTCTCTCCTACTGAGTTAACTTTGACCAGCTCTCTGATCCCTGGGGAGTAAAGAATAATTGTGTTTTTAAGTTTCAAGGCACTTTGGTCTCTTATCTTCCTGTGCATGTTGTTCTTCTCCCCAGTTTACACTCAAACACATATTCTGGTGTGAGTAGATAGTAGGGTTGCTAAACTTATTTCAACATTCATGGTATGCCTACGTGTTAGGTATTGGGTGTACATTTGGTTTATGAAACAAATATTTGTGCCTTGATATGCCAGGAACTTTTCTAGATGTTGGCAATACAGAATTATTCAGAGGTTACAGTCTGACAGGCAGACCATTACTATAGCATGTGTTAATTGCTAAAATAGCAACATGTAAGATGTGGCTTGAAACCATAGGATATGAGAAGCCTAAGTTTTGGGAAATTAAGAAAGCCTTAGGAATGTCAGTGATGAATGCATAATTTAGTGGAGGAGGCAGCTTGTTTTGACCACTCTTTCGAGAAGCATAGCAATGAAGAGTAGGGAAGAGAGAGATTTTAGTTGGGGGAGGTTGGGTCAAGAAGGTTGTGTGTCTGCATCTGTATGTATTTAAAAATAAGGTCAGTGGGAAAAGGTTGAAAATGTAGGATATGTCTTTCTTTTGTCTGTGGCTAGTTCCTCCTATGGTTGCAAGATGACTGGCACAAGTTCAAGTGTACCAGTAAATATAACTGAGGTTCTTGGAAGAAGACTTTTTTTTTTCTGTGATGTCTCTTTATTAGTGATAAAAGCCTTTCCCAAAGACCTCATAGTGAATACCACCCTAGCCTCTCCTTTGTGGGGCCAGCATTGCATAAGTTTACGCCTAAATCAGTCAACGTGAAGAGAAGTGGGACCACTGTGATTGGCTTAAATGGATTGCGATTCATCTTGGGTTGGGACTAGGGTTTGCTACCCCAGAAACTCATGGCCTCAGGTAGAGAGCAGATTTGTGGGCACAGTCAGGATGTGGTTAGAAAATGAGGGGGCGAATGGAACTGGATGGCCAACAGTGTCATCCTTGCCTGCTACTTATATCAACACTACACACAGACGCATACTTCTGAGTAGAAAAAGAAAATGTGATTGTCTTTGGAGTTTTTGGTGATTTTTTTCCTCTTATGTATCCTACTATGATCAAGTATTATTTTTACAGTCAGATCAAATAAATGTTTTATTTTAAAATGATTTTAAAATTGAAAATTTGCCTGTTCTATCCAAAAAATTACATGTAGTAGGAATACATTTCTTTCAGTACTGTAAACCAGGGGTCCCCAACCCCCAGGCCACATACTGGTACTGGGCCCTGTTAGGAGCTGGGCTGCACAGCAGGAGGTGAGCAGTGGGCAAGTGAGCGAAGCTTCATCTGCTGCACCCCGTCGTGCACATTACCGCCTGAACCATCCTCCCTGACATCCGTGGAAAAATTGTCTTCCATGAGACCAGTCCCTGGTGCCAAAAAGGTTGGGGACTGCTACTCTAAATAGTTCTAAGGTTCTCTGTTATTCTCCTAATACTTTCAGGGAAAGAAGAATATATAATAATATCTTGTAGCTTCTGATTGTGTCTATACCAAGAGGACCACTCTCTCTCTTACTCTGTAGGGCATGCCCATCTGTGATGTCTGTGGCTCTCAGTGAGTGGTGAGGCTAGTCTGGTTTGAATGGAATGGTTGATTCATTGCCTGGATAGGCCAGCATTCTTTGGAACCCACATTCTTGAATCTGGGATACAAACAGGAACATCACTCCCTCTTTACACACTCATTCTTCTTCTAGGAGGGAAAGCTGTCCTGTGGTTAGTTTATTTGCCATTCCTTTCAGACTTCAAGAATAATTCCACTTTAATTTTAACTCCTAAACTGTTTACTGCACTTTGATATGTTCAAAGGACTTGTGTTTCATTCTTGTTGCTTCTTCTCAATCCGAAGTTTTGGTGCTTTGTATGGATGAGAAAGGCAAACAAATAATGTAAATACATAAATACTTAGTGTTGTAAATTCATAAAATAGAAAATAATTACTAATAGTTTTTTTTCTATTTGAGAATAACGAATAGCTGTGATAGATGGTTAGGGTAGGCTTCTGAAATGGTGTTACTTTTTTGGATAGAATTTAGAAAGACAATACTGCCAAAATAATTTTCATCTCAGGTAAAAAATCAATAGTATTTACCTACTCAGTTGTTCCTCAAATAATATTTGAACTGAGAAATATTTCAGCTTTTTTTTTTTTTTTTACAGGCCTCAAATTATTACTTATTCGACTAAATCTTGTGACTGTATATTGGAAAGTAGCTATCTGAGGGCTCAGGTGGAAAGTCTACAGCTCGTTAATCTCCATTTTAGAGATGGTAATTTTGACTTCCAAGTTAACATCAATAACAAGAAATAGATTTTAAAATTTTAGTTTTAGCTATGTATATTGAGATACCTAGTACTATAGTGCCTACCAGGGATTAGTGGATTAGGTTATCTTTAAATAAAGCATTTCAATTTAGTACCTCTACTAAAATTAAAAAGTTTCATATCTGTGATTCATATTCTAATTGCTCTACTGTAACTGCTGCCTTATTTAATTAACATTGTTACTTAACACTTTTTCCTCTTAATCCTTTTTTTTGACTCAAATTTATTATGAGTTGGGGTGAGAAGGTGTTTAAGGAATGGTTGGGAATTTGAAGGGCACCTTTTTGGTGGTTTGCTTGTTTTTTCAGTTACTTTGCATGCTATATTTGTCAAGTCTTAGACCTACAGAGGATCATTCTGACCTAGATCTAGTTTTAGGGCTTTCACTTCCTCTCGGCAAACAGAAGTAAATAATGTGAATCACGGTTATAATTTTTACAGTTTGAAAACAAAATAACATATGACTATTTCATTATGAATATGGGACATGAACACTTATTATTCTATATGGAAAGTGACTTTTGGTGAAATATCTCCAGCTGTGTGTCCTTCGTTTAATTTTCCATATGTAGTTGGGTATAACTACAAACTTTGATTTAAGTTCAGCATAGTTTGGTGTCAGATTCTTTTTAACGATATATGAGATTATGTAATCCAAGAAGTGTTAATCAGAAATTAATAAACTAAATATTGAGTAATAAGGAAAAATTTCTATTCCATAAATCCCCTTTTAATTTGTCTAACGTTCTCATCACACACACAGGATACTTGAGACATTTCCCTCTAGTCTTGTTTTTTTTATCCTCCTCACTTTTACCCCCACCCTCAAAACAACCTTGCTATTCAGGCCATGTCATATGAATTGAAGTGTAATATTTGGACCTGGGGCAGAGGAACTTTTTAGCCTCTAAGTGACTGACCCTCTAAGGGCTTCAGTTTCCTCATCTGTAACCAAAGTGTGGAAGTGGGTTGTATTGGGTGAGTGTGCTCTTTCAGTTGCTAATTCTTTGGGTCTGTGAAATTATCAATTTTCTTGAGCAGACTTGTCTAATTGTAATATTTTCTTTTTATCTTGTTGAGATCTTTATTAGGCTTACTGACATTTCATTCTTAAAGGTTCAGGAATCTCTGTATTTTGTAGTTTAACTCTTGGGTTTGTAGAACCTTTGAAAATGCAGTATTCTTTTCATCATCTTTTGGATAAAGATGGCAATAATAATAATAAAATGTTAATGATCTCATGCCAGGCACTGTGCTATTAAATGCGCCCAGCCATTCAATCCTTAGAGTAAGTGTTGATGTTGTTTTCCTTATGGGGAACCTAAAGGGTGAGGTCAGGTATCTTATAGATCACACCATTGGTAATGTCTGTAGAACCTTAATTATATCCCAGTACTTCCCGTTCTTTCCAATATCATGCTGCTGGTTGTTTTAAAATACCTAAAATTGATATTCTTTTGCATTTCATAATTATGTATATTTGGTGTTTAGCACTTTATCCTTTTCGAAGGGCTTTGTGACATAAGTAGGGCAGGGGCTCCCTCCTTAAGTCTCAAGGGTACACATTTGCCCGTGTTCACAGAGCTAGACCTGACTTGATGGGTTTTTCCTCCTTATTTTCCTGTAACAGGGTTCTCTTTTTCCACATCACAGCATCTTTTTATTTTAAATTTCTATAAAATTTAATTTGTTCTTTTGTGTTTACTTTGAAGATATCAGTGGAGGCTGCTGTGTTTTAGAGTTGCCCATGAATTTTCTAGATAGTGACAAACCAATATCCTGACTAGTGGAGGAAGTATCCATTATCAAGGGGGAAAAAAGTAATTGACATCCTTTGGGAGCCTTCAAGACAGCCAAAAGAAATGTGAATTGCATTTTTTCCAAAGGCATATTTTTTTGTTTATGGTTTGTTGTCTCTTTGAACATTTTTCTGATTATAAAGTAATATGTGTTTATGGTTAATAATTTGAATGCAGAAACAGGCAAACAAAAATTACCTAGATGTAACCATTGTTAGTATTTTGATACATATCCTAACTAGAGGTGGAGGAACCAAGGTTTCTGGACATGTTAAATGTGAAATGCCTGTTAGACAAACAAGTAGTAATTTGAGTATGCAGTTGGATACATGAGTACGAAGTTCAAGAGAATAGTCAAGATTAGACCAAATATAAATATGAGAGTGTACAGTAAGTCCATGAGTGATCGTGTCCACGCTGTGAATCTGGATGAGTTCTCGTAGGGAGTGTTACAAAGAGGAGGCGAGATCTGAGGACCAAGCCCTGGCTCTCCAGGATTTAGAGGTTTGGAGGAGAAGGAGGATCCACGGAATTGACAGGGGGCTGCTGGTGAGGTGGTAAATCTGAGGCCAAGTGAAGAAACGATTTCAGGGAGGGAATGATCACCCTGTTGAATGTTGCTGAGATGCTGTCTAAGAAGACCCAAAATTTGCCATTTGGCAATGTGAAGGCCGCAGATCCTCACAAAGTAATTCCCATGGAGTTGAGGGGAAAAGGTCTGATTTCAGTGGGCTCAAATGAAATTGGGAGAGAGGGAAATGGAGATGGTGTGAATATAAACGGCTTTTTTGGGGAGTTCTACTATAAAGAAGAGCAGTGAATTTTACTGTAGTTAGAAGGATGTGGGGAGGGTCAAGAAATTTTATTTCAAGAAAAGAGCCATTACAGTATTTTTGTATGCCAATGGGAATGTATGTATTCATTTTTTCCTCATATTTTGCTTGGTGAGACTTTGCAGAAGTTTGTCAATTTTATTGGTTTCCTTAAAGAATCAGCTCCTGGGGGGAAAAGGGGATTGGAAGGGATTGAGATTGACATATATACACTATAGAAACTATGTATAAAATAACTAACTAATGAGAACCTACTGTATAGCACAGGGAACTCTACTCAGTGCTCTGCGGTGACCTAAATGGGAAGGAAATCCAAGAAAGAGGGGATAGATGTATATATATAGCTGATTTACTTTGCTGTCAGCAGAAAGTAACACAACATTGTAAAGCAACTATACTCCAATAAAAATTAATTTTAAAAAAATCAGCTCATGGTTAAGTCATCAGTTCTATCGAAAATAGCTGCAAAATTTTATTATGTGAGTGGTTTTCTTGGTGGAAATACAGTAGATTTCATTAGATTCTTTAAGTCGGAGAACGAGCGCTCCAGTTTGGAAATTTTAACAGCTTGTTTCCCTAAAAGATACCCTTACATTTTTAAAGATTCTATCTGAATTGATATCTTTGTCAATATGATATGTTAAACAGTATGTATAACATTGTTCCCAAACAAGAAGAAATCTTACTATATTTTTCTACCCTTCCTTTCGCCTAGTTTTGTTAAAATAATCTAAGATTTTGGTTAACGATTGATTTTTCTCTTTATCAAATTCCTTTTCTATTTGAAGAATCTTTGAAAAGTTGCATTAAGACTTACAGCCAAGTTATCAACAGTTTAGACTTAACTGAGTTTCACTATTTTTTGTTTACTGTCTATTTAAACATCTTTTAAGGTTATGTTTTTATGAAGTATTACATATTTTTGATTTAAAAACAATAAATTTATCATAAAGCACCTTCATCTGTTGCACACCTAATTCTGCTTCAAAGATAATATTCATCTTTACCCATTTCTGCTATTTAATTTTTTAGAGACACAGACCTCTGTGTCTCTAAGATGTTTTATACCTCATTTTATTTATGAACCTAAGATGTTATCTGTTTACTTTCTGTTACCATAGATGTTGATTTTGTTTGCTTCTGCCGTCCCATCAGCTGTATTTATAATCATTCCATTTCTGTTCTTGGTCACCTCTACAGTCCCCCCTCCACCTTTTTTAAAATTTGGTCTCATTAATCTAAGGCAGTATCATTTGACTCTGTACGTTATAAGTTATATAGAAATACTACCTTTCCTTTCAGTTCTGTCTGATTCCATCTCTCAACTGGCCACTTTTATTTTACTAAGGTTAATAATTACATTTCATTTAATAACCATAATTAAGTCTTCCATTATTTGTTCTGAAAGTTGAAAACCAGTTAACAGTGTTAATATTATTATATCTATGTCCATATTGGGCACTGGAAAGCTAAGTAACATGCTATTACACTTTTTTCTTTACGGTTTCCCTGTCACCCTGTGCCACTCAAAAACTTTTTTTTTTTTTGTTTAAATTGAAGTATAGTTGATTTACAATGTTGTGTTAGTTTTAGGTGTACAGCACAGTGATTCAGTTATACATCTATATCTATGTATCCTTTTTCAGATTCTTTTTCCGTATAGGTTATTAGAGAATATTGAGTATAGTTCCCTGTGCTGTACAGTAGATCCTTGTTGGTTATCTGTTTTATATGTAATAGTGTGTAGATACACACTCTTAATCCCAAACTCCTAATTTATCCCTCCCCCCCCAACTTTCCCCTTTGGTAACCACAAGTTTGTTTTCTATGTCTGTGGGTCTATTTCTGTTTTGTATATAAATTCATTTGTATCTTTTCTTTTTTTTAGATTCCACATATAAGTGATATCATATAATGTTTGTCTTTCTCTCTCTGGCTTACTTCACTTAGTATGATAATCTCTAGGTTCATCCTTGTTGCTGCAAATGGCATTATTTCCTTCTTTTTTATGGCTGAATAATACTCCATGGTTGTGTGTGTGTGTGTGTGTGTGTGTGTGTATCACATCTTCTTTATCCATTCCTCTGTTGATGGACATTTAGGTTGCTTCCATGTCTTGGCTATTGTAAATAGTGCTGCCGTGAGCATTGGGGTGTATTTATCTTTTCAAATTGTGGTTTTCTCTGGATATATGCCCAGGAGTGGGATTGCAGGATCATATGGTAGCTCTATTTTTAGTTTTTTAAGGAACCTCCATACTGTTCTCCATAGTGGCTGTACCAATTTACATTCTCACCAACAGTGAAAGAGGGTTCCTTTTTCTCTACACTCTCTCCAGCATTTATTATTTCTAGAGTTTTTGATGATGGCCATTCTGACTGGTGTGAGGTGATACCTCATTATAATCCTGATTTGCATTTCCCTATTTATTAGCGATGTTGAGCATCTTTTCATGTGCCTTTTGGCCATCTGTATGTCTTTGGAGAAATGTCTGTTTAGATCTTCTGCCCATTTTTTGATTGGGTTTTTTTTTTTTTTTTTTTTTTTTTTGGTATTGCGCTGTATGAACTATTTTTTTTTTTGCGGTACATGGGCCTCTCACTGTTATGGCCTCTCCTGTTGCGGAGCCCAGGCTCTGGACGCGCAGGCTCAGTGGCCATGGCTCATGGGCCCAGCCGCTCTGCGGCATGTGGGATCTTCCCGGACCGGGGCACGAACCTGTGTTCCCTGCATCGGCAGGCGGACTCTCAACCACTGCGCCACCAGGGAAGCCCTGTATGAACTATTTGTATGTTTGGAGATTAATCCCTTGTTGGTTGCATCATTTGCAAATATTTTCTCCCATTCTGTAGGTTGTCATTTTGTTTTGTTTTATTTATGGTTTCCTTTGCTGTGCAAAGGCTTTTAAGTTTCATTAGGTCCTGTTTGTTTGTTTTTGTTTTTATTTCCATTACTCTAGGAGATGGATCCAAAAAGATATTGCTGCAATTTATATCTAAGAGTGTTCTGCCTGTGTTTTCCTCTAGTTTTATAGTATCTGTTCTTACACTTAGATCTTTAATCCATTTTGAGTTTATTTTTGTGTGTGGTGTAAGAGAATGTTCTAATTTCATTCTTTTACATATAGCTGTCCAATTTTCCCAGCACCACTTATTGAAGAGGCTGTCTTTTCTCCATTGTATATTTTTTGTCTCCTTTGTCATAGATTAATTGACCATAGGTGCCTGGGTTTGTTTCTGGGTTTCTATCCTCTTCCATTGATCTATATTTCTGTTCTTGTGCCAGTACCATACTGTATTGATTACTGTAGCTTTGTAGTATAGTCTGAAGTCAGGGAGCCTGATTCCTGCACCTCTGTTTTTCTTTCTCAAGATTGCTTTGGCTATTTGGGATCTTTTGTGTTTCCAGAAACATTTCTAACATCAAATTCAAATAATAGTTAACAGTTACAGAGCACTTGTGTGTGTCAGGCACAGTCTTAAGGACATTATGTATATTATTTCATTTGATCCTCCCAACAAAAAGTACTATTCTTGTCCCTTACTTCTCCCCCCCCCCAAAAAAAAGGGAATTGTCAGAGAGATGTAAAGTAATTTGCCCAACTGGCAGGGTTGCCATCAAGCTGTAAAATACTATTATGTGCTGTCCACCTCTGGAGCTCTCTAGAGCAGCCAGCTGCCATGTTTGTGAGGTTCTGAGAGAGTCAGTCTTAGGTGTGCTCTCTGATGATTAATCTCTGTCCTTCTTATCTCTCGCCCCTGATTGTGGGATCTTATAGATGTCTGGGGTGAATACTTTGAAAGTGGTGTGGGAATGCGGGTGCTGAGTGAGTTGGGGAATTTTACTCTTCAGGGGAATTGTTGGAAGTTTTCACTCTGCTTTTTTTTTCCGCTTTGAGTTTCTTATAGGAGTCCTAAGTTAACTGGGATAGTAACTAGTACACCCCCCTTTCTGCCCATCAGTTGCTCAGCTTAGAAAACCTACAGTTAACATCATATTTCATGGTGAAACATTGAAAAATGTCCTTACAGGAAGGCAAGGATGCCCTTTCTCACCATTCTCACTATTCAGTCGTTGCAATAAGGGGAAAAAAGAAGTAAGTGTAAAGATGGGAAAGAAGTAAAACTGTCTCTGTTTGCAGATGACATGATTGTGTACATAGAAATCCTAAGGAATCTACAAAGAAACTGTCAGAACTAATAAGAATTAAGTAAGGTTGCAGAGAATTTAAGGTTAATATTAAAAAAAAAACTATGTTTACATAGTAGCAGCAGAAAACCAGAAAATGAAGTTTAACAAACAAATCCGTTTATAGTATCTACAAAATACTGTAAAATACTTAGGAATAAATTTAACAAAAGATATGCAAGCCCTCTTTACTAAAAAACATCAGAATAATGCTGAGAGAAATTAAAGAAGACCTAAGTAAATGGGGAGATATGCCATGTTCATGCATCAGAAGACTCAGTTTGTTAGATGTTGGTTCTCCTAAAATTGCTGTGTAGATTCATTGCAATTCTAATCAAAATTCTACTGGCTCTTACAACTCAAGAAGTAGACAGCCCAGTTAAAAATGGGCAGAAGAACTGAACAGACATTTCACAAAAGAAGATATACAAATGGCCAATAAGCATATGTAGGGATGCCGAACATCATTAGCCATCAAGAAATGCAAACTAAAACCACAGCTCTATACCACTGTATATTTATTAGGTTAGTTAAGATTAAAAAGACAGACAATACCAAGGTTGGTGAGAATGTGGAGCAGCTGGAGTTGCCATACACTGCTGGTAGCAATGAAAATGATACAATTACTTTGGAAAGTGTTTAGCAGTTTCTCAGAAGTTAAACAGAAACCCACCATATCACTCCACTTCTCCACTTCTAGGTATTTAGTTACCCAAGAGAAATGAAGTAATGTCCATGCAGATGTTCACTGAAGCTTTATTACAATAATCCCAAACTGGAAACAATGTAGTTGTCCTCCATCTTTATTACAATAAAAAGTCCATCTACCATTAAATGGATAAACAAATGGTGGTACATACATATAATGGAATAGTATTCAGCAATAAAAAACCCAGACATCTAATGTCCGCAACCTGATCGTCATTAAGCCGAGTGAAAGAAACCCGAAGCCAGAGTACATAATGTGTGATTCCATTTATATAAAAATCATAGAAAATGCATGCTGATCGACAGTGACATAAAGCAAATCATTGGTTACCTGGAGCCAGGGGAACAAGGAGGGAGAGACCTCAAAGAGGCATGTGGAATTTTGAGAAGTGATGGAAATTTATCTTGATTGTGGTGGTGGTTTTATTCACATATACAAGTGTCAAAACTCATTAAATGCTCTGCTTTAAACAGTGCAGTTCATTCAAGGAAAATCATACCTCTAAGTTGATAAATAAAATAGTGACTGACAAGTGCATGTTAGAAAATATATAATTCAGTAAATAAGCTGTACCGGTATAAGCCAATTCTAGTTGCTAGTTCACGTTTTCATAACATAGTCATATTCCATTGAGGTGTAACAGTCTTACTAAGAATCACATCGCTGCCAAATCTGTTAAACAAATAAAAGACTTCATTGTTTCTTAAAGTTTTTGTAGTGAGAAGGTATAACAGAAGAATCTGTTACTCTTGTTTTAGTTCTGGTACTTGGATTTCCTGTGTTCCTTTTTTCTTCCTTTATTCCCTTCCAAGCTATTTTAAACTTATTACCCAGAAGTTAACAAATTTGAATTTGTTGATTTGGGAAGTAAAAAAACCTTTTGTTTCTGATCTGTTACCAGGTGAGTCCATAAACAACTGTAAACTTCTGTAACCATTCAAACTTCTCCCTTCTAAGTATAATTTTAGCTTCATAATTTCACATATGGAATTAGACCAAGTAAGTATAACAAGATCCATGATTAAATATGTAATTTTCAATAATAGGAAAAGTAAATGGAAAAAAATCCAACTTTCTCTCTATGGAACTTCACATTTGTTGTAATAACCATGAGCTGCAGAAGTTGTAGTGATTCCCTCACCCCATCACCTCCATTTTTAAAAAAGCTATAGCATCTTTTGTTACATAATTTTAACATAGATTGTCAGGTTGTTTTCCCATATGTCACTGTAGAAGTCCTTAAAACACAATGTCATCGTTTTTGGTGCTGCTATAAGCACTTGTGCTACTTACCTTAATTCAAACTTACGTTTTCTGTTTTCCTTTAGCTTTTTTTGGTATATGCATCCATGTACCTTATCCAGTCATACTTAAGATTTTTTTTCATAAGGCTGAGAGAAGTGGATTTAGAAAATGTGATTATCAGATATACTGTTTAAACAAGCGTGATATTTAGGATCTGCAGATGATTAAAGAAAATAGCAAATCTTGGTTCTGATTTATTCCTACTGGCTCTTTCTGGCTGGTAAGTCAGGTCTTAGAACATTGGAAGAATGCAGATTTAAGTTATTGTCTGTGATTTCAGCTCCCATAGAATTTTTGATGCTAAGGTTCTTTCAAAATTGGGGATAATAACAAGAAGAGCCCTTATCTTTAAGAAGATTCTTTCCTATGAGCATCTCCACCTTAAATTAAAAAAAGTTTTTTAAAGGCCTTTAAAGAAAAGATAAAGGACTGAAGGTGTAAACACACGATACTGTTTGGTCTTTGCCATCCTCTTGAAAAACAGAAGATAAGGCTCACCTAATTTAAGAACACTTAAACTCTTGGTATCTTGGGTATATTGTAACAGGTACTGGCTTAGCAGATTTTGAAGCTAAAGAGGGAGCCAAGAAGGGTGACGTGGTAGGAAGAATTTGCCTGTTTTCCAAAGACCCTGCCCTGAAATTGAGTGAGGCAAAAGTAATTGACAGGATAATGGGTGGTGGCAGGCAGAAGCAATAAGGAGAAAAAGGCAGAAATTCCAAATGGCCACAAGAAAGAAGGAGGAGAGTTGGGAGGAATTCGCCCAGGCTGCAGATGAAGGGCACTGCCTTTATATAAAGGCCGAGACATTTGCCTGTTGTGCCATTTCTGCTGTCCAGGGTCACCAGTCTCTCGTGCCCAGCCATACACACGCACCCCCTTGGCTAACAACTATTTTGAAAATAGTCGTTCTCATTAATTGAATATTATGGTTAAATGAGAATTGACCAAAAAGTAGGTTTTATTTGAAGTCTTACTGCAAATACCTTTAGGAATGCCCACATTCCTGTGGAAGTTGTTTATAGTGATCATTGTCGTCTCTTTCACCCCAAAGTACCATTTTCATTTTGAACATCTCCAGGTTGTGTTCTCCTTGAACGTAGGGACTGTCTTTTGTTAGTGTTTTCACGGCATCTAGTTTATTATGTGGCACAGGTAGGCACTTGTCAAAAGAACATTTGTCATCGTTCAGTGAAGATGAAGGATGTTCAGGTGATAGTCTTTTTTATATGAATCCTTGGTGTTAGGTTACTCCCTGTGCCCTGCTACATTGAGAATTAAAAAACAATGAAGTCCTGTGAGACTTGAGATGAATAAACGTCCAGCTCTTCTGTATACGTGGAACTTCATCTTTATTCTGAATTTCTGTTATGAAGCATTATAGGTCTGGCTCCATGATCCAATATTCACCTCAGGATTTAAAAAATTTTTTTTAAGTACATTATCTTTAAAGTTATTGAAATGTGATAAAGCAACATCATCTTGTTTCTTTAAAAAAATGATTTTTAAAGCAAAAACATTAAGAAGTAACTATTAAAACTTAAATTTATATTGTGTATATTGAGCAGAGAGTAGAAGTTATTTCCAAATTGAGATGCAGGAAGCTTTAAAATGCCTGTTCATCCTTTATCAGCATTACTGAATGAATCAGCAATTTGCTCAGGTCAGTGAACTTTATTTTGAACTGTAACAATAGTTTCTATTTCCAAGAATATAGAAAAATTCATGTGTGACATAGGAATCTGAATTTGGTGTTAAGAAATTGACAGAATTTTAGGTCTGGCAGGCTCTGGGGGGGTATTATATCTTACTGTTTAGGTTTGAAAAATGATAGAAGATGACAGATGTTAGAAGGATGTGTGCCATTCTTACCTGGTTTAGTCATTACTTAGTTATTGTTATTTGGTAAAATTGGATTATTGACCACTTAGATGGCTTTCAGAATTAGGAAAATGGAATTTCAGAACAACTTTTTGTAGTGCTCCATGCTAATGAGGCCAAGTGCGGGTAGTTGTGTTGGCTGTGTTTATAGTTGCCAACCTTTGCTCTTCTTTGGCCAGTTGCTCCCAGAGCTGGGCCTCCCTTTTGCTCCTCCTGACTCTGGAAAACCTATCCAAGGAATCTTCTCTGAGTACGTGGCTCAGCGGCATTATTCCCTTATGTATTGGGATAGCTGACTGCGCTGTGTTTGGAAGATGTAGGTGATTGGGGTTCTGGGTTTATACTAAAAAGGCCAAGTCATTTGTTCAGAAGCAAGTACCTGCATTGGGCAAGGTACTCTCTTACATGCTTGAGTTATGGCAGAGAACAAGTCAGGCAAGGTTCTGACATTTACTCTGAGATCTAAAGGTGAGGAGTTAGTCAGCTGAAGAGTAGAAGTCCAGGGAGTGGGGAGAGCATGTGCAAAGGTCCTGAGGTCAGAAGGAGCTTGGTGCCTTTGGGCGAGAAGGAAGGAAGGTCAGGCTGGAGAATAGTGAGAGAGAGAGACAAAGGCTTTTGAGGCAAGGCTGGATTAATAGAAAACCTAACCAGGCAGGTCTGGAGGGCATGCTAAGGATTTAGAATTGATCATAAGAAATTTGGAAGACGTGGGGTTTTCAGCAAGGGAGACACTGATATAGGGGAATAAATTGGAGAGGATCAAGAGGGGCTTGAGGGGGCTGAGGCTTTTGTTATTTGTATTATCATCATAATTAATAGCTAATATTTATAATTTGTTTGCTTTGGGCCACTGTGTTCAACCCTTTACCCTCATTTTCTTCATGTAAACCTCACAACAACCCAGTGAAGTGTTGCTGTTATCCTTGTTTTACAGGTGAGGAAAACAAGACCCAACCCAGCAAAGGTTAAGCAGGTTGTCCAAGGCCGTATAGTGAGTAAGTGGCAGAGCTGGGATTTGAACCCAGACAGCGTATGATTCTAGACCCTGTTCTGTTAGCCAGTGGGCTTGTGTTTTCAATGTATGAGGTCATGGTCCATTATTGGTTCTTGAAATTTGAGTGGATCACAACTGGAATTATTTTTTTAATAGAACAGAGTAGAAATTAGACTGCTTTGCACTAGTAAGGATAAAATATTAGTATGTGAAATTTTGTGCCACTTTTCATTTTATATATTTGTACATGTGTGAGCTTGTAAGACATTGCAAGAGGATAAACAGCATTTGTCTAGGCAAGAGCCAGTGTGATGGCTTGGACTGGAGTTGTGGCGGTGTAGATGGAGACAAATGGGTCTCAGCTGTAAGAGGTCGAGGCACCAGGTCTCGGTAAGAGATTGGACACTGGGGCCGAGTGTGGGAGGTGTCAGCGATGAGTCCCACGTCCCGGGTGGCTGTTAACTGCCCGATTCTCAGCTGCAGCTGATGGGACTTGGTGTTGGCATATGGCCCAGATCTGCAAGCTGACCAACTTATGAGCGAACCTGTCACAGAAAACGGCTCAACAGGAGGGTTGAGCCGAGAGTAAATTCTCTGTCTTGAATTTGAGGCAAGTAGTGAGCAAACTGGTGGCAGTGGACCACACAAACACATGTGGCCTAACAGCAGCTCTAGAGTGAAGGTATAGGAATTGGTCTTTGTTTTATGTGAACATATCTCTCCATTTATTTAAGTGTTCCTCAGTGTCTTTCAATATAGTTTTTTTTTAATTGAGGTAAAATTGGTATATAAACATTATATAACCTTTAGGTGTTTACCATTATAATTCCACATCTGTGTACATTACAAAGTGCTTACTGCTAAATCTCTAGTTACCATCCATCACCAGCCATACAGCTGACCACTTTCATCTATTTCGCTCATCCCTAACCCTGTTCCCTTCTGGTAACCAGCAGTCTGTTCTCTGTATGTACAAATTTTATTTTGTTTTTGTTTGTTTTCTTTTAGACTCCATATATGAGTGGGATCATACAGTATTTATCTTTCTCCATCTGACTATTTACACTTAACATTATACCCTCAAGGTCCATTTGTATTGTTGCAAATGGCAAGATTTCATTTTTTTATGGCCGAGTAGTATTCCATTGTATATATATACCACATCTTTATCCATTCATCCATTGATGGACATTTATGTTGTTTCCATATGTTGGTTATTGTGAATAATGCTGCATTGAACATGGG
Source organism: Globicephala melas (assembly GCF_963455315.2). Classification (NCBI taxonomy): domain Eukaryota; kingdom Metazoa; phylum Chordata; class Mammalia; order Artiodactyla; family Delphinidae; genus Globicephala; species Globicephala melas. The sequence continues at coordinate 15,420,718 of NC_083317.1, read as the reverse complement.
GGTGTGTATATGTTTTCCAGTTAGCGTTTTCGTATTCTTTGGATAAATACCCAGAAGTGGAATGGTCGGATTATATGGTACTTCTATTCTTAATTTGCTGAGGAATTTCCCCACTGTTTTCCATAGTGGCTTCACCAATTTACATTACCACCAACAGAGTAGGAGGGTAAGATTTGTATAGTTTTAAGGGTTTGCAAGGCAGAGGATAGGAAAGAATAAGGAGGCTGGGGACTTGTGCAGGGACATAGCAAGGCATGTGGTCAGCTGTTGAATCTGGCTTGCCTGGGGAGGGTATACACTTTCAGATAAAGTGGAGGGCAGTGGTCTGTGTCGTACCACACACACAAGATACATAATTTCTTTGAATGATGGTTCCTCCCCACTACTCCTAACACTAATTCCTTGTGTTGATAGATGAAATATTAAGACCCATTGCTAAAGGGAATTTACTACCCTCTCCTATGAGCACAACCCAAAAGTCGAGGTAGTCCTAGGACATGATTTTAGAGTTGCTATGATTTCATGTGGTATGCTGAATCAGTAAATGATAGGTTGTGATTCTTGACCTTCGGTAGAGTTTAACCACATAGTGAGAGATTTTACTGTAGTTGACTATTTCTGAGGAACTCAACATTTCAGCTATAATGAGCACCTTAAAAATAAACACATAAGTGAAATAGAATTCATGGATGCACTTCATGTGTTTGTTACTAAGACACCCTGTCTTTGAGGTGGAATTCACCCTTGATTTGGGCCTGGTCTGTCTGAACTTTAGTAGTTCTTACTTCTCCTTTCATTTTTGTTTGGAGTATAGCAACTGAAAACAGTAACATTTATTCAGTCACTGAACATGTGTGGACCTTCACGTTTCAGGCAGTGAATAAGGTGTCAGAAGAGCAAAAGTGAACGACACAGGGATGACCCCTGTGAGGAGCTTTTCAGCCTCTACTGTGGTTGCCATGCCATGGTGGGGTGTGCACACACACCTTGGGGTGCTCACTGCTGGCCATTGGGGGCTGGAAGAAAATATTAGAGCTTCTCTTTCAACCTCTTACATTCAGCCTCTGTGTGTTTTATAACATATGTAATATATAAGAATGGTACGTGTCTGAAATATATGGACACATACATATATTGGGGCTGCCCTTTTTTTTTTGCCAGTAGTATGTATGGATCAAAAAAAAGTTTGGAGGCTACTGTATGTTAGTATGTATTTTAAAAAATATACATTTTTGATAACTTTCTCTTATGTTTTAGCATTTTGAGAAAACCAAGAGTTTCTGTGTATGGTAAACTATGTTCTTAACGGTAGAGTAGTCCTATTTGTTGCCTACATTTTGTCATGTCAAGTAAGACTTGTTATGTGAAAAAGACTCATTACTAAGATCTGGCCTGACAGATTTGAGGCTTTCAATCAAGGGAAGTCCTTTTCTTCTTCATGTTGGAGGGACTTTACCTTTTGTATTACATGTCCCTTGTTCTGAAGCCCAAAGTATGACCTCTGGTGATCTGTACGCACGCCCATTAATGTCTTAAAGCAACAGGATTGGGATGCCACCCAGAAATTTCTCGGCCACCCTGTTTGCTCTTTGGAGCTATTTTCTCCGTACAAAATGTCTCATTTTCAGAGAGCCCTGAAATCCTTGCTTCAGAAAGGTCTTCCCTTCCTCACCCTCTCACCCTAAGAACATTTTTCCTAAAATTAGTTAGGAAAACTCCTTATCAAGAACCAATTTTAAATGAGGTAAAGTGAAGAAATGCTTCCAGGCTCTCGAGAGGCTGTTGTTTTCAGTTGGGTTTTAGTGATGAGTATTTTAATCGTTATTTGCTAGTGTCACTTTAACAAACCTCTTTACCAAGGTTTTCTGCGAGTGACACTTGGCCTGTGTCTTGGCAGGATTAATGACTGTCAGAAGCATGCTCTCTCGGACCCTCCCGACGCCACCTGTGACGCAGAATGTCGCTGGGTGAGAACGCGGTGTTCGCCTACGAGTCGTCGGTGCACAGCGGCCACGTGCTGCGCAGCCTGGACGAGCAGCGCCGGAAGGACGTGCTGTGTGACGTCACGGTGCTGGTGGAGGGCCAGCCCTTCCGCGCCCACCGCGCCGTGCTGGCTGCCTGCAGCGCCTACTTCCACTCCAGGCTCGCGGGCCAGGCCGACGCCGACCTGCGCATCACTCTGCCGGAAGAGGTAGGAGAGGTCGTCCTGATTTCAATTTAACTTAATTAAATCTCTCCTGGTTTATAAAGTTAAAAGAAGACCCAGTCTCCCCGTCCTCAGGCCGAGGAGCAGTTCCCGGCTTGTGCAACAGCACGTTGCTTTAACTTTCTTCTTAGAAATGATGACGTTTTACACGTAAAATGATTAACTTTGGATGTGCGTGAATATTTGTTGAGCAGTTGAATAACTTGACCCCCTGTAATTTTATTTGTTTGTTTGTTTGGCTGTGCTGTGCTGCTTGTGGGATGTTAGTTCCTCTATCAGGGAAAGAACCCAGGCCCTCGGCAGAGCACAGAGCCCTAACCACTGGACTGCCAGGGAACTCCCACCCCATTGTTATTTTTAATGAAACGACCCAGCCAGTGGATTACAGACATTCAGAGAGGCCATGCTGGGAGAGGCCATACCATGTGCTCTTCTCTCCCTTCGGACCTTTTTCTGTGATGGGAAACTGACAGGGATTAGGGTTCTCTATAACATCCATTTCTCTAGGACCCGCCCTCATGGATATGGGTTGGGAGTGAGTTGCAGGTGACAGCCTCCCTGTGATGCTTAGTTTTATTGTTTTCACTATGGGTCAGAGTTGTCAGATCTGTTAGTTTTTCAAGCAGCTGTTAGCTAAGGATTTTAGAATTTGGAGGAAACCTAAAAGATTATGCATTCCAGCCTCCTCATTTTGTCTACATGTGGCTGTTAGGTACTCCAGAAGTGTTCTTTCTCTCCCTTTCTTCTTGAGATTGTGGCTGTGCGTTGGTAGAAGAAAGGTGATTTTGTGTCATACTTATAGAGCCTTGCCCTTACACACCTTTCGCCCACCAGCGTGTTGTGGAGCTCACGCACCTAGATATTTAAGTCCTTGTTACCATCCTGCCTGCAAGAGACCTCTCTGGGGCAGGAGTGCTGGGTATACACTGACTCTTATAACAGCTTGCTTGATTTCATTAGTAACTACAGTTAGAAGAATGCTGAACCTTGTGGCATTGGGACACATTAGAAGCTGTTAAAAGGAATTTGGACAAAGTATGTAGAACTTCTGTGTGTACGACAGGTGTGTGGGGGCTGCTCTGTGATGACACTAAGTCTACAGTTTACCTTATCGCTGGCCGTGCGTACATACATGAAATTGTAGCTACAGTTTGGGGAAGCAAAAGGTTGTCAGTTCTGTGGCAGAGGTCAGAGCAAATAATATGATAACCAAGACAACGACAGGAAGGGCCAACTATAGGTTAGCCATTGTTTTTTAAAAAGTAGCAACACGTATCATAATGGAGATATCCTTATTATGGTCTGTAGTTTCAAATTACTTAATATGACTTTCCAAGTAGAGAAAAATGTGATTCATGTGCATGGAAGGAAAGGTATATGCATGCATGTGTGTGTATATGCATTCATTCATTCTAATTTGAATGTAAATCAAATTTTCAGATATTTGAAGTATTTCATCATAGTGACAAATTGAAAAGATCATTGTGTAACTCACTGTCTTAAAAGCCTCATTTGATTATTTTAACTTATTTAAAAATTTTTTAATTGAAATATTTATTGAGATAATTATAAATTCACATGTAGCTGTAAGACATAATGCAGAGAGATCCCTTGTTGCACTTTGTCCAGTTTCTTCTAATAGTAACATTTTGCAACATTACAGTACAATATCACAACTGTCAGGATTCTGACAGTAATACAGTTCACCCATCTTATTCAGACTTCCCTGGTTTTACTTGTACTAAATTGTGTGTGTGTATGAAGTTCTATACAGTTTCATTTTCTGGGTGGGTCCATGTATCCACCACCACAGTCTGAACAGTTTCAGCACCCACCCAAGGATCCCTTGTGTTGCCCTCTTATAATCACACCCATTTCCTTCCTGCCCTCTGTCTGCTCTCCCTTACCCCCTTGCTCCACTCCTAATCCCTGGCAACCACTAATCTGTCCTTTTCTAAAGTCTTTTCATTTCAAAAATGTTATATAAATGGAATCATAATAGTATGTGACCTTTTGGGATTGGCCTTTTTCCGCTTAGCATAATTCCTTTGAGATTTATCAAAGTTGTATGCATCAGTAGTGTGTTCCTTTTTATTGTATTCCATAGGGTGGGTGTACCAGTTTTTATTTAGCTATACGCCTACTGAAGGAAATCAGGCTGATTCCAGTTTTTGGCTGTTACAAATAAAGTTGCTGTGAGCACTTGTACAAACATGAGTTTTCATTTTTCTGGCATAAAAGAACAGGAGTGCAGTTGCTGGGACATAGGGTGGTTGCATGTTTAGTTTTAAAAGAAACTACCAAACTGGTTTTCAAAGTGGCTGCACCATTTTACATTCCCACCAGCAATACATGAGTGATCCAATTTCTACACATCTTCATCAGTATTTGGTGTTGCTATTTTTTATTTTAGCTATGTAAAAGCTAATTAAGTACTCCCAGTTTAGCAGTATTTTAAGAAGATCACAAAAAATTATATATTGATCACTCTTATGGGAATTCAGTGTTTTAATATTAATTTTGTATTTTGTGCCCAGAATGAGGCTTTCCCTGCACTACAGTTGGTTTCATTTGCCCCTCACTTTGCAGAGGCAGGTTCAGTGTAAATGTGCAAGTTTCTGCTGAAAAGTTTTATTACCTAGAGTCCATGGATCTTTGCTAAAACAGTACTGGGTATGAGTTTTAGAACTTCACTTAGATCATTTTTTAAATCTGAATCTTTAAAAGTTTTATTAGAAATTTTTGGCATGAAATAAAGATAATAATTACCATTAACTGTGCATTCACCATGGACCAGGACTACTTTAAGTGCCTTGGATATATTGTTTTCCATCCTTAAAAATTTCACTTTTGTAGTTTATAGCAGTTGTAGTTTATAGTTGTTTGGAATATAGTGACCACATGGGGCTGGGATGGCAACAGACACCTGGCACTTGACTGTGTGTTGCAGATCGTATCCATGTTGCTTTATTCCATAGATGATTTCTTTCAGCTAATGTGGAAAATTGTGGTAATGTTTATATCTTTACCTCATATGAGTAAATCATACTCCATGGGTCATTAAGAGTGGAGTCTATAAAGTGAAGGGTGTGGTCCCAATGAACAAGATGTGAGAAGCATGCCTTTCTAAATTCCCTTAGCTTTACATTTCCTAGAAGAATATTTTTTCTTACCAAATTAAAATACCCGTTTTGTAAATATCGTTAAGAGGTTACTCATCTTGCCACCCTCCTACTTCTCTTGTACTTATCTACTAGATGGCTTTCATGTGATGCATTTATCTTTATTTTGTATATTAACAGGTGACAGTTAAAGGATTTGAACCTTTAATTCAGTTTGCCTACACTGCTAAACTGATACTAAGTAAGGACAATGTGGATGAAGTGTACAAGTGTGTGGAATTTTTAGGTGTACCTGATATTGAGGAATCCTGCTTTCAGTTTCTCAAATACAAGTTTTTGGACTCCACTGCAGACCAGCAAGAATGCCCAAGAAAAAAATGCTTCTCATCACCCTGTCAGAAACCAGATTTTAGATTTTCACTTTTGGACCAGAGGGATTTAGAAATTGATGAGGTGGAGGAATTTTTGGAAAATAAAAATGTTCAGACTCCTCACTGTAAACTCCGTAGGTATCAAGGCAGTGCAAAAGTATCTCCTCCTCTACAAGACAGTGCCAGTCAAACATGTGAATCCATGTGCTTAGCAAAGGATGCCGCTCTGGCTCTGCCATCTTTGTGCCCCAAATACCGAAAATTCCAAAAAGCGTTTGGAACTGACAGAGTCCGCACTGTGGAATCCAGTGTCAAAGACATTCACACTTCTTCTGCTCAGCCAAATGAGACATCTGAAAATGAGTGTCTGGGAGGAATCCAGGACTGTGCAGATTTGCAGGTGATTTTAAAATGTGAAGAAGGAAAATTAGCAATGGAACATGAAGAAGCCAAGAAGAAAGATCCTGCTTCTCAGTGCCCATCAGGAAAAACAGAAGCGACTCCTTTTCCCCCCACTTCTACAGATCCCCATGGGCTCTATTCTCTGTCTCTTTTACACACGTATGACCAGTATGGTGACTTGAATTTTGCTGGTATGCAAAACACGACAGTGTTAACAAAAAAGCCTTTGTCAGGTTCAGATGTTCGAGAAGAGAAAACTTTCGGTGAGAGTCAAGATTTGAAATCTGACTCTGGCCCCAGGGAAGATAGTAGCCTCGCCTCGAGTGATCTGAGTAGCGTGGAACGAGAAGTGGCCGAACACCTAGCGAAAGGCTTCTGGAGTGACATTTGCAGCACGGACTCTCCTTGCCAAATGCAGTTATCACCTGCCGTGGGCAAAGATGGCTCAGAACAGATCTACTCCCAGAAACGGTCTGAGTGTCCCTGGTTAGGTATCAGGATTAGTGAGAGCCCAGAACCGGGTCAGAGGACTTTCACAACGTTGAGTTCTGTCAATTGCCCTTTCATAAGTACTCTGAGTACCGAAGGCTGTTCTAGCAATTTGGAAATTGGAAACGATGACTATGTTTCAGAGCCCCAACAGGAACCTTGTCCCTACGCTTGTGTGATTAGCTTGGGAGACGACTCTGAGACGGATACCGAAGGAGACAGTGAACCCTGTTCAGCCAGAGAACAAGAATGTGAGGTGAGCGGAAAATGAGTGTGTTGTTAAGTCATTGTTTTATTTTACCACAGTTAATTGGGATTAATGTGTCAGCTCCTGTTGCATCACTGGGGATGTGAGCTGGCTCAGAGAGGGAGGAGGAAGCCCATACACAGTTAATTATACAACCATGTGATAAATACCAGGAGTGCGTGATGAAGTTTGAAGGACTTCTGTGTTCATTTATTTCAAGTAGGTGTATTTATTTTGTTAACCAGGTTATGGATTCACACATTGGGTGTTTAACTGTTTAAATCAAATGCCAGGTCCCGAGAGGAAAAAGAAAAATGATTCTGTAACATTATGTGATAACTTCTGGTTAAATACAGCATATATTCAGTCTTATTCACTGCCACATGGATGTCTAGACGTGGGACTAGTCACTTGGCAATAACTTAGCAGTGGCTGGTTGTAAGAATGTGGCTTCTGATCCAGAGTTTCCTTTCTTTTTTTATTTTATCGTCCCTCTTTTTTATTTGAGTACAGAACTAGTTAACAATTTTTAAATTAATTTTTATTGTAGTATAGTTGATTTACAATGATGTGTTAGTTTCTGTACAGCAAAGTGAATCAGTTATACGTATACATATATCCACTCTTTTTACTTTTTTGCGGTATGTGGGCCTCTCACTGTTGTGGCCTCTCCCGTTGTGGAGCACAGGCTCCGGACGCGCAGGCTCAGCGGCCATGGCTCACGGGCCCAGCTGCTCCGTGGCATGTGGGATCTTCCCGGACCGGGGCACGAACCCGTGTCCCCTGTATCGGCAGGCGGACTCTCAACCAGGGAAGCCCTATCCACTCTTTTTTATATTCTTTTCCCATATAGGTCATTAAAGAGTATTGAGTAGAGTTCCCTGTGCTATACAATAGGTTCTTATTATCTATTTTTTTATACAGTAGTATGTATATGTCAATCTCAGTCTTCCAATTTATCCCTCTCCCCACAGAGTTTTCTTTACACTGTTTTCTCAGAGCTATGAATTTTTTTCTTATTTTCCCTTAGTTATTTCATCTATTAATTTAAAGAATGTCTTAATAATTTAGCATGAATTACGTGTAGATGGTATGGTATTAATCATACTAAGCTTGATCTGTGTACTTTGTGTACAAATGTTTGTATTTGATAGATGCTTTTTTGTAAAACATTACTATAGTTCCAGTAATAATAAGGGCATGTTAATTCTTTATCATGTTCTTTGGTTTGATAGCTGTTGGATGACATAGTTTGAAACAGTGAAAGAGGTTTTTTTTTCCCTTGGCTGTGGAAGGAGGTGATTGGTGGTTTAATTTAAGAAGTAGTATGTATGCATGAGTTACATCTATAGATTTTTATATGATATTTATAAATCCAGTGTTTGGAACTGTGAAAAGAATGTTAAAAATAAAACATTTAAGAAATTTTAGAGTGTTTTGTGTAACTAATTTCTGTTAGCTTGAAAAACTAAGTTACCACAGAAGCTGACCAATGTTTCATTTGTGTTTTTGATAATTAATACAATTAAACTGTCCCACAGTTTTGTTATGTTTTTAAATTATCTTCTTATTTTTTTCAAATTTAAGTATGTTGAAAATGACTTTAAAGTATTCATAAGGTTTGGGCTTCCCTGGTGGCGCAGTGGTTGAGAGTCCGCCTGCCGATGCAGGCGACACGGGTTCGTGCCCCGGTCCGGGAAGATCCCACATGCCGCGGAGCGGCTGGGCCTGTGAGCCATGGCCGCTGAGCCTGCGCGTCCAGAGCCTGTGCTCCGCAACGGGAGAGGCCGCAACAGTGAGAGGCCCGCGTAACGCAAAAAAATATATATATATATTCATAAGGTTTTTCTAACCATTTCTACATTGGCAAGTGAAATGAGTTATGTGAAACTGCCATTTTCCTGACAGAAAAATAAATTTTCTGAAATGCTTTAGAAATTACTACTGTTAATATACCAGTATTAAATCAGTGGTACACAGTAATGTAAATCAAAGAATAAAATAGATTTCTTTTTTTGGTTTGGATAAAAATACATTAAAAATACTTTAGAAAGAGCCTTAAAGATAAAGATATCTATGGGTTATTAACATGCCCTAGTAAAATAATTTAAATTCTGTTTTTTCATCTTAACTACATTAATATTTGTGTTGATAATGTTTGATTTGCTGAAAAAACTCTGCTTCTCAATTTGTCTTCTGAACCCTCTAAAATAGAATCAGAATATCAATTAAATTATCAGTCTTTTTATAAAGGATTGTATAGAAATTGGAAATAGGGATCTTTTTTCTTTTTAACGTCTAAATGAAGTTCCTTGGAAAACATAGGTACATATCTTTCTCTTACTAGATTTAAGTAGAAACTACAAAATACAGCAACTACTAACGTTTATTTCACCTTCTAGGTAAAACTACCATTTAATGCACAACGCATAATTTCGCTCTCTCGAAATGATTTTCAATCCTTGTTGAAAATGCACAAGTTGACTCCAGAACAACTGGATTGCATCCATGATATTCGGAGAAGAAGTAAAAACAGAATTGCTGCACAGCGCTGTCGCAAGAGAAAACTTGATTGTATACAGAATCTTGAGTCAGAAATTGAGAAGCTGGTAAGTATGCAAGTTTCTTCTTCTTCTAATTCCAACAATTCATTCTTTCTTTTTTTTTTCAGACAGAAAATAGCTATTTTAATTCCTAAGTCAGATATAATGCTCAATTATGCATTAATTTTAAAATTTACCAATTATCATTCTAAGAAAGTTATATGACATTTTCAGAAAGCTTAGGAAATAAAAAACAATGAGGGTTTTCATAGACTATTTTACTTGAGTAAGTGTTCTACATATTTAGCATGATATACAACCATATGTAAGTTGAGGACTATTTCTGTGTGCTTTTAAAAAAATGATTTATAGATTAAGGATAATTTTACCATCTACCTAATTCTTGGTGGTTGAGTAACGGTTAAAGATATTAATAAAGCACTTTAATCTCTTTGTGCTGTGTTTGGTGTCTATAAAAGCTGATGTTCCAGTTGTTAGTTTTAATAACTAGTAACTTGTTTTGGTTGATACCAAAACAAACCAGCCAACTTGGATCTTTCATCTAAGGGAAAGAATTCACGTGCTGGTATAAATTGAAAATTTTAAGATCTAATGAGATCCTAAGTGAGAAGAATGCTTATTTTATTGAATCTTATCTTCTATTCCAGCATCAGAACACAAATTAACCCCCAAAGTAGATTAATTTCCACCCATGTTTTTCTGCACCCTAGTGGTTGATAGAAGGAAACATTGTATGAAAAAAGATAACTGATAGTGCAGGCCAGCTAAAGCTAAAAATAAGGTTAGAGACATCAGGGAAAAAGTGCCTAGAAGTAGTAAAAACATTCATTGAATGTTCGGTTTTGGGTCTTTGTTAATTATTGGTAAAAGTTTAAAATTGCGATTGTAGCAAATCTTTAAACATGAATGTTCCTAGTTATGAATATTAAGTAAACAGCAACAATTTAGAAAAAAGACACTGCCTTTATATGCCTTCAGAAAAGTGGAAAAATAAAAATTTGTTATTTGTATAGTATTGTGATATACTTTAGGCAAAAAGATGAAGATGTTTAACTATATAAAAAGATGAAGCAAACTGTATAAGGAGATGAAAAAGAAACCATATGTTTTACACATAGAGGCGTGAGAGATATTAAAAAACCTATATGATATTGCTGAATGATTAGAGTTGTTAAGACCAAAGAAGAAAAGTGACAAATTCAGTAACATTTACCCAGTACTCTTAGGGTGTATATCCGTCCATACCTGTAAGCACTAGTGTCCTTTCTTATTATCCAACTTTGGATTAAACACTTACCTGCCTTTAGACAGAGTACAGCATTTTAGCTTTAGTTTTTATTCTGTACTGTAATACAGAGATGCTTTCTAGACTGTTGGCTTGTATAGTGCTATTTGAAATCAACATTGAATAAACTTGCACTACTGGAGTACTACTATACCTGCTTCTTTTAGTTTTGTCTTCACCCTCAGCTAGTGATGATTTTTATCTGCCAGTAGAATTTATATGGTTTTCTTCCTCCTAAAAACAAACAAAAATGAAAACAAAACAAAAAACCCCTTTGTATCGATTGAGTTTGTTTCATCAGTAACTTTATTTTAGACATGTACTATGCAAATATGTTGGAGAGTAGCTGTTATCCTTTAGAACTAGTCTATTTCATGACTCATAGGTCTTATTTGTATTTTTTGATTGCAGTCAGATGTTGGATTGCTGGACAGTTGATGTTTTTACTGAATTTCAGGTATCTAGGATGAAGAGGTCTTGCGATTTTCTTTGGACTTTCTGCTTCCTCTGCCTTTGCTTCAACAGAGAGCAGTGGGAGATACAGTGGTTAAAAGTGTGGGATTCTGTGCCTGTCTGTGGTACTTTGTAACTCTGGGCAGGCCGTTCAATTTCTCTGTCCCTCAGGTTTCTCCTCTTTACGATGGGATAATACTAATTCTTACTTTATAGAGTGGGTATTCATTTTTGAAGATTAAATGAGTTAATACATCTAAGCACTTGGAAGAGTGCCTGGACATAATAAGCACTCAATAAATATTACCTTTTTCTTCTTATTATTATTGCTATACTGTTATTTATCAATTTTCAGTTTTCTCTCCCTTAATTGCTCCTTTCCTGATGTCTCTGCCTAAACTGTAAATTCTGGGTTTGGACCTCACCCTTATATTGCCTCTCTCATTATGGAAAGGTTCCTTTCATATGGTCAGTGGAATAACTCTTGGTTAATTTCCAAGAGAAGGGAATATTTGGTTTTCCTGCAGTTCTTATGAAATGAGAAACCAGTACCCTATTTACCTATTGTATTAATTTGGACTCTTTGGTTGCAAGAAACAGAAACCATCTGAAACATGAATTACTGAATTTGTTGTAAGAATTTACGTGTGTCTCAATTAGAAGCCAAAGAATGGAGCCAGGCCTTGTAAATAGTGCAGAACAAGAAAGTAGAAAACTGCCAGGAACCCAGAGAACCTTCTCTCTGGCTGTGTGTGCCACCAAGTGTGTATGAGAAGAGTGGCCACAGCACAGCTCAAGAATAGTTTCCCTCTCCTCCAGAGACCAGTCCAGGCAGAGACTACAGTTCTAGTTAGTTCTAAATTCCCAAGGAGTTAGCCTGTTGGCCTATTTTGGGTTTGGGTGTCCTCTTCTGTGACTAGAGGGCAGGGACAAACAGCAGAAACAGAAAATGTGGCTGCCAGGAGCTCACATCTGGGCAGGTAGAGCAGATAGCCCGACAGGGGTCTCATTACCCAGATGTGCGCCAGGCTGAACTCGGTCTCTTTCCTCTTCTAGAATATCCCCAGGGGAGACACAGTAATTTTTTTTTTTTTTTAAATCAGAATGATTTACTTTGTGTTTCGGCTTCCTTGAATTCTGCTCTGTCCTTCATACTGCTCTCGGTTCTAGTGATTTATACAGGCAAACTCCAGTTGCAAATTATAAGAGGCATGCTATAAATTTCTGTCCTGCCGCAGATGTTTGTCTCAGATGAAAATAAGCAGAAAATATGCTACTTATTAGCTAATTAGAATTACAAGCTGGCTGGCCCTTTTCCAGAAGTAAAAGAGTTTAATGCTTAAGATACTTATTACATTAAGAAGTTTACATAGAACTTAGACCCTGGCTTTTGGGTGATACTATGGACCTTGTTGTCTTTTGTAGAGAGAAGTTACCCCCGTGCTTCCATCACACATTCCTGTTTAGTAGTATGGAGAATTAACAATATGGTAGAGTGGGACAGGTTTTTTAAATTTTTTTATCGGGATGTCACTTTTTGGAAGCAGTAGACAAGCAGTGTTTCCCAGTCTTTATGGTGTGGGTGGAATTAGCAGACCTATTTAAGGGAAATTACATGTTTCATAATGAAACATCCATTTTAATATAGCCAATGATTGAATTAAATATTAGTAAATTCACAGTATGTCCATTTGGTATTTATATTCAGGTGAAGGGTCCCCTATTTTTGTAAGCTTTGGTCTTTGGCCTATTGACTTTGAATTTTTTGTAGTTGGTCCTAAAAGTAATAGCCTAATAGACTGTGGATGGATCAGCACATGAAAAAAAGTATAGTTATCATGTGTAAAGGGTGCTTTTATAGTCTTTATGTGCTGGGAAAGCCAAAGGGAGATGTTAGTTCGAATTCAATAAATTAATGAGTTGTATTTCTCAACAAGAAGTTCTATCAGAATCAAAAACAAAACCTGTGAAGAAAAGGAAAGGTGTGTATTTATTTGGTTGATAAATCGATGGCATTGACTTTTAATGTTTATTTGAAATTTGATAATATGTTAGAGGTTAGGCATTAATTCAGTATTGCTTTGACTATAAGGATTGAATATGCATAATCTATAAACCAAAAACATAACTTTTCTTTTTACCAATAAATATAAGATCTTGAACAAAGTTCAGGAATCATTCAACTTCTGTTATGTGTTTGATTAAAAGACTCTTGTCTCTGTAGGATTCTTTACAAGGGCCATGTTTATTCTTTTCTGTAAGATTAATTCAGAAGTTAGAAAATGTGTGTCTCTGATACCATTTTGGCCTGAAACAAAGATAACCTTGAAATGAAACTTCCTTTTTAAAGAAAAAAAATTAAATTACCAAAATGTAATTGCTCTTAGAAGATATCAAATATTGATTGATATCAACTTATAAGTGATCAGAAATCACAATATTCACAAAGCTCTGGAACTCAGGATTGAGGTGATCACACACCATTTTGTTTCATTGCCCTTGTCCATTATGATGGTGTAGGAGTAAAATGACCTCATGTGTCTTTAGTGTTTTGAATTTTGTTGTGAAGATTGTATTTTATTAACAATAAACCTTTTCTAGTCACATTTTACTGGCTGCTCTAGTCACATGTGCACTGTTGTCTCCAAACCCTCCCATGGGTTTCTGGAACCTGCCCTCTGCCACTCTGTAAGGCCCTTTAGCAGCCTGTCTTGAAATGTGGTCTGTTTACCATTGGCATCAGTTCCCCGGGGGTGCCCCCCTCAAAATGCACCTGCCTTAGCCCCATCCCAGACCTGTGGGAGGGGCCCAGGAGCATGCATTTTATAAAAGTTTCCTGGGTAAATCTTTATTATACACATTAAATTTTGAGAACCTACTGCACTAGCACACAAAAGTCAGTTGGAGGCTTTGGAGTCAAACAGCTGGAAACTCTGCCTGGCCACTGGTAGCTCTGTGGCCTGGAGAAATAATTTCACCTCCAATACCCAATTCCCTCATTGATAACATGGAGATAAGAATAGTACCTCCCTCAGGTGTGGTGCGAGGATCTGATACCTTCAAGGATGGAAAGCTCTTTGTACTGCCCAGCATGTGTTCAGGGCTCAAGAAATATTAGTAGTTGTGTTTTCTATAAGCATCTGCTGGTCACTCCATATTAAATGTACTGGGTACCAGGAAGTCAAAGATCAATGAGACATAGTCCTTGTCAGTAAAATGCTTGTAGTGTCATAGGGAGCCAGGTTTATGTGTTTTCATTTTTTTCTTGAGATTCATTTTCCTCCTCCCCATTCTAAAAATTTCAAGCTTTCAGAAAAGTTAAATGAATGGTACAGTAAGCAACCGTGTACTCCCTGGGTAGATTCAACAGTTATTGACATTTTGCCACCTTTGCTGTCTCCTTGTTTCTGTGGGTCTTAGTCTCTGTCTCTCTGGCCAGGTGTGTGTCCCCCTGCTCCACTTGGTTGGTCTATAGGTCTTTCTCTCTCTCTGTCCCTCTTAGTCAGTTTTGGACTCTTTCTAACTGCAGTTGTGTTATCTTGGTCTCAGTGCCTTTCTGTCTCTATTGCTCTACTTTTATTTTCGGAATCATTTGAAACCTACCACATTATGACATTTCACCCGTAAATGCTTAAACATGAATCTTCTAGAAATAGACATTTTTATATATCTTTATCACATATATTTACCAATATCTTTGTCACACCTGAGAAAATTAATAAATCTTAAACAATATATATAGTTCCTATTCAGATTACCCTAATTGTTCCCCAAACGTATTTCATCTATATGCTTTTTTTTCCTTTTCAAACTAGGATCCTATCCTCACATGATGCGTTTGGTTCTGTCTTTTTAGTCTCTTCATCTAGAACAAATACTCCTTCTCGCCCCCTCCTTTATTTTTTTAATGACAGTAACTTTTTGAAGAGTCTAGGCCAGTGTTCTCATAAAATGTCTACTCTTAAAGTCTGATTGTTTCCCCTTGGTTTTATTTAACACCTTCCTTCACTCCTTGTATTTCACGTAAACTGTGGAAGTGTGAGTTCTTAGGTTGAGATTAAACGTTCATCCTTGTGTCCTTCATTCTGCGTCAGTTGGGGAGGCACAATGTCAGCGTGTCCCACCTGAGTGCATGGGAATTGCCAGATCATTTCCAAAATTTTTTTTTGCCTTTGTAATTGTTTAGTAATCTGTGGAGTGTTTATTAGGCACTTTACGAATATCCAGTTCCCCAACACTCCTATGTCCTTTGGTTTTAAGCATACTTTGATGGCCTTTGCAATGGGGTTGCAAAATCATGATTTTTCTAATTCTGTCATTGCACTTACATTTATTGGTATTCCTCCATAAAAAGAACTTTCCTTCCCTCCTGTTTCCCTCCCTCCCACCACAACTCTTTAGTATCACTGTAGACTCATGGATTATTTTTTTTCTAATTTAATTTCTTAGAACCCATAGTAGTCATTGGTCTTCTTGATGTTGACATTTTTTCAGACTTGCGTGGGGAGAGCCACCCTCCTCTGCCAGGTGCTGTGTGCTTTTTTTTTTTTTTTTTTTTTTTTTTGCTGCTGTGTGCTTTTGACATGACCCCATTAGTGCTTCTGTGCCATTTAGAACAGTATGTCATAGGCTCACCTTATACCTCTCTTGTTCGAAGATTTGGGAATCACCCCTTTCTCTAAAAATCCCTGGTTTCTTATAGCAGGTATTAGATTGTAGAAAGCATGCTTGCTGCTGGAGTGTTGCTTCTTCTGGGAAATGTGTGTGTGTGTGTGTGTAAAATCATGAGTGCATTCAGGATGTATATTATCCTTCAATAAATAAAGGTATGTTAGAAATCATGAGTTCATGCAGATATTTCTAGTCAAAATTTAGTAGTTCAGAACTTTTGTCTTTTTGCTTCGATTATATATATATATATTTTAAAAGAAATAAATTTATTTATTATTATTTTTTAAATTTATTTTTACTGTGTTGGGTCTTCGTTTCTGTGCGAGGGCTTTCTCTAGTTGTGGCAAGCGGGGGCCACTCTTCATCACGGTGCGCGGGCCTCTCACTATCGTGGCCTCTCTTGTTGTGGAGCACAGGCTCCAGACGCGCAGGCTCAGTAGTTGTGGCTCACGGGCCTAGTTGCTCCCGCGGCATGTGGGATCCTCCCAGACCACGGCTCGAATCCGTGTCCCCTGCATTAGCAGGCAGATTCTCAACCACTGCGCCACCAGGGAAGCCCTATTTATTTATTTATTTTTGGCTGCGTTGGGTCTTCATTGCCGCACGCGGCCTTTCTCTAGCTGCAGTGCACGGGCTTCTTATTTCAGTGGCTTCTCTTGTTGTGGAGCACGGGCTCTAGGCATGCGGGCTTCAGTAGTTGTGGCACGCAAGCTCAGTAGTTGTGGCTTGCGGGCTCTAGAGCGCAGGCTCAGTAGTTGTGGCACACGGGCTTAATTGCTCCGCACCATGTGGGACCCTCATGGACCAGGGCTCGAACCCGTGTCCCCTGCATTGGCAGGTGGATTCTTAACCACCGCACCACCAGGGCAGTCGCTGTATTTATATTTTATCTTTTTTCATTATAGGGAAAATCGTGGCTTCCAATTATATTTACTATTTGATAAATACATACATATGAAATATATGTCATAAAATTATAATGTCAATATTACTATCAATAATAAAAGAGATTAAGTAAAATTTAAAATTTCTTTGCTTTTTTTTGCCCTTAAATATATACCATAGTACTGAAGTTTAAAATTTAAAAATTATTCAGAGTAGTTCTTTATGTTAGCAATTTTATATACAATTAATTTAATTTGTTTTTATTTCTGTTTCTGGGATTTACTCTTCAAATTTTTTAAGTTTAATTTTTGAATATGTAAAAACATCTGTATGGTTTGAAAGTTAAAACTATGTTTTAAAAAAGCTACTCCAAAGTCTTGATCCCATTTTCTCCCTATACCCTATTCATAGCTATTTCCTGTGGGTAACTATTACCATTAATCTCTAGATTTTTTCCCTTGTGTTTCTTTTCTAAAAACAGGTTCATGTTTTGTATGTGTTTTTATTACCCTTTCTGCTACAGAGCAGTATTCTGTATATACCATTCTGTATTCTACTGTTTTTGCTCAAGAAGTGATTTCCAGGAAATATTTTCCTTAGTTCACAGTGGTTGTCATTTTGCTTTAAAGCTCCATAGTACTCAGTTGTGGCTGTCTGTAGCATACACAGTTAATCCAAACCAGTTTCTTATTAGTGGACATTTGGGATGCCATAGTTAAGAACTTTGAACATTGTTTTCTCTAATGTTTGAGAAGATGTGTCTTCAGGATAGATTCTTAGAAGTAGGATTGTTGGATCAAGAGTAAATACATATGTAATTTTGTTAGATATTATTGAATTCCCTTCAGTAGCGGTTTATGGCATTTTGCTTTCCCACCTCCGCAGAGAGTTTGTTGTCAGCTTTTGTTTTTTTCCCAATCTAATTGTGAGAATTGATATCTCACGGTAGCTTTTATTTCTCTGTCTCTTATGAGTGAAACTGAGCACTTGTATTCATATTTTTAAGGCTCATTTTTATATTTCTAGGAACTGTCTATTCAGAGGTTTTGCATCATAAGGGACCATTAGTCACCATTTTCTAGCAGTGAGGACCCTTTAATCTAAAGTAAATTGTCGGGCTTCCCTGGTGGTGCAGTGGTTGAGAGTCCGCCTGCCGATGCAGGGGACACGGGTTCATGCCCCGGTCCGGGAAGATCCCACATGCCGTGGAGCAGCTGGGCCTGTGAGCCATGGCCCCTGAGCCTGCGTGTCCGGAGCCTGTGCTCCACAACGGGAGAGACCACAACAGTGAGAGGCCCGTGTACCGCAAAATAAATAAATAAATAAATAAAATAAAGTTAATTGTCACTGTCACCTGGCTCTTTTGGTGCCAAATTCTTCCACTCCTCATCTTTACTGGGTGAGTTATATTTTGATTTTTTTTAAACTTCTTACATTGAACACTAGCTGTTGAAAATGTGGATTTGGATGTAAATTTGTTTTCTTCCCATAAAATTCAGAATAATACCAGGATTCATTTTTTAAAACTAGATCTGTGATTAAAGCCATAGCACTTCACACTTAGGATTTATAGAGTTGCATTATAAGAAAATTAAAGTATATTGTAGAAATAGGTAGCAGGATACTGGTAGTATGTTTAGGAGGTATCTTTAATAATGATATCATGAAGTTCTTAAGTTGAATTGCTTTAGTTAAACTGAGTGCTATTGAAGTAAATTTGTGTTTTAAAATGAGAGTGAAATGGAAAAATCAGCTAATTTCCTGGAAACTTACCCATGTAGGAGTTAGCTTAAAGTATGGAGGAACAGAAAGGGAACATTTAATTTCTAGAAATAATCATGGTAGAGTTTCAGGGTTGTACCTATTGGTTTTAATTGTTGTAAAGAAGCAAGCCATCTTGTATGGGACATACTTATAGTCCTGTCATCCTTTATTTAGTGAGGTAATAGTGAGAATATTTAAGGTTGTATTGATATTTATCAAAAGATATGGAAGTTATAAAATATTTGTCATTTTCATAGTATCTGTAGGTCAAGTAGTAGTTCTGATTTCTGGGAGGAAGGTCAAATATTCATTATTTTCCTTAACCATATTTAATTTTAAAGACCAGCCAACAGTTGAAATTTTGTCTGCTGCTATTTAGAACGGAGATTTATCTTAACTTTGATAGAGGAGTCGGTGGCTGATATTATTATGACTAAGAAAAAGGTTTCTCATTTTCTTCTGGAAGCTTTGTTTCCATACTCATTTGGATTGGCTTCTGAAGGGCCATAAAGAGAAGTGGGTGCTGATTGCTTTAAATGTGTTCTTTCTCTGGTCAGGTGGTAGGCACTGTTCTCTCCCTGTAGGTACCAGCAGACTCATTTTATCACAAGGCTACAACTGACAAACCTTCTGTAAGAAAAAAATGTACTTCCTGAACATTGATCTTGCTTTTATTTATTTTATATATATATATCTTTTCTTGGCGTATACCTATTTTTTCAAACCACAACAAATTGGAGAATAGCTTGCAGTATAAAAATTTAGTGTTTTGTATTCATTGCAGATTTTCTCAAAATATTAGATGGCCTTGAAATATTTAAAAACTAACTACCAATAGTTGGAGTCACAGTTTTGTAGAAAAACTTTTACCTAAAACCGCAACAGTACGTTTGTGCAAAGCAGATTTCTTTCTAACCTTTTAGCTATTTTTGTCCCATAAAAGCATCTATTTAAAGGTTGACCACTGTAGATGATTACTATGAAATAACCTGTCTAAATGTTAGCTGGCAACATTTAACAGCTCAGCTCTCTTGAAGCTGCCAATGAGCAGAAGGCCAAGAGAGTTGTCATAAATTTCACAAGAGAAATCTTTGACTCTCTATCAATATTTATTTACTCTTACCTTATAAACAGCTTGATTATTTGGTTTTCTAGCTCATACTAGATTAGGAGCAATGCAGTGGTAGAGTAGGAAGGATGAGGTGGGGCAATGATAGAAAAAAGACACACCATCAGCAGCAACCAGTGATGGCAGACAGAAAGACCGGAACCAGGAAAACTTGAACAAAATTCCATGGTTGACTTTCCTGTAGGGATAAACATTTAAATGAAAATAGTAACAGCACCAGTAGTAATAATAATTAACAAACACAAGTCCCCTCCCCTTCTCCCTTCTTCACACTTTAGTAACTCACCCACTAGCTTTCTGACTCTGGGCATATTAAACTCTGAATCCCATCTATAAAATAGGTTTGGTATTACTGAAATCAACAGAGTCATTGTGAGGATTACGTAGCTGAGGTTACGTATTTCAAAACATTCAGCACAATATCTGGCACAAAGTAAATGCCCAACTAATGTCAGTCATTACTAGAATCTTGCAGGAGTTATGATCACTGTGTTTGTACTTCTTTTGGTTGCATTCCATCCAAAAAGTTCACACTCATTTACTTGCAATCCACAAATCCAGAAAGCTCTGAAAATCATGTAAGTTTGTCACAAACTATTTTGGCCAAAGAACTGACACAAGCTGACAGGGTATGTAGAGTCTTTATTTAACCTACTTTGTGCATGGATACTTTCATGTGTTTTATTTAGAAATGTGAAGACATTTGATAGTGGGGTGCTACCTCAGACCCTGCTAGAGGAATTATGTGTGCATCTATTTTCTTTCTAAAATCTGAAAAATTCTGAATCCCAAGATACATGTAGGCCTAAGAGTTTTGGATGGGGGCTTATGGACCTGAGGTATTAAATATATTTTTGAATTGAATTGACAGGAAAAATTCCACATGACCTTATATAATGAGAAGACACTGTGGATATCAATGTTTGCTCACCTTAGGAATGTTGATTGAGCTCATAAACACAATTCACTGTATTCTCTTTCTCACCCTCACAGCAAAACGAAAAGGAGAGCTTGTTGAAGGAAAGGGATCATATTTTGTCCACTCTGGGCGAGACAAAGCAGAACCTAACTGGACTTTGCCAGCAAGTCTGTAAAGAAGCAGCTCTAAGTCAAGAACAAATACAGATACTCGCCAAGTATTCGGCCTCCGATTGCCCACTTTCCTTTTTAATTTCTGAGAAAGGAAAGAGTACTCCTGATGGTGAGCTCACGTTACCGTCGATTTTGAGTTTGCCTGAAGGGCCTGCAGCTGGGCCGCCTGCTGGGGAGCAGAGCCCTCGCTATCCCAGTGCCAAGGGTGGTGAGGCGGGTGGTGCCTGGGGCCCGGAGTCCCGGGCAGCTGCCAGCGCCCCCTCGGAGCAGGCCGGGCCCGGGGAGCAGTGTCGCCAGAGTGGTGGCATCTCCGATTTCTGTCAGCAGATGACCGACAAATGTACTACTGATGAGTAAACTTGCTTCCACTTCCTTCAGACCGTCTCATTTTCTACTGAAATTTTGACATTGTCTTGAAAGCCTGACATAGCCATAGCCATCTGTCTCTTAACAATATCGTTTTTCTCCCCTTGTGGTTTGCCGTTAAGGGAATTCCTCTGAAGTCAACCCTTGACTTTTCCTTGATTTCCGCAGGAGATGCAGAAATGACTTGCCTCCTGGATACCGAAAAACCATATGTGGAAATGTAGTAAGGCTTTGAAAACTCACATGTTTTAAAGAATAATAACTATTAGTAATGACTCTTCCCAGTATTAAAAATAAATAAGAAAATGAAAACTGTAGCGTATCAGACAACATTTAAACACCTTGAAACGTCAGCAGATAGTTCTTACTATCAAGAAGTAGCCTGCAAAAGTTTAATAATCTGACCTTCTTACAACATACTGGTTTAAAAGAAAATGTCTCCCCAAGTAACGCTGATAGGGTTCAGTTCTACTGAGAAGTAGGGTGTCAGCTCCTTGGGAATATTGGTGTAGAACTGCAGTGTGAAAACATGACGTAATCTTCTTGCCTGAATCCCAGCACTTTGCTCTTCAGCTCCTGTTAAAACCAGAGATTGGTTGGCCTGCACTGTGAGTCCTGAGCTACGCTGGGAATGGTTAGGAAACGGGCAAACGGTGGGCTAAGGCAGAGGCTTCTGCTCCTCCTCAGTGTCGGCTCTCAAGGAGTTCTGGCTGCGTCAGCGGTAGATAAGTGTCATTTCCCTCTTTTCTCTTCAGTCTCTTTCACATCTGAGTCCATCATGATCTTTCTGTTTCCTGACATTCTTGTCACTTTGGAAGAAGAAATAAGACTCAGGATACAGTGGCATGAGCTCATGTGTTGGGAGCATTGTCTTAGCCTCCCTAGAATCTTGGAGAGCTAGCTCCTCAGATACAAGGCTGTCGGCCTTGCCACCATAAGTCACCCATGCAAGGAAACCAGATATCGTGGGGTAAGAAGATTGCCTACATTGATCTGGAGTGGCAGTTCATTTTCCATCCTATTTTTTGAAGTCCTGTGGTTTCTTTGTAAAAGCATTATGATAGATAAAAATGTATCTACAGCAACCATGCAGGTTTGTGAAATAGGATGAAACTTGATCTTGTTCCATTGTGGGTTTGAATTTGGAAGCCAGATTTAATCTTGTTCTCTTCCCCAAATCTAGTATATAAGGGCGCACAAATCATTTTGGACTTGGGCATTTTAAAATCAGTCTTTGTGTTTATTCAATCCTGTTTTACAATAGTGTTTTGATAATCTGAGCCCCTACCCCATAACATTTTACCGTGGTTCTTAGCCATTCTGCTGCTGTTATAGGCTTGGTTGGGAGTCAAACGAAAGCTATGGACCTCTCAATGACGAAAACAAAATTTCATATTCACATGCACAGAAACATTTGCAGAATCCAGTCTGAAAGGGTACAGAGAGTGATTTTTAGTGTTTGGATTAGAAAGTACTTCATTTCACCAAGATGAGACACCTGAGAGGAGACTTTTGTAGATTGCATCCTGAGTCTAGTGAAGGGCTTGTGTAGCTGATGTGGGAGACCGTCATCTGCTGTGTAGGAATGGGTCTCAAACCAGTAGGCCTCTGCTGTGAGGGGATGTGGGGACCAGACTTCATATTTCAGAGCAATTTGTCAAATGTTACCCTTTTTCATGGGGGCGGGTGGCGTTGGGAAGATACTGCTAGTATCTTCAGTGGTTTGTATGTTATCTCTGTTATCAGCTTAGTTGTTGTAAGAGAAAACTGGTTGGACTTGTTTATTTTCTAGAGGCTTTTATAAGTACACTCAAGAATTTGTCAGGGAGAATGATAATTCAATGGTAATGCATCCCGTACTACAAAAGAATGATATGTGTACGTGTTTGTGTGTGTATCTATATATATATATACCCCCATGTAGCTATTTCTTTGATACTTGTAATTTTAAATTTTAACTTCAAAATATAATATAAAACCTTTTCTGGTTTACAAAATGCAAAATCTTATACAAGCCAATGGACTCCTTGATTTCCTACCTCAGTGTACACTCAACTGTTTGTCACATCAGTTTGTGTATGTGCAAATGTCAATCTTTTGCTTTAATTGCTACTGTAAATAACTGCTTTGAAAGATTACTTTCTATTTTATAAACCTAGTTGTCTCCAGAGTTTAAATACGATCTTTAAGGCACTTGGTTTAAATTTCTCTCTACATATAAAGTTTAGCATTAAGGGTTTATTTTAATGATATTCTGATTATTGGCCAAGTGTAATGTTTTGTAAAATATAGCATTACTTTTAATAGCCAGCATGTAATACAAGTAACTACACTACCTCATACCTATATCATTTTCAAGTTGTAATCCAGAGGGACAGATAGATAAAAAAATTTTTTATCTTTGTCTTTTGGCCATAAAGTGGGGAAGTTTTTATATATTGCATAGCATTACGCATTTATGCCTATTTTAACATTAACTTCTAAAGAAGTTTTTTCTAAGAAAATTTGTTTTAAGTTCATTTTTTTTTGAGGCTGCCGAAGACAAATGACAGGATTATGTGTATACAGTGTATATCTTTTCCTTCATGCAGAATTTTGGCGAAGTGTTTTTCAGTTTGTATATTTACATGATCATTGTTCCTTATTTTATGAGTTAGCCTTCTCACTGCTTGATGATTTTTCAAAAGCTGTTAGGTCTAACTTGATAAAATAACCATACCTTAAAGTTTTTTTCATTATTTGAATCCTGCAGCTATAGCAAATAATCTGTCGTTAAATTGTTATATTCAAGACAAATATGGATATAAATCTAAGTTCTCCATCTGTACATTTTATAACATAATTTACTATAGCTTAATGCTTAACTAATTTAAAATAAGGAATCAAATATATTTGGTGCAGTAGACGATACAGGTTGCATGTGGACACTCAGCCACATTAATAACTTGGAAAAAAAATTTAAAAATGGCAATGTTATAATGAATTCTCAGGTGAACTTTTTTCAGTTATGGAACATCTATTTTGAATTTGTAAATATTTTAACTGTTTTATTAAGGCATGTAATAAACTATTCTTTGAAACTTGTTGGGCAGAATGAAATTTTAAAGCCGTAATGGCAAAGATGGCATACTGATTGTAAAATAAACAGAAATAATAACGGCTATTGATTTTTTTTGTATCTTTCATAATATAATTTTCTAACAATGCAATGAAACCACTAAGTTAATATATCCATATCTGTTAAGATCATGTTTCATTAAAAGTGAACTTTCATAGTATTTAATTTACATTTTCTTCCTAATGTGCTTATCCAAATGTAGCAAAGTTAGAAATGTTAGATGTTGGTAATAAAATGACAGTTCAATAAAATTCTCTGAAATTGCTTCTGATTGACTAGAGTTGTACATTCCATTTCCAGTTTTTCATCTCTCATATGAGTTTACTAATTTTGGTCTTTTGATCAATAAACAGTATGACTCTGGCATTTGTATGAGAGAGTCTTTCATTAGTTGATAATCATGCCTGAAAAGAAAGTTCTCAGCAGTTGGGTGTTCAGGGAAGCACAGATTTTAGCCTTGCTTCTGATTTAATTTTAGTCTTTGGCTAGAGCTGTAGGGTTTTTGTAAGGGGTAGTATCTTTTTCAGTCCTCAGTTTTAAAAAATTTATCTGTGGAGTCAGTTCTACCATGTTACATTCAACTTCTATCCAGGCCCTTGTAATCAAGCTTCGAGCAACTGCCCAGAGCTATCTGCATCCAGATCAGGGTCTTCTGATCCCATAATTGTGAGTCTCATCTGGGGGTGATATTGCATCCTGTGTGGAGGCTTAATTTTGGCCTTATGCATTGATCGTTTCTGGGGGAGAGACTTCACCATTGCATAATGCCTTCATTTACATTTCCCCTTCCAGTGGTACTTCTGGCACCCAGGACGGATTGAGTGAGGGCTCCCTCTAGGGGCTCTGGGGCCGTACTCCTGTGTGAACAAGCATTTTCAGGCCTGAGCCTCAGTGATGTGCAGGCTGCCCCTTGCAAAGCAATGTTTAGACCTAAGAAAGCTGCCTCCCAGGGATATTTTTTCCTTTACGTGGACTTAAGCAATCCAGAGGCAACTAAAGACAAGCCACGTGGATCCAAAGCTGGTCCCTCTGCATTCCCTCCTTGGGCCTGCATGTAGAATGGAATTTGGGGCAGTAAGTGCAGTGTGGGTGACACTGGCCTGGCACTACCAGTTAAAAGCTAGAACCTTACCAGTACTCTCTAGGGCATTGGGACCCAGATGCCTTGAAAAAAGCAGGAAAGCAACACATATTCTTCCCAGTTATGCCTAACAGCGCTGTGGAGTCCTTTTCCCTGGAAACTCAGCAGTGGTGCCTTGAGGCTACCTGCCTGGGCTGAAGGCTGGCTGCTGCTGGGCTTTTGCTTGTAAGGCTGCAGTGCTGCAGCTGTTTGGAGAGGAACCCACAGGCCTGCTGCCTGCAAGTTAATTTATGCCACATTGCGCCCATTTTCCAAGGCCTCTTGCAGTCCACCGGAGTGTGTGTGCCAGGGTGTTTCTGCCAACTGACTTTAAGGTCATAGGCAGGGGATTCTGGCAAGTGGGCATTGACTGGAATCGGGAAAACTGACGCAAGGAATCTCTGCGGGCCACTGAGCATCTTCCACGGCCTTTGGGTACACTGGGTTCTGTGTTCTGGGCATGTGACTTTTCCTGGGATAACTGCTCTGATGGTTGGATGTTGGCTTGTTTTCAAACCAGGTGGCACAAGTACTGTGATAATGTGTGTGTCCTTATTAACTGAGTCACTTTAGGCTCTTGGCATGGAGCCATTACTTCTGAGTCCCTGAAGGAATGACGTTGACCCTGTGAGGGGCAACCCACACCTCTGCTGAGGCCTTAGCGCCTGTGGCTTAAAGATGCCCACTCAGCCTTTTCAAAAGCCCGAGAAGGGCAGTTGGGACCCCACAGAAAGTCACGTTTTATGAGTAAAATACCGTAAGCCACAATGACCCTCCAGGTTCAAAAGGCTCACGGGCTGGTTTAATACCTCTCACCTAGGCCACCTGTGCTACTGTGAAAACCCACTGGTCCTAGTCCAAGCCTCCAGGCAACACCAAAGTTAAAATTCCCTGGCTTCCAGTGTGTACCATGGGGCCACGAAGTTCCAGATCACATGTATGCTTCATTACCAAATTCTGTTCTTATGGTTTTGATTTCTCAGTATCTCTAAACACTTCCCCCCCTCCAACCCCCTGCCCTGCTCCTCTGGGTTTCCAGAGGAACATTTCATATTCCCTTCCTGGGTTATGAGCAATAAAATGAAGGAATGGTGGGTGGAAAACTAATATAAAACCTCAGTAAAGAGTAGTCGAAGGAGTAGCTTAGAGAGCCTGATGTGAACTCCAGAGTGAGGCACGTTTATGTTATCAGTTTGTTTCCTGTTGGAGGGAATTAGCGTTTCCCTACTCCTGGTTTCCATGAAGAGAGATTTTCCTCTAAGCAGCACCACATCACCTATACTGCCTCTACTCTTATCAGCATGGTGGCAGGGATGAGTACAAGTGGTGCTACAGGTGTACCCCAAGAGGGTGAAGGGCCATGCCGAGTGGAGAACAGCCAGTTATTTTTTCCCAAATTCATCAATCAGCTCCCACCTCTCCAGGGACAGAGTGAGTAAAGAGGTTAAGGGAGGATATCCCAGAAGCCAGAGCGTAGGAGGTTAAGGGGAAAATGTGGAGAGGAATTACATGGAGGCAGTGAGTCTGGGCTTTGGAAAGCTTACAAGGAGAGAAACAGCAAGGTATCCAAAAGAGAAGCAGGCTGTGATGAAGGTCATGAACTCACCCTCCCAGCCTCCCAGCCTCCCACTCCACCCCTAGTGGGAACATAGGTTCAGGTTTAAAAACAAAGTATTATATGGGGATATATGTATATGTATAGCTGATTCACTTTGTTATACAGCAGAAACTAACACAACATTGTAAAGCAATTATACTCCAATAAAGATGTTAAAAAATTAAAAAATAAAAACAAAGTATTACCTTGTCCTTAAGCCCAAACACTTCTTTTTCCTCTCCTTCACCTCTGTTATTTGCACAATTCTAGAAGTTTAAAAGAAAAGAGAATGGAAAACATTTTAAAAATTGATGATCGCTTATTTCTTTTTCATTTAAAAATAACTGTCTTTCCAGCAGACACTGTTTTCCTTCTCCCCGCTTAGTTTACATTTACTCACTGTCCAGAAAGCCAGCTGTTTTCTAAACAGTTAATTTCCTTCTTTCAGGGGACTAGACCTAAATAATTTTCTAGATACTGTCTTGTTAAGCAGGTTTCTGGTGTGGTATTAATCTCTTGCAAGGAAATCCTGTGAATAATACCCAGAGCACTATTAAATATGGAACTATCCACTATAATTTAATCTTCCTAAAGTAATGACCTCTTTGATCCATCTCAGAAACTTAGAGTCTTTTTGCTTTGGACTATTAATTTCAAAGAATTTTCCTCTGTGAAATAAGTATACTCTGTTTTGCTTGCTTTGATTTAAATGATAACCTTAAATGAACAGGGCGACTACTAGTGCCTTTAAAATAAATTTTTCTAAAAAAAATAACTTTTTAAACACCATGTTTTGGGCTTGTCAGAAATTTTTATCTGTGTTTTTAGAAGACCTCACCTACTGTGCTCAACACCTGATATTTGAGGTGTCTGTTGTGGGAAATTGTGAAAAATTTAACCGGCCAAGAAGTCTTCCATACCATTCCTAGAAATCTGGGTATCTGCTCAGACATCCCTGTTTCAGCCAACCAGATAAATGAGTAGCCTCTGGGAGGGAAGCTTGATGTGGAATCAAGGATGGGGTTTGAAACTTACAAGAATGAGTAGTGGAGCACATATAAGTTAAGGAGATCAAGCTGCTAAGATAAGCAAGAGAATTTGGCTACTCCAAGCACTTCATAGACTGGCCTTGTGTTCACTAGGGTCTGGGAAAGCCGACAGCTGCAAACATACTTTAAATAGGCTAAAAAATGAAGTATGCACTTAAGGACTAAAGGAATTGCACAAGTTTAGGCAATGACTCAGGCACAGATCCAGGCCTTTTCAGAAAGATGACAATGGGGACAAATAGAAAGATTATGGACCTGGAGTTAAGACACATAGTTTTGAAGCCTGGTTTTGACACTTCATCACTGAACAGCCATAGGAAATTGCGCTTAATTTCCCCCATAGTTTCCTTATCTGTGCGTCTTCTGGCCCTTGAGATCAAAGTCAGATTGACTCCAACTCATTCACACCCTATGGAAGTCCTAATCAGCTATTCAACACATATTTATTAAATGCTCTCCTTAAATTGGGAAGGAGGGGTGGATTTCTGGAGAGTGAGCATGGGTATTTGTGGTTGAATTGGCTTAGAGTCTCATGGTCACCCTGTCTTAGGCACCTGCTTCCATCCAAATAGTTCAGCTTATCTTTTCTTGTGCTGCATTTTACACGTTGTTGATGGAACCGTTAAACTCAATAACTTCCTTTAATTTCACCCAAATGAATAAGGAAGCAGGTAAGTAAAGTAAGCAAACAAACAAAGAAAATACCTCTTGGCTAGGCGATTAAGAGGTACAAACTATTATGTATCAAATAAGCGACAAGGATATATTGTACAATACAGGGACTATAGCCAATATTTTATAATAACTGTAAATGCAGTATAACCTTTAAAAATTGTGAATCACTCTGTTGTACACCTGTAGCATATAGTATTGCACACCAACTATACTTCAATAAAAAAATTACCTCTAGCACTAGACTTGTATGGGTAGAGTAGGCTTTATTGAAAATTAGGGAAATACATTTATTTCACAGCAATACAGACAGCTTCAGTGTGAACGCTGTGAGATAGCTCTGTCTTGAGGTCTTCCCCACCACTGGGGGATTTTCACAGCCTGCCCAGCCTCATGTTGGGTCTCAGCCTCATGCCACGCCTGGCTCCCCTCTCTTTCCTTCTCCTCCTGATTGCCCTGGGGAGCCCCCATTCAGCTCTCTCCAGTCTCAGCCTCTGAGGATGGCTTTGGACCATCTCCACGTACAAAGCCACACAAGGGCTCAGCAGAACAGAGGGCATTTCGTGGAGCGGGATGTGTCTCGTCTAGAAGGCAGCTCATTCATTCACCCAACAAAAACCTAGTAAGCTCCGGGAGGAACGACTAAACACTGTTCTGGGCTCCAGGGATTCATTAGAGAAAGAGATGAAAACCTCTGTCCTCACTGAGTTTACATTCTAGTCCAGATAGATGGACAATAAACAGAATTATAAAGCACAGAGTGTATTAGATGATGAAAAGGGCCATGAGAAAAATAAGCACAGAAGGAAGAGCAGGGTGGCAGATTTGCACAGGCTGACAACGGAAAGCTACCCGAGAAGATGACATTTGAAAAAAGAACTGAAGGGTATTAAGTGAGTTTTAGTTGGTTATACATTGAAGATTATTTTTGGCTTAAGTTATAAAGAAAAATTAGAGAAAATACCAATCTGGTATGGCTATAGTAAAAATCCAATGAAACAATGTATGGAATAATTCCTTTCAGAAGACCAGTTAGTACATAGCTAGCATGTAATAAGTTTTAGTCTTCTTATTATATAGACTGGTGCCCTCCAATACGGTACCTGCTAGCCACAAGAGGCTATTTTAACTTACATTAATTCAAATTAAGTAGTATTAAAAATTCAATTTCTCAGTCTCACTAGTCACATTTCAAATTCTCAATAGCCACATGTGGCTGGTGGCTGACATTTTGCACAGTACAGACGTGGAACATTTCTATCATTGTAGAAAGCTCTATGGCATAGTGCTAAATAGACTATCTAACGTTGATAAATCAAAGAAAATACAGTTTTATATATAACAGGAGTGTCATGGGACTCTGCTGTCTTAGAATTTCAGCTCAAGCCTCATAGCTGAGGGCAGTGGGAGACAAGTGCTCCCACATATGAAAGAGAGATATTAACATAGATACATTTGTGCAGGGCTTACTAGTGGAAGCCAAATGAGGCTTTTGGCCAGACAATCTCTGGTCTCCAGCCTGGATAAGAGAAGCCTCAGCGTTCATTAAGAGACTAGATTCTTTCCAGTGAATTCATCAGAGAGTGCTGTGGAGTGTAGAAGGGGAGCTTCTGATCCTACAAGTCAAGTGAAGGGCTGCCGGGAGAACCTCACACAGAGATATGGTGTCTGGTGGAAGGGGAGTCTGACATCCACTCCCGGCTAGATGTGTCTGAACTGCAGAAACTTGTGTGACCCCCCCTTGGCTGCTCTCAGAGGCAAGTAGGAAAGGGTTCTTGGGTGAACCTGGTTTGTGTTCTTAAGAATTTGAGGGGTTCTGTGTGAACGCAGAGGTAACTGCCCCTCAGTGGAGAGGTCTAATCATGGGGAGGCTGGCTGAGTTGCCTGTGAGAATGGGTTGGGGAGAGATAGCAGAACAGCCTGCCCCGCTGCTTGTGGCCACCACAAGCAGAGGAGCCCACCTTGGTGCCGAGTATGTGTCACAGTGGGTAGGTAGGCTAAAGCCATGTAAGGACCTGCCTTCATAACAAGGGACAAAGTCTTTGTTTGTATGGCGAAGGCAAGTGTCTGGGTGGAGTCAGATGTCAGTTGGAATGTGCCTCAGGCATGTCGCTGTGGAAGATCTCTGAGGAGACCACAGAGATGCCTCCCAAGGGAAGGCTGACATCTGGTTGTCTGCCTCGAAAGGGATCAACAGTAAAGAGAAAATTAAATTAGGGGCCAATGAGGAGGAAGCAGAGCCAGGGAGTGAAAGAGCAGACCACATGACCAGTCCCTGGGGCGGGTCCCAGAGCCATGAGGCCAAGCAGGTGAGGTTAATGCAATTCACAAACAGGACGAGCAGGGCTGTGGGCCAGAGGCACTCACCTTGTCCAAAAAGGGACAGGTGCTACTCAGCTTCTACCATTTGTTGCAGTGCAGGTCCGGTGTTACCAGATCTTCAGGTTTTCAAAAGAAGCCAGACTGCTGGATTTTTGTGTGCAGCTATGCGATTTTCAAAATACAGTACATATTTTGAACAGATTCTGTTCTGGGTTTTTGAACACCTGAAAATAAAACTATTCTTTTAGTCACAAACAATGGTAAAGTTTTGAGATTTGCCTGAGCTACCACCAGAGGGTAGGGAAGAGACATCAGAGAATATCAGAAGCAATGGAAGAAAAACCAAACCATTATGGGATTTGGCCCATTTAATACAGTAGGTATGTACAATATATAACTGAAGGGTTCAGTTTCTATTTCAAGGTCCAGTATATACTGTTGCACAGAGGCATTTGCTAGTTAAATGTGCAGATTTTTTTCTCTCTTCCCTAATTATAGTCTTGTGGTCTGACTTTTTTTTTTTTTAATTTATTTATTTTTGGCTGTGTTGGGTCTTTGCTGCGCGCGGGCTTTCTCTAGTTGTGGTGAGCGGTGGCTACTCTTTCTCGCGGTGTGAGGGCTTCTCATTGTGGTGGCTTCTCTTGTTGCGGAGCACGGACTCTAGGCGCGTGGGCTTCAGTAGTTGTGGCACACGGGCTCAGTAGTTGTGGTTTGCGGGCTCTAGAGTGCAGGATCAGTAGTTGTGGCACATGGGCTTGGTTGCTCCGAGGCATGTGGGATCTTCCCAGACCAGGGCTTGAACCCGTGTCCCTTGCATTGGCAGGCGGATTCTTAACCACTGCGCCACCAGGGAAGCCCTTGTGGTCTGACTTTTCTCTCCGTCTCCCTCTCGTGAAACTGGTTTCTCAGATTCACTCTACAATTATCTGTTCTTCCCTGTTCTTCAAGGTCTCCACCATCGAACAGGGACTCTGAGAGTATCCTGGGGATGGCCACGGATTCTTTGACACTCCTCCATTGAAAAGTGTGATCTATGTTATGTCCTCTCTTCTTGAATCTGGGTGGACTTGTGACTGCATTCATCACCAATAGAACAACACTATAGAACTCTTTCTCTGAGATTTCTGAACCTCGCTCTCAAAAGGCCTTGTGGATGTTTGTTTGTTTGTTTGTTTTTGGTTTTTTGCTTGTTTGTTTTTTACCAGGATACTTGCTTTTGGAGGCCCAAGTCACACAGAAAGGCCCTGTGTAGGCATGTCCATTGACAGTACCAGCTGAGCCCAGCCCTCAAGTCATCCCAGGCTCGGTGCCAGATATGTGAGTGAAGAAGCGTCCAGATGATCCTAATCCCCAGTCATTCAAGCCATGTCCAGCTGTCTGAGTCTCCCCAGCTGAGGTCTCAGATATCAAGGAATAGAGACAAGCCATCTTGGTCCATGACTCACAGATTCCATGCGCGTAAAGAAAAATGATAGTTATGCCACGAAGGTTTGAGGGTGGTTACATAGCAATAGATTACTGGAATGGTAGAACATCTGGACTCTAGACTCCAGCTGCCCTCCTGATCTCTCCACTTGGATATCTAATCATCATCTCAAACTTAACATAACCAAGGTAGACTTTTGAATACATATTCTTTTATGACCAGAATCCTGCTCCCCTTCCAGTCATTTCCACCTCAGTAAATTATCCCATTTGCTGGAGGCAAAATCCTTAGAACCATCCTTCTTTTCTCCTTTTACTTCATTTCTCATATCCAATCCACCAGCAATACCTGTTAGTTCTCCGACAAAAAGTAGCTTTAATCTGATTGAGTGGTCTTCTTACCTGATGTCAACAGTCTCACCTGAGCCATTCCCATCTCTCCACTGAGCCACTGAGCACTGAGATGCCTTCTAACTGGTCTCCTAGTTTCCCTCTTGTTCCTTTACATTAATTACATTCTACACAAAGGAAAGAGAGTGGCTTTTATGACATATGAGCAGGTCATGTCTCTCCTCTGCTCAAAACGCTTCAGTGGTTTCCCTTTGAAAAAATATCTATCTATCTATCTATCTATCTATCTATCTATCTATCTATCTATCTATCTATATATATATACCATGGTCTTGCATCCTTTCTATCCCACTGATTACATTTCATATCACTCCCCTCTGTTGTCATTACCTTTCAGTGAGAGGTCCTCTCTCTGTTTTTTCAACTTGCCAAAGTTTTCCTCCTTCTCCTCTGCAGCATCTGAAAGGAGCTGGCCAAGAACTGGTTTAAGTACCCTTAGCTGACCACCCACCTCCAGCCTAAAAAGATGGTTGAGAAGACTGACAGGAATTTTTTTGAGAAGATAGAGAATTTCTTTAGAAAATGTTATTATTGTGTTGGGAATCTAACCATCTTAAGCTTAGTGAGAGGGGCTATGAGGGACCCACTAGGTAAACCTTGACATAAGTCACCTGGAGTTTGGGGGATGCAAAGGACTGGTATCTGACTCATGAAAACAAAAAGCAAAAATAACCTTGGGGTGGGAGATGGATGGAACACCTGTGGCAGCAGACTAGAAGGCTGCATTTGGGAAGAAGTGGGATCTGTTTGGTCTGGGTCAGAGTTGTAGGGTTCTAGCCGCTAAATGTGGAATCCAAGGGAGAGCTATTTGTCTGGGGTCATTTCCAAAGGGATCCTATGCAAGAGGGCTTCTGCCAGGTGGTGAGGCAGCTTTAAAAGGAAGAAGCTGAGATTTACCCTCAGGAACAGGAGCTGATGAGGGATTGCAAATAGCCAACCAACAGACGTCTGAACGATGAGCAGGAAGTTGGGTAAAGAGTTGGGGAGGAGTGTCCTGAGTCTAAATGATTGCATGTGCAAAAGCTGAGGGATAAGAGAGGGCCTGATTTATTTGTAGACCTGAAATGTGTCTAGCATGATTGAATGCTCTGTGTGTGTGGTCAGGGTGATGATGACTCTAGGTTGGAGGAGTGGCATGAGATGGAGAAGGTTGAGAAGAGTCCAGCCCTCCTTAGGTATATTATGGGATTTGGAATTTATCTTAAAGACAATGGGAAACTTCTGAAAGATGTGATATGATCAGTCTTGTGTTTTAGGAAGTTTGCTTTGGCTGTGGCCAATAGAGTAGATGGTAGAGTCAAAGAGTGGAATTGGGGAGCTAAATAAAAGACCATGGCTGTAGTCAGACAAGGGATCATGGTGGGCTGGACTAAGGACGTACTAGTGGGAAAACAAGACAGTAGCCAGATTCATGAAACAGGTAGGAAAAAGGTGACTGACTTGAGGTGGGGAGAAGGATTGGTAAAAAAAGGGCAGAAGAATCATGTACTATTCCCAGATTTCTTTCTTGAATAACAGAGTAGAAGACGTTGCTATTCATTGAGGTGGTGAAGACAAGATCAAAGCAGGTTTGAGGAACAGATGCTGATTTCTGTGATGAATGTACAGCATGTGAGGCACAACGTGTGCTTCTGTGTGGAGAGGTCGATTTGGTAGTTGATGTATAAGACTTGTACCCAGGAGGAAGATTTGCACCCAAGCTTTACATTTATGCATTAACATATGATCTACTTTTGAAGCCATGTGAGTGGAGTGTGTACAGTGAGCAGAGAAGATAGTCCTGGACAGACCCCAAAGGAATAATGATGTTTAAGAAAGAAGAAACTAAGAAGGGGACAAGAAGGAACACCAGAGGAGAAGGAAAATCGAAAGACAAGTGTAACATGGAAGAGTGGTGTTGGGAAGGAGATGCACTCCTTCTGTCAGATAAGGAACGAACATCTCCACTGGTGATGAGGTGCTCAGGGTGAGTCTGACCATGACCAAGTCTAGGGGGCTAGGTGACCTGGTAAGTGAGAGGTGGAAAAGCAAAAACAGCTTGTGTAGAGAATGCTTGTTCTGCCATGGCCAACAAACCTGTGAAAACATCTTCCAATTGAACTAATAATAAGGGAAGTTGAAATAAAACTATAGTCTTACAGCCAAAGATTTAAATGACTGCCAATCAAAACTGAATGTCAACAAGTAAGTGAAGAAGTGAACACTACCAGTTGAGAGGTAAATTGGTACAAACTTCCTAGTGGTGTTTTGATAACATCTAAAGATTTATTCACAACATTTTTCAAGATGTTACGGTCTAGTTAGAAACACTTGGATAAAAATGTATTTGATGGTGGTATCATGGTAGTATGCCAAAGGGCTTAGCATAGGAGACTCCCTGTATATTACAATGAATTCACTTTTTAAATTCATTTTTCTTATTGTGGTAAAATATACATAACATTTACCATTTTAACCATGTTCAGGTGTACAACTCCGTGGCATTAAGTACATTTACAATGTTGTATAACCATTATCACTATCCATTTCTAGAATTTTTCATCATCCAAACTAAAACCCTCTTCTCATTAAACAGTAACTCCCCAATCTCCCCTCCTCCTAGGCCCTGGTAACCATCATTCTACTTTCTGTCTATGAATTTGACTACTTTCTGTCTATGAATTTGACTACCTACTCTAGGTACCTCATATAAGTGGAATCATGTAATTGTCCTTTTGTATCTGGCTTATTTCACTTAGCATAAAGTTTTCAAGGTTCATCCATGTTGTAGCATGTCTCAGAACTTCATTCCTTTTTTAAGACTGAATAATATTCCACTGTATGTATATATTACATTTTGTTTATCCATTCATTTGTTTCAGTGGAGGAGTTTTTCCTTTCCTTCCTTCCTTCTTTCCTTCTTTCCTTCCCCTCTCTCTCATTCTTTCTTTCTCTTTCTTTCTCTCTTCCTTCTTTCCTTCCTTTCTCTCTCTCTTTCTTTCTTTCTTTCTTTCTTTCTTTCTTTCTTTCTTTCTCTTTCTTTCTTTCTCTCTCTCTCTCTTTCTTTCTTTCTTTCTTTTTCTTTCTTTTCTTTCTTTCTTTCTTTCTTTCTTTCTTTCTTTCTTTCTTTCTTTCTTTCTTTCTTTCTTTCTTTCTTTCTTTCTTTCTTTCTTTCTTTCTTTCTTTCTTTCTTTCTTTCTTTCTTTTTCCTTCCTTCCTTCGTTCTTTCTTTCTCCTTCCAGTTTCATTGAGATATAATCGACATACAGCACCGTGTAAGTTTAGGGTACACAGCATAATGACCTGACCCACATGCACCATGGGATGATCACCACAATAAATCGAGCGAACATCCATCATCTCATAGAGATAGAAAATAAAAGAAAAAGAAAAAAATTTCCTTGTGATGAGAACTTTTAGAATTTACTTTCTTAACAACTTTCATATATAACATACAGCACTGTTAATTATATTTATCATGATGTACGTTACATACCTAGCACTTATTTATCTTATAACTAGAAATTTATACCTTTGACTACCTTCATTCAATTCCCCCACCCCCAGCCCCCTGCCTCTGATAACCACAAATCTGATCTCTTTTTTCTACGAGTTTGTTTGTTTTTGAAGTATAATTGACCTACAACACTACACGGTTCCTGGTGTACAGCAGTGATTCAATATTCCCCTACACTACAAAATGATCACCATGAAAATCTAGTTACCATCTGTCAACACACAAAGGTATTACATTATTATTGACTGTATTTCCCACACTGTACATTTCATACACATGACTCATCTATTTTGTAGCTGGAAGTGTGCACCTCTTAATCTCCCTCACCTATTTCTCTCCTATTTCAATGGGGTTTTAAAATAAGGGTGGTTCTAGTATTAATTACTTAAAAAATTATGATATATTTACTGTTACAAGTATAGATAACAAAACAAAAACATCAGTATGTCTTTCATAGGGAATTATAAATAAAATCCAAATTAATATAGTTTTTTGGGGGGATATGGGGTACAGATGAGTAAATTTAATGAATATACAGGGTGAATTATTGGGTTAAGATAAGGAGAAAAGCAGTTACGTGTATTTCTCCATTGACTTCTGTATTGCTATGTATTCTTATCCACTAACCCCTGCATCCTTTCAGGAGAGGGGATTTGTGTCCACTTTTAGGCACTGCAATTGCTGCAAACATAGACAAGTCCCTGTAGGAAGACTCCTGCATGGATGTGCTTCTCCATCCCATGGACTCATGACATTGGAAGGAGGAAGAGAGCTGAATGACTCCAGGAAACCACCATGATGTTTGTAAGACTGGGCTTTCCATTTTGGGGGAATGAGGGAGTGTGGGTATAGTTTTAGGGAGTTGATGGAATGTCTACTAACTGCATCATCACAGGAGAAAGCAACTGAAATGTGGACTAGTTGATTTGGTAGAGGAATTAGCTAAAATTTCTAGGCATTTCTTTATGTAGGAGCTGAGTAAGTTGAATATTTTGAGCCCAAGTTACAGAAAAACCTCCTATTACAGAAAAATTGGGTGGTGTATATGTATACCATAACTTCGTTTTGAATTAAGATTCTGAATTTAGCTTTTCCCCGGAAACTCCAAGATAACTAGAAATTTCAAAAAGAAATACTGTAGTCCTTTGGTTTGAAGGGGTTAGGTCATGGGCTCTTAAAAAACAGTTTCTTTCTTATTGTTCTGCTTGTTGCTTTTTTTCATTCTACATTTTATATATATATATTTATTTAAATTAATTAATTAATTTGTTTATTTTTGGCTGCGTTGGGTCTTCCTTGCTGCGTGCAGGCTTTTCTCTAGTGGCGAGCGGGGGCTACTCTTCATTGTGGTGCACAGGCTTCTCATTGCGGTGGCTTCTCTTGTTGCGGAGCACAGGCTCTAGGCGTGCGGGCTTCAGTAGTTGTGGTGCTTGGGCTCAGTGGTTGTGGCGCATGGACTTGGTTGCTCCGAGGCATGTGGGATCTTCCTGGACCAGGGCTCGGCCCGTGTCCCCTGCATTGGCAGGCGGGTTCTTGACCACTGTGCCACCGGGGAAGTCCCTACATTATATTATAAAGATATATACATATTACATAGAGAGATCTAATTTAAGCAACTGCTTCATAATATTACATTGTACTTTGTATTTAAATTATGCAGTTGTGTGGATGGATATATAAATTGTGTCCAGTTTTTTCTCTATTTTAAACAATGCCACAGTGAACACCTAAAAAAACAAACAAATAAACAAACAAAAAAACAGTTTCTTTTATGAGAAAGCTGTGTCCTCTTATTGAGGCTCTATTAGAGAAATTGCTTTTCAGTAGTAAGGAAGATTTTAGAAGTAGGAAGAATTAATTACAACTAGTTATACTAACTTAGAATGGATTTTGTTTCCTCCTTTAATATTTTTTGCTTGTAAGAGAAAATTTGAGGCCTAATTCTGACTACATAGAACTGTAGAGAGCAATGTGCTTTTAATATAATTTCTGTTAAATAATTTATTCTCCAATTCCTTGTTAGCTTTTACAGGAATTTATGACATATAATAGTTCAGTAAGGTGGCTGGCTAGATATGAGATATATTAAATGAGAAGGTTTTCTATTTATCTCCAGTAACTGGCTAGAAAATATCCTGATAAAAAGGATTTCCAATACATAATGATAAAAGCAAAATAGCCATTTCTAGAAATAAAATTCTGGTGAGAAATGGCTGGAACTTACTCAAAATAAATTGAAAACCTGTTTTAGAGAGTTGTAAAGGAAAATTTAAATAAATGGAGCACTGTACCACATTCCTGAATGGGAAGAAGTGTGTATTAGTCAGCTTGGGCTATCATAACAAAAGACCACAGAGTAGGAGGTTTACATAACAGAAATAAATAAATAATAAAAATAAATAACAGAAATTTATTTTCTCAAGGTCCTGAAGGCTTGGGAAAGCAGTTTGCGATCTAATAGACTTTAGCCATAAATTAATCCTACAAATTCCTCTGTGGACCAAGTAGTTCATCATAGCATTATTTAGCCTAGTAAATAGTAGTGAATAAACCTTTAGAAATGGAAAAAAAGTGAATCCCTGTACATCTACTCAAAGCTAAGTTTATTGAGGGTTTATTCTGTGCCAGACACTACATTCAGCTCTTTTCATGATTTTTTCACTTAATCTTCACAATAACCTCAAAAGGTAGATATTATCCTCTTTTAGGAGTTTTAGTAAGCTAATAAGCTGTTTATAATAAACATAGAATAACATGAAAAGTGCTCGTGACATACTAAACATAAAAGCAAGACACATGTATCGAGAATGATTATAACCATGCATAAGAAATATGAATAGAAAAATAATGTGAATAGAAAAATAATGAATAGAATAGAAAATAATGAAAAGAAGTCCGTGAAAGGTGAACACATTCTTATTTATTCCAATTTGCTTTCATGGGTACGCATGAATCTTGAGACAATAACCACCACCACCACTATAAAACTATCAAACATGATTTTAAAAACAAAAATCAGAAAGAGAAAAATTTAAGGGTAAGTCAGCCAGAAATGTAAAAAAAGCAGAAAGTTATATTTCACTCAGCTAAAAGCTGAGATCTTGATGGTGGTCCCCAAGGCCTGCTGTGATGGGTTCCCTCCCCTCCCCTCTGGCTTCATCCCCCAGCTCTCCTCCTCTTTTGTGTCCCCAGCTCCACAAGCCTCTTCTTTCTCAGCACACCAGACACTGCCACTCCATGGGGCCTTGGTCCAAGGGGTCCCTCTTCCCAGAATTCTCTTCTTGCAGCTACCTCTAAGAACACCTTTCCAGGTGACACTTACCCAGTATCACCTTCTCAGTGAGGCTCCTCTAGTCAAGATTGCACCCTACCTCCATCCTACCATCCCACCTCCAACCTCTGTATCTTGTCCTTCATTTTCTCTTTCCATGTCACCTGTCACCTTCCAACATACTAGAGAATTGGCTTATTTCTTTTGCTTCATGTTTATTACCTGTCTCACTCCACTAGAATGTAAGCATCTCAAGGGCAGGAGATTTACACACAAATCCTCGTCCACATTGCATCTCAAGTATCCAGGACAATGCCTGGAATCCAAAAATATTTGTGGAGTGTTGCCAAAGGTGCTGTCCTAGAGTAGAGAAAAGGCCTGAAGAGTGAAAAAAAAAATGATCCCAAGGTGAGTTCTGGGAAATACAAGCAGTGGCCTACTTGGAAAGTGATTATAGTAGATCTTACACTGTTTGACTTATCAGTACTGTTGATCTTATGACACCAGCCCCACCAAGAATAATTGGGTTAAGACTTTGCAGTTGTGACATTTATGGCTTACTTCATCTAGGTTTTATTTTGCTTGCAAATAAGTCAATGTCTTACAGTGATTTTAACATGGGGAAAGGTCCACAGTAGTATACTTTGTTCTAGCCTTTTTTTATTCATACTCTGACTCTTTTCAATAGTTGTGGCTTTCTCAGAACTCTCTGCACCTTATCCTTTTTTCTTTCCAGCCGTAGGTGGCAGCACACCACTGCCTACAAACGGCTGCGTTTGTAAGTCAGAGCTGTTGGTCAGGAAATAGCAGCTAATGAATAATCAGTCCAAGCTGATTGGCAAATTAATGTCTTCATTAAGTGAACTAACCGGCTTCCTTTATAAACAAGGTCAGAGTATTTATAACCCAGTGCATTTCATAAAGCAAAATCCATCTACACTGATGTGACCTCACTAAGGTACCCATGATTGATCTGCATGGAGCATATGCAAAACCTCACTTGGAAAACCATCTTTAATAAGGACTGGTACCATTCCGATGTAATCGTTAATAAAAGGCACCCTTGCTATGCAGCCTCATTTTTCTCACACGAGGTAAATGAAAAAGTGAATACCTTAAACAGGAGCTACTGTTATAAGATGATATTGGGTGGCCTGTTCCAAATTGAGTTCTTAGTAATAAAAAATAAAGTGTGATCCTTATTGATCAAATATATCTTCTGTCACTTAGGCTAGACAAAAACTTATTTCACATTTAGAGTACGCTGTACAGGTATAAAGTTTGATGTTTACCGTCTACTCTATGTCACATTTCGAGTGATTCAAATGCTTAATGTTGCCATCATTGTCAGAGAACTATGTGAGAAGTTCAGAAAATCTTCTCACGAGGTGATCAGGTGTCAGGGACCTGGTGAATTTCTCTTTCTAGAACAGTGCTGTACAACAGAAATATAAGGCAAGCCACAAACATGAACTGTATGTGTAATTGTAAATTTTCTAGGAGCTGCATTGAAAAACGCAAGAAGAGAGGAAATTAATCTTAATTCTGTATTGTAGTGTCTTTAACCCAATGTATCAAAAGTATTTAGCGGGTAATCAATATAAAGACAACGGAGGTATCCTACATTCTCTTTTTCACTCTAAGTATTTGAACTCTGGTGTCTATTTTACACTCACAGCTCATCTCTGTTCAGACTAGCCTCATGTCCAGTGCCTGATATCCACGTGTGGCCAGTGGGCACTGTGATATCCAGCTCAGCTCTAGAGATTTAGTGTCTGTTATGGATTCAGTTGTGTCCCCTCAACATTCAGATGTTGAAGACCTAACCCCCAGTACCTCAGGAGGTGACCTTATTTGGAGACGAGATCTTTACAGAGCTAATCAAGTTAAAATGAGACCGTTAGGATGCGTCCAAATCCAGTATGACTGATGTCCTTATAAAATGGGGGAATTTGAAGACAGACTCGCACAGGGAGAGCGCCATGGGAAGATGAAGACAGAGAAGGGGGTGATGGGCCTACCAGCCAAGGAGCACCAAAGATTGCTGGCAAGCTACCAGAAGCTAGAGGAGAGGCGTGAAACACCTCTGCCTCACCGCCCTCAGAAGGAACTGACCCTGCTGTCACCTTGATCGTGGACTTCTAGCCTCCAGAACTGTGAGACAATAAATTTCTGTTGCTTAAGTCACCCATTTTGTGGAAAGAAATACAGTTCCTGCTGTTGGTAGTGGGCACTTTGTTCCATCACTCTGCAGCTTTTCTTTTCCTACCTTGAACCTCTTCTCCTCTTTCTGCACTTTCCCTTCTGTTCTCACCACTCAGGCTCCCAGCCTCCTCTCATGGAATCTCCTAGTATTTCGCTCCCATGCAGACAGGCTGGGAGTTTCCCCTTCAGTGAGCATGAGAGGGGCACATCCTGAGCAGTGAGTAAAGAAGGCTGATTTGCTTCAGGTCTCTAGCGGGGATAATATTACCCACTAGGCTGTCTCCCTAGAGCTGCTATAATGCAGGTCCGGTGCTGTTTGAGAAAGTGCTTTGAAAACTGTAAATAACTGCATAGATGAGAATGAGTGTTTTGTAGGTGGGATGAAGTGTTTCTCAAATTATTTTCATTTCTTCTCCCTTTAATTATCTGGGCTCCCCACTTCACAGAAGGAAATGAATCAAAGGGGAAAAGACCCTGACACTTTCTTGCCATCTGGCCATAGTGCGCTTCTATTGGTTGTCTCTCCAGCACATAAGGTACCTTTCTGCGGACACTGCAGAAGCTCCCTCCTCCCCCATTCACAAACCAGGTGCTGTGGGTGACATGGATCCCACTCCATCTCTAGAAATGGGTCCCAACCTGTGTGTATATATATGTAGACACACATGTTCTATTAATCTGTTTCTGTTTCTCTGGAGAACCCTGACTACATCTATTGTTCTTATTAATTCATGGCAAGGGGTCATAGTGCTTAAAAAGATGAAAGGCAGGGCTTCCCTGGTGGCGCAGTGGTTGAGAGCCCGCCTGCCGATGCAGGGGACGCGGGTTCGTGCCCCAGTCCGGGAGGATCCCACATGCCGCGGAGCGGCTGGGCCCGTGAGACATGGCCGCTGAGCTTGCGCGTCCGGAGCCTGTGCTCCGCAACGGGAGAGGCCACAACAGTGAGAGGCCCGCGTACCGCAAAAAAAAACAAAACAAACAAACAAAAAATACACAAGAGCAGGGACCCAGATTGACTAGAAAGGCCTCATTAGTTCCAGTGGAGGGGGAGTTCATAGGCACTCCCACTGACATTGGAGGAGGTCTCTGCACTGGGGTGAGCAACCTGAACCTTTACCCAGCAGGGCAGCCCCACAGATACTCGCTCTTCTGCCCAGGTGTCTCTTGGTAAAGGCAAGTAGAGGAACCAAAGCAATTACCTAGATAATTAAGGAAAAACAAACCTGTGTGTGGCAGGTAACTTGGGGAACTTCCACTCAATTTTCTAGCCAACCATTGGAATTCTTTGCCTCCCTGTTGTCAGCAGGAATGTGATCTGGCTCACAAGAGCTACTTTAACAATTATAATGCTTTCAGTTGGTAAATATTGCTTCATAGGGACTCCTCCTGTACTCATCAATCTAGAGTTTGAAATAGCTCCATGGGAATCTCAGGGCCGTGTTGTTCCCACTGAGTCATGGCAAAACCCCCAGTAACTGCTGTCAAAATGTTAGGCTATTTGTGAAACTTTGGAAATCAGCTTCTGGCAGCTCTTGTTTTGTGATTCTGGGTGAGATGAGACCTGACCTGCAACCTCACAGGCTGGGCAAAGGCCATTCCAGTTGTGATGGAGGCCAAGGAAGAAGATTTGCTGTCAGTCTCTATATGAGGCATGTGTTGCATCTTACCTCCAATACCTTCCTATGAGGCAAGGTCCTACTACCCTCGCTTTAGAGATGAGGAAATGGAGCATCAACCAGGCACACACTGGTGAGTGACAAAACTAGAATTTCCACCTAGATCCTTTTGATTCCAAAGCTCTTTTTACTCTCCCAGTGGCTCTGGGAGAATCCAGGGCACCTATATTTTTAAAAAGCTCATAGTTGTTTCTGGTATCGGTTGGACTGGAAACTGTATGTTAAGGCAATGGTTCTCAAAGTTTAGCATGTGTTAGAATCACCTGTAAGACTTGTAAACACACAGATGTCTGGTACCACACCTGGAGAGTCTGTCTGATTTGGGTCTGGGTTTGGGCCCAAGTATTTGCACTTCTAAACAGGTTCCCAAGTGATGCTGCTGCTGGTACCCAGGGACCACACTGTGAGAACCACCGCTACATTCGGGACCTCAGAATTTGTTGTGAAAATCAGCATAATGAGAATGAAGTCAGATATCTACAAACTCACCTTAGAGAGAATGGTTCAGAATAAGTCCTGACTAATAGTAAAACTAACACAGTCTAGAGAGAATATGCCTATCATAGGCGGTTGGTCAGAAGGGAGGCATTAATTAATGGGGCAGAAAATATATCTGACAGTTTCCTTCTGAAGGCAAGAAGTGATGAAAGGGTCAGTTTCTACCTTTCCTTCTGATTCTCTGGACACCAGGCAACCTCGTGAACGTTAATTCAATTAGGTTATTTGATTAACTTATTTTGTTTTCCAGCTGTCTGATATCTGAAGGATGGTTTCAAGCAGGACTATTTTTCAGGACCACCGCTTTGCCTAATCCCTGCGGGTGCCATTCATATTGAATTCTGTGCAAATGGTGCCCCCTGGAGGAGAGGAAAAGAATATCCTCCTAAGTGAAGGATCTAGCATTGTTGGTTAAACATGATTTATGCGCCCCTGGAGTCTACTCCTTTCACATTAAACTAGCAAAACTGAGGACCAGTCCCAGGGACCTATGAGAATATTCTCTCAGAGAGGCCTGCCCTTGAGAAAGATTTTCCTAGTCAATATTCCAAGTAACCCAGGTCCTAAAATTCTTGGAACAAGTGAAAATGGTAGGAGAAGGTTGTTAACAAATCCAAATGCTATCAGGAT
This sequence comes from Globicephala melas, assembly GCF_963455315.2. Classification (NCBI taxonomy): domain Eukaryota; kingdom Metazoa; phylum Chordata; class Mammalia; order Artiodactyla; family Delphinidae; genus Globicephala; species Globicephala melas. Next base: position 15,376,182 of record NC_083317.1, on the reverse strand, counting down.
GTGTATCTTGCTTCTCTGTTTTGTGGGGATAAAATTATTTCAAGATTTGACTTACAAAGTAGGAATTGTGACTGAAACTGAAACCAATGTTTGTCTTCATGAGAGAGCAAGAAGTCTCTTGGTTGGAACCCTTTGGTACAGAAGGGTTATTCTACCATGAGCATAAAACCAGGAAGAGGCTCTGCATGAGACCCACCAATGCTCCATGTCTCATGACCCTCTTCCCCCCCACTGAAAGGTCAAACTTATCCTTTGTGTCCATGCTTTTCTATGACCTGCAAGTTTTCCAAGAACCCCTGTATTCAAAGCATAGGTATACCACTTGACAGCTTTGTGTCCTTACTTAACCTTCCTGGGCCTTTGTTTCCTTATTTGTGGGATGATTATAAGGGTTACAGATAGAGAGATATAGATTGATAAAGCTGAGAGCAGTGATTGACACATCCTTGCGTTCTGTAAATGTTACTCACTATTGTTATTGTTCAGACATGCTTGTTAAGAATGCCCTGTGAATTATTTGTACATGTTGGATATTTAAGGGATTGCAAAGTATTTAATTAGTGGAGATAGTATTGAGGGGTCCAATCCACATCTACAGTGGGTAGAGCTAGAAAGGCATGGAGGATAGTTAGATAAGAGAACAAGTAGAGAGATGTGAACTCCAGAGGAGAGAGCTCATCTGGAAAGTAGGTTATCAGGAATATATGATTCCAATCTGATGATATAGAAGGAGCTGTGAATGTGGGAGGCATATTTGGGAGAGAAAAAACAAATGTTGTTCATGCTTGTGTTACCTAAACTCTCTCCTCCCTTTTAAGGGTCATCTCCTTCTAATGAGAGTTGTTTATACTGCTGCTTGTAGACTACTAGGGTCCAGAAATCAATTTTTTTAAACATCTTTATTGGAGTATCATTGCTTTACAATGGTATGTTAGTTTCTGCTGTATAACAAAGTGAATCAGCTATACGTATACATATATCCCCATATCTCCTCCCTCTTGCGTCTCCCTCCCTCCCACCCTCCCAATCCCACCCCCTAGGCGGTCACAGAGCATCATCGAGCTGATCTCCCTGTGCTATGCGGCTGCTTCCCACTAGCTATCTATTTTACACTTGGTAGTGTATATAGCCCATGCCACTCTCTCACTTCGTCCCAGCTTACCCTTCCCCCTCCCCTTGTCCTCAAGTCCATTCTCTACGTCTGAGTCTTTATTCCTGTCACTAGGTTCTTCAGAACCACAGAAATCAATTTATATGATCTGTGACCAGCATTAAAAAAAACAAAACAGAACAGAATATAAACAACCTGTGTCCATTCATTGCACATGGTGAGTAATATTGTTTTATAAAACTTTGCTCAGTTATGCATATACATGTGTATAGGGTCATGATGTACAATGTATTTTTTACTCTGGCTTTTGGTACAAGGAGTTTGAAAGTCACTGCTCTAGTGTATTCACTGGGGTGGGAAGTTTTCTCTGCTCTTGCAGGGTCCTCTTACCTATTCTCCAGGCTGCTTTTTTCTCCCCAGACTTTTCTGAGCCAAAGCAGATACGTACTTGTTGCCCTTCTAGTGGGGCTGGGGGCTCAGGACACCTTCTAATGCAATCTTCCCACTTCTGCAAAATCCCAGAGATGATGGTGAGCATGATGGGGATCTGTTCCCCTCTGTTTTTGTTTTTATGACTCAGTCCCTCACTTATTTCAAACTTTTTATTCAAGTGTTGGAGAAACTATGAGAGAAATTATTTAAACTTTGCTAGTTTACTTTTCCTGAAGTCCAAGGAAGGAGTGTCCTGGAATTGAAATCCTGTGCGGGGCTCACTTTCTAGATGCTCCTGGTTTATCACTGTGATTCCCTGACCTCAGGGCCACATCCCTCACTGCAGGAGGGCTCTTCTTGCAATTTAAAACCTGCAGATATTTATTCATTTTGGGAGGAAAATGCTGCCTTGTACTCACAGAGTTCCATACATTTTCTATTTACTTCTGAATATTTAAAAAAAGCAGGTCAAATTTAAAATATCCATTTCAGATCCATCTATCCCCTCCCCTCCTCCCAGCACTGGCCATGCTTTCCCAAGGAGACTTAGAGGAGGGAGAAAGCTTGGTCTGCTTTTTCACTCCTTATCGCCGATTTCTTGGGGCACCTTTCTCCTTGATTGCAGAGGGGAGATGGAAAGGGACGGATATGTCATTCCTGGTGTGCATTGGCCATCTTCTTAGGCTGAAATGGACCAAGTAGAGATGCCCACTGAGGGCAGGCATCCCAGGCTGCTTCCTTCTTGGGGTACATGTGTGAGTTCTTCATGAACCTTTCAGGATCGGGACAGGGCTCCACATCTTGTTTCCATCCAATGCCTTAACAAGGGAGACTAACTCTAGCTCAACCTCATTGAATGCCACCACAGCTTTCACCACCAGCAGTACACCCTGCTGTTTCCCATTGCTTGGGACATCCACCCTGTATGTGGCCCTCTTGTTTGGGGTACAATAAGACAGCTTAAGCCCAGCTACCTTCTGCAGTGTCCACCTGAGTCACTGAAGAGTCAACTTTCCTTCAAATACCAAGTGGTAGGAGGGCTGGTTTCCCCACTGCTGGTCTCTCTCTCTGCCCTGTTGGCTCTCCTCTCCCCTGCTCAGAGATGTTCAGAGAGTTGGCAGATCAGCATGTCTGCTCCATGAGCTGATGTCTCCCTGTGGTTCGAGATGCCTGTCTCCTCTTGTTTCTGACACCCCTACTGTCTATGAGAGCTCCCCATTTTTTCTTCCTCCATGGAAAACACCGAGGCTCTCAACTCTCTACCGATGACTCACAATAAGGAATCTCTCCTCCTTCTCCTCTTCCTGGTTTTCTGCTTGTTTGGGGTGGGGGGAATGGTTGAAAGCAGTACAGTTGGTTAAGTCTGGTCTATTAAAACGTCCTGGAGGGGTTCATGCCTCCAGCTGTTGGCAGCTCTTCTTAGAATGGGAGGTGCTTGATGTGTCTTAGCTTTCTGCTCCAGGTCTTGGTCGCCAATTTTGAGACAACAGAATTAGTATCATCGACACCCCACTGCACGTGGGACAAGAGATCCACATCACCTACCCTAGCCATACTTTAAAGAGTTAAGTTGGGTGCTTGCTTCGGCAGCACATATACTAAAATTGGAGCGATGCAGAGAAGATTAGCATGGCCCCTGCGCAAGGATGACCCACAAATTCATGAAGCGTTCCACATTTTTTTACAATGGAATATTACCCAGACATAAAAAGGAACAAAATAGTACCATTTGTAGAGGTGTGGATGGACCTAGAGTCTGTCATACAGAGTGAAGTAAGTCAGAAAGAGAAAAACAAATATTGTATAATATTGCTTATATGTGGAATCTAGAAAAATGGTACTGATGACCTTACTGGCAAAGCAGAAATAAAGTCACAGATGTAGAGCACAATCTTATGGTTACCAAGGGGGGGAAGGGGGGCACTTGCGATGAATTGGGAGATTGGGATTGACATACGGGATTGACATACGTACACTAATATGTATAAAACAGATAACTAATAAGAACCTGCTGTATTAAAAAAAAACTGCCTTTATATTATTTAGCCATTTTAGTAAACAATTTACCATACCTGTGGTATGTCATATGTGAATTTTAGATATTTTTTCCCCAAATAGCATCTGTTAATTTACCACCATAGAAATAGGCTTAACTATTGTGAAAAATTCAAATGGTAAAAAAGGTACATTAAATGTCCACCCCTCTTTTTTAACCTAAAGCAGATGTTACCCTGGACAGGGGCAGGGGCAAATTAACATATGAAATGGTAAGAACAGTGTCTCTGCTCTGACCACACACCCAGAAGTACCCCTGGAATGTCCATCACCATGACCTCTTGGCCGAGTCAAGGGGGTAACTCACGTTATCATTGGGGGTGGCAGTTCTCTTGCTGAAGCTATCAGAATTAATGCCCTTCCTTACAGATGCAGATGTAGAGAATGGACTTGAGGACGTGGGGAGGGAGGCAGGGTAAGTTGGGATGAAGTGAGAGAGTGGCATTGACATATATACACTACCAAATGTAAAATGGATGGCTAGTGGGAAGCAGCCGCATAGCACAGGGAGATCAGCTCGGTGCTTTGTGACCACCTAGAGGGGTGGGATAGGGAGGGTGGGGGTGACGCTTAAGAGAGAGGGGATTTGGGGATATATGTATACATATAGCTGATTCACTTTGTTGTACAGCAGAAATTAACACACCATTGTAAAGCAATTATACTCCAATAAAGATGTTAAAAATAATTAATGCCCTTCTTTATCCTCTTTATTCTCTGCTCTGTCCTGGGCTCCCATTTCTGAAGCTCCTGCAGTGGCTTCAGTTGCAGTGTTGACATATTCCCTTCCATGGCCACAGACCCCAGTGATTTGCCCTCCAACCTGTGCAGTTGACATAGATGTGTGATTTCATAGCTTCCTCATGGCCCTCACTCATGAAGAGAAGAGTACCCTCTTCTCACCAGGGGTACTTTTCTTTGATTTCTTCTTTCAGGTTTTCATGCCTTCCCAGCTCAGATCAAGCTTGAGACAAGTTACCCAGCACCTAAACTGAAAGGAAACAGCATACCTGCAAAACTACATCTGAAATCGTTTATTCTTCGTAACCACTAGTTGGGGGTACCTCCAGACTCTCGCACTTTCAGGTGGGGGTAATATTCAGAATACATATTTAATGACCAGTTGTCTTGGGCACCATGATGGAATGGGGAACTGACCAATTGGTATGGTCAAACCAGTGCATACAGGCTGAATATCAGATTGGACAGGGGTCCCAAACAGGCAGACCTCTGGGCCATTTTGCTGGTAGATTAGTTTTGTTGGGTATGCTGAGTGGTTTTGAAATCTGTTTCTGAGCCTAGGCACGCACTAGGCACTGTTTCTGATCTAGGCACGCACTCTCCCATTTTCAGTCTGCTATCTTGTCTCATGTCTTAGAGTTTTTGCTGGCTTTGTTTGTTTGCTTTGTTTGTTTTGTTTTTTAAAATGTCTTACTATATTTTTAATTAAAATTTTTTTTCATTTTAACAGTTTTTAATGAAAGTCATATAAAAGATTATTTCTGCATCTTCTCAATTGTTTCTTCCTTATATTTGCCCTTTTCCTTTCCTACTTGGCAAGATTTGACGTTACGCTCAAGGATCTTTTTTTGGTCTTTGCCCAGTTTAGTTTAGTGATAACCTCCTTCCTGGGGTGGATACTCGCATGCTCAGTGGTGCCATCAGCCTTCTGCTGCTGCACTCGTATGGTGTAGATGACATATTTCTTCCTGGAAACCTGGACCACTTTGCCAATTTGCTGCCCTTTGTAGCACCCTCGCACAACCTGAACTTCGTCCTTTCAGATGGGCATGAAGCAAACATTGTACTTCTGCCTCAGCTCTTTGGAAAAAGGGGAAGACATATGTATATGTATAACTGATTCACTTTGCTGTACAGCAGAAACTAAGACAGCATTGTAAATCAACTAGGCTCCAATAAAAAGTAATGAAAAAAATAAAATAATGAAAACTGTGCAGTATAAAAAAATAGAGTAAGATGGCTGGCTTTGTTGATTTATCTTACTGTTGCTTCCTAGAAAGCATCTGCCTGTGCCTTACTCTTTTCAAACCTTTCCTTGTGGTCCCGTCTCTGTCCAGGGGCTATTCACTCCAATTTGTCTCTTAAATGATCCCAGGTTGTCATTGCTTGGAGAGGCCCTCATACCTGTGGGAACTGTACGATACCTCCTCTGGTTGCTGGGCCTAAATTTCCACAGAGGTGGGCACCCCATTCTGGATCTGAACTACATCAATATTGCAGCTACTCATTAAATTATAATTAACTTGGAAATGAGAGACTAAACATAGAAACAGACAACGGCCAGACCCTATATAAAAATAGAACTCTGACCCACAACCTACAGCAACCTGCCAAGGAAACCAACCCTTTCATTGACAATAAACAGTCCAGGAAGCCAGCCTGCCATAAGTCAGACTTGTTAGAATTCAGACCACTATCTCTAATAACAATCTAAGAAACTAAACAGTAACTTCTGTAACAGCCAGCCCCAAATGGGCAGGATTTGATTAAATCCTTCCAACTTAGGACCAACTAGAGAAAAACAAATACGCACACCCCTGACCAGTCACATAAGGTACCTTGCTATGAGTTATCGCACCTCCAGCTTCCCCAAGCCCACAGCCTCCAATCAGGGTACACGTGAAGCCTCCCTTTTTTGTACAATCAAGCTTTCCTACTCCTCTGCCTGCCTTTGCATCTTTGCCAAGATGCAAGTGACAGTGGCTGACTCACTTCTTATCCGGGTTCTGAAAAAATAGCCTTTGTTTTTTCTCATTTGGTTGGTCTTTATTTCCACAGAAATAAAGTCAGTTCTAACTATTTAGATATGATAATAATAATAAAGGCCTTCAATAAAATTTAAGTAAGTTATGGTAGAGAGGGAAAATAAGAATTTTTTGTATTCCGTAAAAGTTTAAGGTGGGCGGGGTGGAGGGAGGAGAATGTTCCCTTTAGCATCTTTTGAATGTCTTGGGTTCAATTTTCTGATTTTTCCTACTACCACCTGAATTTGTAATAAAACAGCTGACCATAAAATGTTGAACTTTGTTACTTTTAAGCTGAAAATTTTTTTGAAGCTTAAGGCAGTTATTTCTGCAAAAGATGACTTTTGGGTTTATTAATTAAAAAGAAGGCAGGGAGTATTTGAAATATTATCATATGAGGGACTTTATTCTACATTTATAAATACAGTCTCACCACAATTACGAGAAATTGAAAAGAGTTTGAAATATGGTGATAGCTTAAAACTGAAAATAATTCTTTTCAACATGAATAATTGTCCCACCAGTTTTATAACCTAATAAAAATCATAGTAGAAGAAAAATGCTGGGCATTTTAATTATGAGAAATCACATGTATTCTGGGAAATTAGAAACATAACACACATATTCATACTCCAGAATCCTCATTCTAGAAATTCTTTCCTTGGAGATTTTCCAAAGAACTGGATTCCATGATCTGGCTTCTCTGCAGTACCCAGTAAACAGAGCTCAGTAAGAGGCATACCTGATTTTGAGTCCGAGTTTAGCAACAATATATTTCACATTTAAACCGAGATGCAGAGTAGAAATTCAGTCTTTGGACATTGTTTCCCTTATGTTTGTTCCTTTAAAAATATAGATTTTTCTTCTATACTCTAGACAGAGGCAGAGGAGAGAATACCCTTGTAATTTTTTCACTTTCTAGTAACCCCTTTAAAGTTAACTGTAGCATCACTTAGATACATATACATTACTCATATTATGATTTAAATCCTAAATCCTTCAGAGAATTCCCCAAATACTCTCTTTCTGGGTGTCTCCATTGGTTGGTGTGCTTTGAAGAAAAGGACATCAAAGGTGTTCAATTAGCACTTGTTGACAGATTGACTCAACGCAAACCAATGTTAAATTAACCTCAATTTAGAAGATGTGCTGAAACAATAACAGTCATTTAACACTTGTTTTGTTAACACTTGTTTTGTATTATCTGGCCTGTTTCACCCCATCTCCATGTTTTCTGTAATGAATTCACATTGACTGTGTGTCTTTTGATTTCTTAATTATTCACTTTCCTTCTTGTGTAAAATGAGAATGTCTCCTACTCACTCAGCCCTAGGTTTTTAAGAATTAGAAGAACCTGCAGTGTTCCCCCAAATTTACCCTTCGTTTGTGGGCATGACACTCCTCTACTTTTCACAAACTTTCCTGTGCACAGGTGTCACCTGGAGGACTTATTAAAACTTGGAGTGCTACCCTAGAGCGTCTGATTCCATAGGTCTGGGATGGGGCCCAAGAACTTGCATGTTTAACTAGTTCCCACGTGATGCAGCTGCTCCCTGTCTCAGGACCACACATTGATACCTACTGCTATTACAAGAAGTAAGAATTCCGCTCTGTGTGTGTGTGTGTGTGTGTGTGTGTGTGTGTCAGAGGTGGTGGCAATGGTGGTGGTGGAGGTGGTAGTAGGGGTACGGTTTGACCGGGGCAGAGTATGGACATAGGAAAGCTTGCAGGTGTAGATCATTGTGAGGAAGCTGCGGGGTGTTCTGGAATGAGCCCAGGTCCCAAAGGTGTGAGAGGGGAATTGAGAAAGAGAAAGCCTGATGTATTCCTGACCTCTGGATGCTTCTCCCATTTGGATTTCATTGGAATGAAACTCCTAAATGGTTTAAGTGCCAGAGGGGCTGCTAAATTGTCATGTCTCAGACACACATACAATATTGGTATCTGCAGTTTATGCTCTCAGACTACATATTAAAACTCTGTGCGGTGGTGGAGTAGCTAGATAAATATTTGTACATTTGACTGCACCCAGACACTACTTATGTTTCCTTATTCTTCTGTTTTGTTTCAAGAAATCTGAGTCAGATGGTGTAATTGGTTGTGAAGCTTAATCCCATCATCATAGTCATTCACCTGCTTAAAGATGGGGGTGTGTGGATGACTTAGCACGTCTAGTAATCTGTTTATTCCCTCCCAAATGGTAAAGACAAGAAGCTCTTCACAGATTGCTGGATGGCTCCAGTTATTATGAATTCTTACAAAGACACGGCAAACGGGCAAGTGTTAGTTCAGCAGAATAACAATACACATTGATATTTGGATCGTTCTTGCATAGTATAAAATTGCAAGTGATTTCAGATTCTGAAAGGACTTTATAAGCCTCAGGTCTCAACACTCAGATTTTCATGGCACATAGTCTTTTTCATTTCAACTTTGTTTAAAATATTTTATTACAGAAAATTTCAAACATATCCAGAATTAGAGGGAAGCAGATCGTGATGGTACTATCACCCAGCCCCAATAATTATCGATATTTTGCCAATTGTGTTTAACCAGTCTGCACTCCTGGGCCACAGAAATTTTACTTATAAATACCTCATTTCTAACAGATAAAGGCTTTAGAACAATATAACCACAATAGTATTATCACACCTAACAAAATTATTATTTGAAATATTATTCCAATCCGTGTTCAGATTTCTTCGATTGTCTCAAAATTTGTTAATTGTCCTATTTGTTCAATCAGGACCCAAACAAGGTCCTTTATAGAATTTGTTGATTTATCTCTTATGTCTCTATTATCGTTTAGTAGTTTCCTCTCCTTTTTTTTTTTTAACCAAGACATTTATTTATTGAAAAAATGAGTCATTTTTCCTGTTGATTTTCTGCATCCTGGACTGTTTTGGTTATATCTCTGTGGTATTGGTTAACTTGTTTCTACAGTCCTATATTTCTTGTTAACTTGTAGCTGAGTCTAAAACATGAAATATAGGCTTAATTATGCTGGGGGAGGCAAGAATATTTCACAGGCAGTGTGGGTACTTGCTATTGTGTCACATCAAGAGGGATGTAATACCTGTTTGTCCCACTTTTAGTGATGCTAAGATTGATCAGTGGGATTTAGGTGTCAACCTTTTCCTAATGGTCTTAGCAGCCATTGAGGATTATTGTATAGATCCATTATTTCACTGGGGTTGCAAAATGACATTTTTCTAAGTCAATCGTTCTTTCTGAATTAGTTGAACTTCTTTATCTGGTTAATATGAAAAACAGTTTATAAAGGAGAGGCAAGATAAATGCTTGATTCTGTACCTTAATCTAATTTCAGAATAATGAGCCCAGCAATATATATATATATACACACATATATTTTTATTTATTTAATTAAAGTATAGTTGATGTACAATATTATATAAGTTATAGGTGTATAATATAATGATTCACAATTTTAAAGGTTATACTTCATTTATAGTTATTATAAACTATTGGCTATAGTCCATGTATTGTACAATATAGCCTTGTAGCTTATTTTATACATAGTAGTTTGTACCTCTTAATCGCATACCCTTATATAGTCCTTCCTTCTCCTCACTGGTAACCACTAGTTTGTTCTCTATATCTGTGAATGTGCTTCTTTTTTGTTATATCACTAGTTGATTTTTTAGTTTCAACTTATAAGTGATATAATACAGTATTTGTCTTTATCTGACTAATTTCATTTAGCATAATACCCTCCAACTCATCCATATTATTGCACAGTTTTTTTGTTTTTTTTTGTTTTTTTGGATATATAAACCCAGGAGTGGAATTGCTGGGTCATATGGTAGTTCTATTTTTAGTTTTTTGAGAAACCTCCATACTGTTTTCCACAGTGGCTGCACCAATTTACATTCTCACCAACAATGTGTGAGAGTTCCCTTTTTCCATATTCTTGCCAACATTTGTTTTTTGTGTTCTTTTTGATGATAACCATTCTGACAGTGTGAGGTGATATCTCATTGTGGTTTTGATTTTTATTCCCCTGATGATTAACGATGTTGAGCATCTTTTCATGTGCTTGTTGGCCATTTGTATATCTTCCTGGGAAAAATGTCTATTTATGGTTCTGTTCATTTTTTTTTCAGGTAAAAATTATGTTTTCCTTTTAATGGACACAGTTTCCTCTCTCGGTGCTACTTTGGTAATGATTAGGTCCCCACCTCTCAAGAACATTGCATCTGAACAGGCTGAGACAGAGCCAGTGTGAACACAGACCCCCAACCAGGGCTTTTGGAATAACAAGAAGAGCAAAAACTAGCCTTTCTCTTCACTTACAAAGGGAGTCACTCAGAGGGTCCAAAGCTCTGCTTTCCAAACTAGAAAACCTGGAGCTCAATGCAAAATTAGAAAGCAAAATGTATCAGAAATGAAGCATAGTGCTTCCTCAGGTACTTAAGTTTTGATCATCCCTCCTCTTCTACAAGAAATAGTCCCACTCCAACATTTTTAAAGAAAGATGTTTTGTTTCTGTTTCACTTTCCAACTGGGTGTAAAATCTACTAAAAGGGATACAATGAATAAAATAAATCAGCTCACTCACAAGAAACACTCCCAGATAATGATTTTTTGGTTGCTGAGATTATTCAGCATATTATTTCAAAGTGGCAAAATTCAGGACAATCTGAGAAACGAATTCAAAAGTGGCAGCTACATTTGCTGATATGTCCATGTGAGACACACAGACACACAACCCCATTTTTCAGTGTATATGTCAAGGGGCCAAGACCCCGATCAGCACAATAAGTTATTATGTACATTACAGTGCACAGAAAAACAGAAGGGAAGACACTTTCTCAGAGAGGTTCATATTGCTCTGAAGGAGGCTGGAGCCCAGCACCCCAGAGCCATCATTAGCTGGACCCCTTCTCTTCTATGGTTGCAGTGGCCTCAGAGGCAGCTGTTTCCTCTAAACGATCCCTTGGCTTCTCCTCTTCCTTCTGGAAATAGAGGTCCGGGTACTTCTGCACGCACCCCTGCATGGCCCGGAACTGGTCTACACAGTCTGACCCCTTGACATCCTCCATGCTGTAGAGGAATCAGGAAAAGGCCACCTTGAAAAGTTTCCCACATGGACCACTGGCCATCCGCCCAAGGCATGGGCAGTTCCAGTTGATATCTCCATTTGGCAGGATCAGTCTCTTCTCCTCATACAGATCATTGGGGTCTGTATGAGGAGAAGAGACCCCAGCTCCAATCGGCCACCAGCTCCAATCTGCTTGGAGTTTCATAGTCTTCTTTGGTGACAAATATGATTCAATCCTTCCCTTCCTGCTGGCAGTAGATCATGGTGCAGGCTGGTGCTTCGACCGCACAGCAATGGCGGTGGTGGCCTCCAGGTTCTGTCCATTTTTAAATCAGGTTTTTTTTTTTTGATATTGAGTTGTATGAGCTCTTTATATATTTTGGATATTAACCTCTTATTAGTCATATCATTTGCAAGTATTTTCTCCCATTTAGTAGGCTGTCTTTTCGTTTTGCTGATGGTTTCCTTTTCTGTGCAAGAACTTTTAAGTTTAATTAGGTCCAATTTATTTATTTTCTCTTTTGTTTCCTTTGCCTTAGGAGAGAAATCCAAAAAAAATTGCTATGATTTATGTCAAAAAGTGTTCTGCCTATGTTGTCTTCTAGGAATTTTATGGTTTCAGGTCTTTAAACCATTTTGAATCTATTTTTATATATGGTGTGAGGAAATGTTCTAATTTCACTCTTTTACATGTATCTGTCTAGTTTTCTCAGCACCATTACTTGAAGAGTCTGTCTTTTCTCTATTTTATGTTCTGTCTCCTTTGCTGCAGATTAATTGACGATAAGAGCATACGTTTATTTCTGGGATCTCTATTCTGTTCCATTGATCTATGTGTCTGTTTCTGTGACAGTAATATGCTGTTTTGATTACTGTGGCTTTGTAGTATAGTCTGAAGTAAGGGATCATGATACCTCCAGTTGTGTTCTTTTTTCTCAAGATTGCTTTGGCAATTCAGGGTCTTTTGTGTTTCCATATATATTTTAGGATTATTTGTCCTAGTTCTGTGAAAAATGTCATGGGTATTTTGATAGGTATTGTGTTATTTTTGTAGATTGCTTTGGTTAGTGTGGACACTAACAATATCAGTTCTTCCAATCCATGAACATGGGCTATTTTTCCATTTCTTTGGATCATCTTCAATTTCCTTCATCAATGTTTTATAGTTTTCAGAGTTAAGGTCTTCCATCTCCTTGGTACATTTATTCCCAGGTATTTTATTCTTTTTGATGTGATTTTAAATGGGATTGTTTCTTGCTTTCTATTTATGATTGTTCATTATTAGTGTATAGAAAAGCAATAGCTTTCTATGTATTAATCTTGTACCCTAAAACTTTACTGAATTCATTTATTAGCTCTAATAGTCCTTTGGTGTAAATTTTAGGGTTTTCTACATATAGTATCATGTCATCTGTAAATAGTGATAGTTTTACTTCTTCCCTTCCAATTTGGATGCCTTTTACTTCTTTTTCTAGTCTGATTGCTGTGACTAAGACTTCCAATACTATGTTAAATAGAACTGGTGAGAGTGGGCATGTGTGGTTTGTTTTTGACTTTGGATAAAAAGCTTTCAGCTTTTCATTGTTGAGTATGATGTTAGCTGTGCGTTTGTCATAAATGGCCTTTATTATTTTGATATATGTTGCCTCTATATCAACTTTGATAAGAGTTTCTATCATGAATGGATGTTGAATTTTTCTGCATCTATTGAGAAGATCATGTGATTTTTATCCTTCCTTTTGTTAATGTGGTGTATCACACGGATTGATTTGTGACTGTTGATCCATTCTTGTATCCCTAGAATGTATCCCTTGTATCCCACTTGATCATGGTGCATAATCCTTTTTATATACTGTTGAATTTGGTTTGCTAATGTTTTGTTGAAGATTTTTGCATCTATATTTGTCAGAGATATTGACCAGTAATTTTCTTTTTGTGTAGTGTCTTTGTTTGATTTTGGTATTATGCTAATGGTGGCCTTGTAAAATGAATTTGGGAGTGTTACCTCTTCTTCAATTTTTTGCAATATTTTGAGAAGGATAGGTATTATCCCTTCTCTACATGTTTATTAGAATTCCCCTGTGAATCTGTCCACTCCTGGACTTTGTTTGCTGGGAATTTTTATTATTATTATAAATTCAATTTCACTGCTAGTTTTTGGTTTGTTCAAGTTGTCTATTTCTTCCTGATTCATTCTTGGAAGGTTGTATGTTTCTAGAAATTTGTCCATTTCTTCTAGGTTGACCAGTTCATTGGCATATAACTGTTTGTAGTATTCTTTTATGATTTTTTTTTGTATCTCTGTGATACCAGTTATTATTTCTCCTCTTTCATTTCTCATTTTGTTTATCTGTGTCCTCTCTTTTTTTCTTGATGACTTTAGCTAAAAGTTTATTAATTTTGTTTATCTTTTCAAAAAAACAGCTCCTGGCTTTATCTTTTCTATTTTTTTTAGTCTCTAATTTATTTCCTCTCTGATTGTTATTATTTCATTCTTTATGCTTACTTTGTGCTTTATTTGTTCTTCTATTTCTAATTCCTTTAGATGGTAAGTTAGATTGTTTGACATTTTTCTTGTTTCTTAGGGGCAGACCTCTATCCTTGTAAACTTCCCTCTTAGAATTGCTTTTGCTATGTTTCATAGGTTTTGGAAAGTTGTGTTTCCATTTTTATTTGCCTCAAGGTATTTTCTGATTTTATCTTTGATTTCTTCATTGAGGGGTTTTTAGTAACATGTTTAATCTCTTCATTTTGTGTTTTTCCCATTCTTCTTGTAATTGATTTCTAGTTTCATACTGCTGTGATTGGAAAAAATGCTTGATATAATTTCTATCATCTTAAATTTTTTGAGACTTGTTTTGTGACCTAACATGTGATTTATCCTAGAGAAAACTCCACATGCACTTGAAAAGAATGTGTATTCTACTGTTTTTGGATGGAATGTCCTATAGATATATATTAAGTTCAACTGAACTAATGTGTCATTTAAAACTATTATTTCTTTGTTGATTTTCTGTTGTATGATTTGTCCATTGATGTAAGTGAGGTGTTAAAGTCCCCTACTAATATTGTAATATTGTCAATTTCTCCCTTTATGTCTGTTAATATTTGCTTTATATATTTACATACTTCTGTATTATGTGTATAATACAGAATTTTTTGTATATTTGTTAATGAGTGTTATATCTGTTAATGAGTGTTATATCCTCTTCCTTTATTGTTAATGAGTGTTATATCCTCTTCCTTTATTGATCCTTTTATCATTATGTAATGCCCTTCTTTGTCTTTTGTTACAGAATTCATTTTAAAGTCTGTTTTGCCTGATATAGTATTGCGACCCCTGCTTTCTTGTCATTTCCATTTGCATGAAATATCTTATTCCATCCCTTCATTTTCAGTCTGTATGTGTCTTTAGCTCTGGAGAGGGTCTTATGTAAGAAGCATATAGGTAGGTCTTGTTTTTGTTTTTTTTTTTTTAATCCAATTAGCCAGCCTATGCCTTTGATTGGATAATTTAGTCCACTAGCATTTGGTAGGTATGTACTTATTGCCATTGTTACTTGTTTTCTGATTCCCATCTCAATTTTAAGAGGATTGTTCTTAAGCTCAGTATATAACTGCTTTTATATCATTTTGGTTATTTTTAAAATAATGTACTTAGAACTAAAATATGCTTCTTATAGAAAATTTAGAGAATAAAGACTCACATAAAGATGAAAATGAAAATCACCGGTATTCTCCCCACTCAGAAGTACCCTTTAAACATTTTGTTGAGTTTCCTTCTATTTTTTTTCTCTTAGGTACATCATTAAACTTCCATGGTCTAACATTATAATCACCCCCTCACATGTAGTCTCAACCCCTCTACTACTCTCACCTTCATCACACATGTCTAGTAAAACCTCAACACCCCCCATCTCTGCACCTGTGTCTGAGTAGCTGAATGTTACTGGAGTATATATAACTGAATTGATGTTTCCTTAATTTGATTATCTAAAATCACAACTTGCACATACTACGACCCAGAAACCCACTTATATTTCCCAGAATGATTTTATATGTTCTCCTCAAACCACCCACAACTCCTCCCTATTTTACCCTCACTCAGCTGTTGACCTTGCCTCATACTTAAGTGAAATAAAAGCCTTCAGATGATAACTCTAAAATTTCTAATGCAAACTTAACAAAGACTACCCTCATCAGCAGTTATCTTCACTTTTTCCCTTCTGTCATTATGGAGAGCCCTTTCTTCATCTTAGCCAATTCCAGGCCCTCCCTTATCCTATGGATCCAGTGCTCTTTGACCTTTAAAAACACTTCACTTTGGTTATCCACTCTCCTTTTATCAAATTTTCCATTCTTTACCATATCAGTTTTGTAACCATATTCTAATTTTCCAACTTTATCTTAGAAACAACACCAAAAACAAACAATCAAACCTTAGTTCCATAGCTCCCTGAAGATTGGTTTCACTCATTTCCCCATTATCCTGCATAACCAAACTTCTCAAGAGTTGTTAAATGTATTAGTTCCACCTCCTTAACTTTTCTTTAATCCATTCTAATATGGTTTCCACATTGCCCCACGACTATACTGAAATTTCTTGTCTCAGGATCACTGACAATGGTCACACAGCCATTTGCAATCTACACATCTCTGTCCTCTTATCCACCCTTTGAGCATTTGATGGGATTGGCCATTTACTTCCTGAAACACTCTCTTCTCTTGGCTATCATTACACTATTGTTTCCTAGTTTTCCAAATGCACTGGCTTATTACATCAGTTTCCTTTTCCAGCTGGCTCCTACGC
Source organism: Globicephala melas (assembly GCF_963455315.2). Taxonomy (NCBI): domain Eukaryota; kingdom Metazoa; phylum Chordata; class Mammalia; order Artiodactyla; family Delphinidae; genus Globicephala; species Globicephala melas. The sequence continues at coordinate 15,359,947 of NC_083317.1, read as the reverse complement.
CTCCTCTGAAGTATTGGCAGTCCTCTGGTTTAAGTTGTGGATCCTCTTCTCTTCTTTTGATTTTTCTCCCTGAGTGATCCTATTAATTCCCAGTCTTTAAAAAATCAGTATGACTAAAGACTCCAAAGTTTATATCTCCAACCTAGATAATTTTTTTTCTGAGCACCATTACAATTTTGCTTACCTGATAGCTCAACCTGTATGTCTTACAGACACTTAAATCATATACATCTAAGATAAAACTTCTCATTTCTCTTCTGCAGGTGAATCCCTCCCCTATCTGTTCTATCCAAATAAATGGCACATTATCCTTTAGTTGCTCAATTCAGAAACCTGAGTCAGTCCTGATTTTCTTTTCCCATAACCCTTATCCAAAGCATTGGTAACTTCACTTGATTCTACTCCCCAAAATATCTTGACTCTCTCTGTCTTTTCTCCATCTTCTTGGCTCCTGGCCATAGCCCATCCTTCACAGACTATGTTGACATCTCTTTGATGTCTCTCTGATTCCACATTTGCTCCTCTACAATCCATTTCCACATCACAAGCAAGAGTGATCATCTTCTAGAACATAAATTAAACACTCCTTAAAAACTGTAAGTGGCTTTTCATTATATTTGTAACAAATTCAAACTCTTTACAAGAGCTGGATGGCTCTATAGATCTACCTCATTTGTCTCTGCTGATCTCTCCAACCTCAGGCTGCACTACTCCATCACTACACCAAAGCCACTCTTTTTCAAACACATCCACATCTTTCCCACCTCAGGATGTTCATACATGCTGTTCCCTCTGTTCTTTTATCTCCACTGTTGCCTTGTTTGACTTCTTGTCTGTTGGAAATCAACTTAAATATTGTCTTTTCTGCAGATGCCTTTTCTGGCCAGTCTGACTAACGTAGGTAGAATTTCTATTCCATCCATCTGTGAGTGAAGTGATCTGAATATCTCTCAAATGCCAATTTTTAATCTTTTCTCAGAAAACAATTTCTTCCCCTATTAGTGCTATAAATCCCAGTGATCTATTCTTGGAAAAGCCAATTTAAATATGAAATACTGACTGTGATATGATAACAGTTGCATGACAATAGACTTGGATTCAAATTTGAATTTGGACTTGTTACTTTTAAAATCAGCTCTTTCCTCTTCTGTTCCTTAATTAGCAGATAGATGATAAATCAAAAAGAATGAAATAAGGGGGAGATACAGTACAGTTGCTGAATGATAAGACAGCCTCGTAAAACTTCTTGCATTTAAGGGCAGAAGAATCATGAAGGAGAGGGGCAAATATTCCTTAAATGCTCGCTCTGTATTAGGGCACTATACTAGATACTTAACTAGCTGTTCTGACTTTAGGGCACTGCTAGGCCAAAGCCAGGGACTACTAACTCATAACATTTTAGAATTGCAAAGAATCTCACAAATCATTTATTATGTAATGAATGTACCCATTATGAGATTCCTCTAGTAATACGTGATCTAGTGCTCTCCCAGTCTACCCTTGAACTCTCTACTTCCCACTGAAGCTCATTCCATGGTTAATAATTCTAATTACCAGAAAGTTTTAGCTTAATGGCATATAAATCTGTCTCCATGTAACTTCCACTCACTATTCCTGTTTCCATCCCCTGCAGCCAAACAGAGTGAGATGTCTCAGTCCACCCCATGAGTCTTCCAGGTATTTGGTCATCAAGTTGCCCTCGGGGCTCCTCCAGGCCAAATGTTATCAGTTGGGTTTGGACTTAGAGTTAGAGTGACTTGAGGCTGATTGGCCACAACCAGGATTCCTGCAGACTTCCTCCCTTCATTTTCCCCTGTGCCTCTGGGCCAAGTGTACATAGTTGAGATCATTTCACAGCCCCTTCTCTCTAAATAATGACTTCTTTAGGCATAAGGCTGCTCCTGTTATTATTGTCCATAGAATACCTGTTCTTTAAATGTCAGCATTGTACTTGTGCTATATGTATATTAACTTTAATCCACACAATATCCTTGGATGGTAGGTACTAGTTTGAAACATATGAAATTGTCATTTTTATTGTTTAAAAATGGTTGAATATCAGAGACTTCAAATGGGGCATTTATTATTAATCTGATTTTATAGATGAGAAAAGCAGAGCCTTGCACATGTGATATATCCTGTTCAAGGCCACAAAGCCAAGAGCAGGGTGAGGTCTACCCCTACATCAGTCCAGCTCAAGAGGTGGCTCATTTGCTGCATGTGCTGCTTCTTTATATATCACCTTGCCATTGCAGATGGGAGGATTCAAGGTAAAGACAGAGGCCACAGTCTTTTGTAATGCAGCATGGCAGAGTGGAAAGGAAACATTTGAGATAGTTGTATATTTGCTAAATACGTATATTCCAGCACTTATTATTTGTGTGGCCTTGAGAAAGTTACCGAACCTCCCAGAAACCCAATGAGGGTATCTCTAAAATTGGGTTATTAATATTTAACTTGCAGTGCTTGTACGAGGACTCAGTGAGTTGACATTCTATCAAGCTCCCACCCAATACCTTCCTGTTGCCTGGCATATCGTGCTGTATGGTCTCATCCCACTCACTCTCTCTTTCTCCTACATCAAGGGACCGCTAACTTCTCCCTAAAAGGCCAATAGTAAATATTGCAGGCTTTGTTAGCCAAGAGGAAATATCATCTCTTCAAGAACCTGTTCTCACTAAAAAGCTATAGTTATCTGACCACTTTGAAAAATGTAAAAGCTATTCTTAGCTCACAGGCCATACCAAAACCGGTAGGTCAGGGGGCTGGAGTTTGCCAGCCCCTACACTAGCTGATTATTATGTAGTTTCTTCTCTCTTCTCAAGTCTCCAGCAGCTTCTAACTCATGCTCACTCTCAATGATTACATTGCTTCTTCTTTCGTTGAGAAAATAGAAGCAAACAGAAAAGATGTAGCAGCAGTTCCCCTTGCCTTATTTATTGTGCCTGAATTCCCCTCCTTGTCCCTATAGCTAAGGGTCTCTCTGGGCTCCTGACACAATCTAGCCCTTCTGCTTGTGCACTTAATTCCATTGTCTCATACTCTCAGGAACATTGCTCTAACAATTCTCCCCTAGCTCCTTCAAAGCACTAACATTTCTTCCTCCATTGAATCATTCCCATCAGTGAGCAAACATGCTGTGATTTTTCCCATCTTAAGAAAGCTCTCCCTCGACCCCACTTCCTCCTGCACTTACCACTCATTCCCCATTTCTTGCAGTAAAACTCCATGAATGAATTAGCTATCTAGGCTAACTCTAATTGCTCTTTTCCCATTCTTTCTTCACTATCACCCCATCAGTAATGAACTCCAGGTCGTTTACATGAATGAGCAGTTCTCAGTCCTCATCTAGTCTGATTTATCAGCAGCGTTTGCCACAGGATCATTCCTTTCTCCCTGAAACCCTCCTTCATGTGCCTTGTTGGGTACTAGACTCTACTTCTTTCCCTCCTGAATCACTGCTGCTTCTTCTCAGATTCTTTGCTGTTCATCTTTATCTCAGGGATGAGTCCTTAGATCTCTCCTATTTTCTGTCTACATTCTATCTTGTAATGATCTTATATAGCCTTATAGCTTTATCTGTACGTTATGACTTCAGTATGTATATTTCCACCCTAGGCCATTTCCTGAACTCCAGGTTTTTATATCTGACTGTCCATTTAACATCTCTACTCTGATATCTAATTGGTGTCTCAAACTCACCATGAGTTTGAGCTCCTGATATCCCCCATCAACAAAATAGCCTTCTCTTCTAGTCTTTCTCATTTATGTCAACTGCAATTCCATTCTTTCAGTCACTCAGGCTAAAAACCTTAGCTTTATCCTCTTTAAATTTTTTTTTAATCAACTTTTTGAGTGTAATTTATGCCCAGTAAACTTTGCCCATTTCAAGTGTACAATTCAATGAGTTTTGACTGATGTATATACCAGGAAATCACTGCCACAATCAATATACAGAACATTTCTCTCTCTCTTTGTCACCCATTCCTCTCTTTTCCCCTGTCCCCTAAAGAGCACTGGTCTGCTTTCTGTCACTGTGGGGTTACTTTACATTTTCTACAATTTTATATAAATAGAACTCTACAGTGTGTACTCTTTGGTGTCTGTGTCTTTTACTTAGAATAAACATTTTGAGATCCATTTTTGTCGTGTGTGCTGGTAGTTCACTTCTTTTTGTTGTGATTCATGTTCCCTTATATGGATAATTGTTTATGTCTTCTCCAAGTGATGGACATTTGGGTTGTGTCCAGTTTTTGGCTATTCTGAATAAAGCTGCTATGTACATTCAGTAGAGGTCTTTGTTCAGACATTTGATTTCAGTTTTCTTGAGTAAATCACTTAGGTACAGAATGTCCAGGTAGAATGGTAGATGTATTGGGTAACTTTTAAAGAAAGTGTCAAACAATGTTCCAAGGTAGTTGTGCCATTTCATATTCCCACCAGCAGTGTATTAAAGTATGAGTTCCTGCACATCCTTGCCTGGCTACATCTTCAACTGCTCTCTTTTTCTCGCATCCAATCTGAAATTCCATCTATTAGGAAATCCTGTTGCCCAAATCTTCAAAATACACCTAGAATCCTATTCCTTCTCATCCTACTACTGCCACCATTTTGGCAGAAGACAGTCTCACTGGGTGTTTTCAATGGCTTCCTGCTTATGCCCTTCAGTGTGTTCAAAACACAGCACTTGAAATACACTTGTTAAGTATAAGCAGTTTCTATCACTCCACTGTTTAAACCCTTGGTGGCTGCCCTTCTCAGAGCAAATGCCAAGGGTATTATAGTGGCCCATTTACCTCTTCTCGATCTGTCCATTCCTAATGCCCTTGACTTTCCATGCTCCCACTTTTCCTTCTCTCCTTTCCTTCTCTCAATGCTACCTTGAATACACCAAGTTTGCTCCCATCTCAGGGCCTTTGCACAGGCTGTTTTCTGGTCCCTTTCTTTCTCAGATACATATATGACTCCCATCTTCACTTCCTTCAGATCTTTACTCCAAAAACCCTTTCTCTATGAGGCTTTCCTTGATTCTCCCATTTAAAATCGCACCCATCCCACTCCTTAGTCCATGTTCCTACCTTATTTCTGCCATCGCGCTTATCACCATTTGGTAGTCAATATACATTTGCTGACCCTCATCTATGTGCCAATGACTCTTCTAGGCACTTGAGAGGCAGTGTTAAATGAAACAGTCAAAAATCTCTATCATCCTGGAGTTTTCACATACTTTATTAATTTATCTTGCTTCTCAATCATCTCCCATCCACAAGAATAAAAGCTCTGTGATAACAGGGATTATGTCTGTTTTGTTTAATGCTGTCTCACTACTGCCCAGAAAAATGCTGGCAAATAGTAGGATTTCAACAAATACCAGCTGTTGTCTTTTAATTTCATTTTTCCAAATAAAAAAGCAAACTCTGGTCCAAGCTTTATTAATGTAGAATAGATTACTGCAGTGTCCTACTTTGGACTTTGAGGGCATCTGCAGCCTGTGAAAATTGAAGACACAATTGAATTGCTAATTAAAAATGGAACCAGTTCAATTCTGTAATCCTCTAAGAGTGGGTTTTAAACTCTGAAGTAGTATTAATCTAATTTTCTAGACTGCTTATCAGGAAAACTCCATTTCTCTGCAGACAGCCTCTTCCAAGACCTTTGGGTTGATGAGCAGCTGCCTGAGTGTTGAGCAATGAGGTGGGCTGTTCTGCAGATTTCCCCTTCTTTAGAAATGTGCCTTTTAACACGTTGTCTGGATTAATGTTTCCCAAAGTGTGTTCTCTTGACCACCTGCATTAGCACTGATCAACTCCAACCACTGAATCAGGATCTCTAAGGGTAGGATTCTGAAATCTTCCTTCTTTACAAACTCCTGATGTAGTTGGCTATTTGAAGTTTGAAATTATTTTTTTTTAAATTTGTCTGGGTTAGGACAACTGGGTCTAGGAGGATTGAACCACTGTAATTGAAGGCAGTATGGCAAGGATCCTCAGCAGGTGGATTGAGATGTTCAGGTGAGGGTTGGAAGATTTGATTGAAGCCAAAGGTTAGTAGTTTTAGTTTTGCCCTTGTTATGGGTTGAATGGTACCCCCCCCCAAAAAAATAAAGTCCCAACTCCCAGTACCTCAGAATGTTACCTGGTTTGAAAATATAGTTGTTGCAGATATAACTAGTTAAGATGAGGTCCTACTGGGATAGGTTGGATCCCTAATCCAATTTGATTAATGTCCTTACAAAAAGAACTCCATGTAAAGACAGGGACACAGGAAAAATGCTATGTGAAGATGAAGGATCAGATGTTGCATCTACAAGCCAAGGGACACCAAAGATTGTCAGCAAACCACGAGAAGCTAGGGAAAGGCAAGGATGGATTCCTCTACAGGTTTCAGAGGGACCATGACCCTGCCAACACCTTGATTTTGGACTTCCAGCCTCCAGAAATGAGTGACAATAAGTTTCTTTTGTTTTCAGTCTCCCAGTTTGTGGTACATTGTTTTGGCAGCCCTAGGGAACAAACATTGCCCTTGTCCTTCAGTTATTTATCAAACAACTAAAAATATATTATTGAGGTGGGATTATAGATAAAAGAAGAAGAGGCCAGAGTGACAACTTCAGGGACTTCTAGAACTCAGGGAATTCTAAATGTAGGCTTGAAATTTTTCTAGAGGATAGACAGTCCAACGGAAGAATAAGGAAGCTAGAAAAATGTTCACCCCTACATGAAAGCTGATGTATGACAGAAATGGCATTGTTAGAAAGTGAGAAAGAGGTCAGCTAGTATATAGGGGTAGGAAATTTGGTTATCCATATACAAAAATAAAATTAGATTCCTACTTCATATAATAACAACAACAATAATAATAGTAATCACTTAAATGCATTTAGTAGGTACTGTTCTAAGAGGTTTTTGTATATCCTAGTTGCAACTTCACACTTATCTATCAATAGATGCTACTATTTTTATACCCATTTTACAGATTAAGAAACTAGGGCATGTAGAGGTTAAGTGACAGGCTAAAATGTGATGGAGGTGAGATGTGAACTCAGGCAGTCTGGCTTCAGACTCCATGCTTTCAATCACTATGCCATACTAGTTCACACTTCATAAAGAAATCGAGTCAAGGTATATTAAAAATTTGACAGTGAAAATAAAACCAAAAAAATTTAGAAGAAAACAAAGAATATCTTTACGGCTTCTAGCATGAAATAAATAAAACAGGAAAAATACAAATTATAAAAAATATGGATGGCATATACTACAATAAAAACTTTGTTCATCAAAAGACATCATAATAAGAATGAAAAAGAAATATTTGCAGCACGTATAATCAACAGAGGATTAAAATGCCGTGTATGTAAGAAATTCTGCACATCAATAAGAAAAGGACAAACAACACAATAAAAAACGAGGTCCATAAAAAACACACACAGCAACATGGAACCTCACAGATGAGGAAACATAAATGACTAATAATCACTTGAAAAGATGATTATAATTTCACACCTATCATATTTGCAGAAATTTAAAAAACCTGCCAACACTATATTGTGATAAGGATATAAAGCAATGGCAATTCCTGTACACAGCAGGAGGAATGTAAATTGGTGTAGCCACTTTGGAGGTCAGTTTTACAATATTTAGTAAAGTTGAAGATTCCCTCACCTTATAACTCAGCAGTCCAAAGGAATATACTCCAGGGCAACTTGCCCATATAGTCAAGGAGACAAGAGACATGTTCACAGCAAAATAGTTTGTAATAGCAAATGCTTAGAAACAACCTAAGTTGTCAACAGAAAAGTGAATTAACTCATGGTGGTGTATTTATATAATGGACTACTATGCAGCACTGAAAATTAATAAACTAGAGCCAAATATATTTATAGGAGAACTTTATAAACATAATGATGTCTTGAGAAAAGAAAATCACAGAATGTGTAAAAGTTAAAAGCATAAGCAAATCTTATAAATGTTAAAAATATATAAAGGTTAACAAATTTAAGAAAAGAGTATATAAAGGTTAAAACATACAACACAATACAAAAATTGTTAAGGGCTACATAGAGACAGAATAAAAATATAACAACAACAAAAAGATTGGAAAAGACAAACCCTAAATTCAGGACAGTGTTTACCTTTAGAATGAAGGTATATTTGTAATGAGTAAACAAAGGGCATTAAATATAATGGATTAGTACTATTTTATCTCTTAAAGTAGGGGTGGGTGCATAGGGACTTATTTGTTATTTCCTTTTCTATGTCTTAAATATTGCAAAAATAAATTTTTTAAAAAGAAAAAGATCATCTGGCAGCTATTGAGAGCTATAAGAAGCAAGCAAGTCATCTGAATGTCAAATGTTGGGGCTACAAGTCAGAAGAGGCAGGAAGTGGCCACAGTCTTTGCTTCCTCTGACTCCCCCTCACTCTTCCTCTCTTATTCCAGAATGGTGGTCAGAAAAGAGAAACACTGGAAAAATGTCTTTTTTCATTTTTCTGAGGTCCAGGCTCTTCATATTTTGGTCCCTTCCTCTTGGTTGGATAGGGCACTGTTTGGGTAAAGAGCATTCTTTTTGGCGTGAGTACTGCTTTTTCGCAGAGTCGCTGTGGTTTCTAGTCTTTTGTGTTTGACAAGCTCTTTTTGATTTAATATTTTCTAGTGTGCCTTTGATTAACATGCTCTAAGTAAGCAAAGTCTCTCACAAATAAAGTGTGACTGACGTACAGCTAATATTCCTCCTCCACAACACCAAAGTGTCTTCTAGACAAGCAATAAATAAGAATCAAAGAGCTTGGTGTCTGGTGCCTCTGGAGGGCCTTATAGCATACCTCTGGGAATCCATTTGGTCTCAACCAAGAGGAAAAGCTGAAAAGAGGGACGTGTATTTCACACAAATTAATAATCTTGGCATTTCCTATGCTCTTCTATTCAGCAATGTCAACAGAAAATATCATTTTGGCTGTAGGTGTTGTCACTTAACACTTTGCCACAGTGAGTTTTGCCCAAGTATTTTAGTATAACGGGTAGAACAAATCTGAGTGCAGGTATTACTCTTTTTGTATTATTTCAATGATGTTGTTCCCTTACCAGCACCGTGGGTGCTTTCTTATTTGCAAAGGACCAATGGGGAGGAATAAAATGCAGCCAGTCAACCGCTTTGTTTACATGAATTCAGAAGGATCCAACCTAGAAAACTCTTTCAAAAACTGGAAAAACAAAATCAATGCTTTCTCTCCCTTGAAAACTTATATTTCATAATAATCATTATTTTGGTCACAGTGGCAGGGAATTATCTTCCAGAGAATTTAGTATTTTTTATTGTTGTAGGGATTTTTTTGTTTGGTTTTGCCAATTGCTATTCGTTTAAATTTGGTCCGCCTACTGAAATTGAATCTGGAGCTGAAGAATTGAAAGATTTTAATAACATTCTTAAAATACATGGCTTTATAAAGTGGTAATAGGAGGGAGGTATTGCCTGGATATGGTAGTATTTGGCTCAAGGGACAGGTGTGATCTGAATACTCTCCTTGTCTGCAGGAATATTCCTCTATAAAAGATGTGATTAGGATGGGCATGGGTGGGAGGACTTTCCCCTGGAACCCTGTTTATTGTGCATAAAAGATGGCTTAGGCACCATTTAAAGCCTTCGTCCGGTTATTAAATCTTGTGATGCTGGAATGGTGAATTTTATCACCTGGTTATCCATCTTCTAACAGCATCCAAAAACATTTTGCCAGACATATGACTGGATTTCTCCAGTAAATAATTTGTACTTTGCAGTCATCTGAATGAGAAGAGCTTTCCTATAGTATTATTTAATTCTTAGAAGCATATTTATTTTCCTAGATCACGTGCATTTGGTTACTTAGCAAAGAATGAATGAAAAAGTCCTTGTTAGTTGCGGTCTGTAAAAGTAGATGTGACAGTCTTGTTCACACTCTTTATTAATATATAAAACAATGCCTGCCACATAATACACGCTCTTTACCCACTGAAAGAAAAGAAGAATGAATGAATGAATAGATGACAGATTGAATATGGGACTTTAACTGTTATGTTCTTCATAGTCATTCTTCTAACATTACAGAATACCAGTCCTGTATTCTATAACTAGAATGAGATATGAAGAGCGTAGGAAGTACCTAGAAAATAGAAAAGAAGGCAGCAGCTGGGAAGCACGGGCGGGTCAAAGGCCTCTAATCGTCTTGTGTTTTATTTCCACAAGATTAAAGATTCCTTCTGAGTTTTGATTAAGGATGCATAGTTACAAGATTAATCGGTGAGTCAAATTAGAAAAGGTTTAACTTCAATCTCAGAATTAATCAAAGCTCCCCCTGCCACCCCCTCGCTCACATTAAGCTGTCTTTACAACAGGGGATTAGAGAAAACCATCTAAGACTTTGCATCCCCGGGCTCTCTGTTACCTCTTCTGTACAGCTGTCCTCATTCAGATCACAAACAATTCTCTTGTCAAGAATCAAAGCTCATTTCCCCTTGAAGTTTCTGTTTATACCCAGGCCTGAATTTATTCTAGTGCCTCTGCACATATTTATTTATTTTGGTGACCTGCAGTGTCCTGTATCATGCACTCGTCTTATGCATTGTCACGAAACATATTAAAACTTAGTACACTTGTCTGTGTCCAAAACCACCTCCTTAATCATTCCAGTAATTATGGAAACACTCCCATGGGACTGGCTATAAACATGTCCTTCCCTTCCCGAGGAGACTTCTGACTCTCTCCTTGGAAGCCACGCCAAAGGAGTGTGGGCAGAATGCACAATTAATAACTCCACTGAGAAGAGGTTAATGTGGTCATGAGGCACCCAAGAAATAAAACTGCCATTGCTTTATTAAAGGTTGTAATTCAGGCACAGGCTTGCATGGTAACAATAAAACAATTTTAAAGAAATAAATAAAAGGACCAGAAAGAAAAATGTGGATTTTAACTGTGCCTGGATTCTAGATTTTGCAAATATATTTTCTTGACTGATGAACAATAAGAGCCATTGCCCTTTAAATGTGTCACTGGTTGCAAGAAAATGTAAAAGTCCAAGGAAATTCTATAGAGACTTTGCTACTTATGGCTCAAAACCTGCCCCCAAATTTCCTAAGGACATCGAACTCTTGACGGTCCATATTTGATATGGTCCCACCTCTTCAAGGGGTAAGATATCATGCTTAATCATGTAAGTTTTCCTTTCCCCTCTGTGGGAGGGGACCATGAGTTCAGAGAATCAGGGTCATTTAAAAAGGCCTATATCATCCCTCCACCCTTTTTCTGACTTACTTCGTACCAAAGAAGATGAGGAGAAATGTAAAGAGTCAGACCTTAGGTTCTTACATAAGGTTCAAAAACACAAAAGAGAACTCATGATCGGGTCCTGATGTACAATCTCACAAAATGGAAAATGTCAGATATAAAGATAATGGGACTCCATTTAGTGCTAACGTGAACTCTTTAGGGAGCCTGGGGTAAGGGAGAGCCATAGACTCTGACATGTGGCAGCCAACACTGGCTGTTTATAACTGAATGAAGGAATGGATGCTTTGGATTGCCTGACCTCAAATCATTGAGATAGCATTTTCATTTCAAAATGTCTGCAGGGCATGATGGGAGGATCCCTGAGAAACTAATGATGTAGCCCTTCCAACCTCTAAGTTTGGAATGTAGAAAGAAAAATCATCAGGCATCTGGGAATGGGGATTAGTGGAGAAGGCCTTTATGGACAAGTAGAAAATAGTGGGCTTTATCTTTTAAACCACCTAGTCAATGGAGAATTTTGAACAGAGGAATAATGGGATAGAAGTGGTGTCTAAAAAATATGGATTTGGGTACAATATAACTTGAAGGATATCTGGGAAAGAGGCTAGTTCAGAATATTTTTTTCAGTAATCTGTCTGAGAACATGAAATACTATTGGTGTGTTGGATGAGCTCAACAAGGAGAGAAATAAGAGACTTTATTTTTCTTCATCTATTGTATTCAAGCATACTCTGTCCAATCCTCTCCCCTTACCCTTGGATGAAATCTGGGCAAGATCTCATAGCTTTCTTGTCCTTTTGCCTCATTGGACAAGAGTCCCATTCTACTGTCCAGTCTTAAACAATTCAGTCCAGTCTTAACAAAAACTTCAGCTCCATATCCAGTTCTGAGGTTCTCTCCTTCCCCCCAGCTCAGGTTTGACCTATCATCTAAGGTAGGGGTGCAGTCTTTCCCTTTTCTATTCCTTTCTTTTTTTCTCTTTTTCCTACCTCCTGCTACTGGCTCCTCCAGGATTAGAGCATGGGAAAGAAGGGGTTAGAATGAAAGGGAGAAAGAGATTTTTACCTACTTCATGTTATTTGTAGGTGTCTTCTGGCTGTTAATGACTTGTGTGGCAGACCTCCAAATTCTGGCTCATCTGTGGGGTGCTGTGTGGTCTGTTGTGTGTTCCATGTGGACTCTGAATTGTGTGGCAAGAAATTTCTTCTATGGTTGTCTTCTTCCAACCCTCCCTCTACCATCTTCTGCCCTGCATATCCTTCTGCATCAAGATGGTGCAAGCCTGGCTACCTTCAAGTGTTCAGTGAACCCATGGGAAAGGCAGGGGTCCTTGCCATTCCAAATTCAGGCTGCTTCTGATGTTCTTTTCCTCTCTCCTGTCAGCATCTCTATCTTTTATATTCTCCAGCGGGAGGCAGACACCAGACTCTATATTCACAAATACCCCTAAACTCTAGTGCATCCATGTCAAACACTCCAGAGTACAATTACACCATATTCTTCTCCAGGGAAGTAAGAATTCCTGCAACTTAGCAAACCTCCAGCTGGGGAGTGAAATATTGTAATGGGGGGACTTCATATGTTGAAGTCTTAGCCCTAGTACTTCAGAATGTGACGGTACTTAGAGATAGAATTTTTAATGAGGTAATTAAGATGAAACAAAGTCCTTGAGGTGGGCTCTAATCCAATGTGACTGGTGTTCTTGTAAGAAGGGAAGATTAAGACACAGACACACAGAGGGAAGATACATGGAGAAAAGATACATGGAGAAAAAGGCCAAGGAGAGAGGCCTCAGAAAGAACCAACCCTACTGACACCTTGATTATGAGCCACCCAGTTTGAGCCACCCAGTCTGTGATATTTGTTATGGCAATCCTAGCACACTAATATAGGTACCCATTTTCATTTTGTTCCCCCACTTCTATAAATTGGGATGTGTCAGGCCATTTCTTGGTTATCTCTTCAGATGCCTCTTGTCTTAAACTTTGGGCCTTCCCTTGAAGATCTGAGACCACAGGAGACATTCTACTCCAAGCTTACTTTAGAAGGTCTGGATGAAGATGGTAGAACAGATGCTGTGATGTACTCTGCATATGCCCTCAGCCCACCTGATTTTAGGGTAGCTGCCCCATGTACCATTGCCAGGGTCCTTCACCAAGATTGTGCCAAGGGTTTTCTCTGAGTTGTTTTCTCCAAAGCTACAGAAGGCTGCTGAAACTTGGCCAGGGGCAATTCAGACTTTCAGGAGAGTAAGCACCCATGGAGGCAGTCTTTACCTTCAAGGTGAATAATACCTCTGCTTCCCGTTACCTGGTGTGACAACTCTGAAGAATGTTCTGCAGTTTCCCAGAGGATCCCCAGAGAGACTGAGCCACAGCTGCCCACCATGTTATCCAGTTAACACACCATGTACTGACTTTCCTCCATCACCATCTACTTTTCCCTTACTTCTGTTTTTGGAGATTAACTCCTGGCTGTGCACCAAGTCCTTGTCTTAGGGTTTGCTTCTTGGGGAGACCAAATTATGACAAGTTGTGCCTTGGGCTGTGAGATTGAATTAGTGTCTACTTCTGAGGTTTTCCTGGTTCTATGTAGACTGTTGCTTATTGATTTTTCTCTTCATCAAAGGGAAAAGAATTTGAAAAGGAATAGATACATGTATATGTATAACTGAATCACTTTGCTGTACACCTGAAACTAACACAACACTGTTAATTAACTATACTCCAATATAAAATTAAAACAAAAAAATTAAAAAAAACAAAAAGGTATGTGTAAATGACACAAAGCTAAGTAAGATGCTGCCACTACATTCAAAGCATTTATAAACTGAGAAGATTATATAATCCATAGAAGCTTATTGTCACAGATATACTGCAAAGTTCTTTGAGACGCTTGCATAACTCTTGAAATCTTAGGAAGAAGGAAGAATGACGAGCGCACCTTGGGGTGTTGTGAGCAGCGGTATTGTAGGTAATTCAACATAACCATCTCCATGGCACTTCTGACACTACAAACATGTAACACCTTTCAGTTGCGTTCCTTATGCTATTTTTACCATATTCTGAATTTGACCAGCTTGTCTAATGAACTATTTGCATTCCAGCTAGGATCTCTGAGGCAATGTCCATTTAGTGGTCACTGCATTGAGGAGAACCTTATGATTTCTTTGCTTTGAAAATGAGACTGTTTCATCTGCATGAGAGCCATCTCAGGGAGAGTACAAAGTTGTTGGCTAATATGTTGAGGGTGGTGGATGATTAAGAATAAAGCATTCAAATTCTGATCGTGCCACTCACTAGTTTGGTGGTCATGGGCTGGTTACTTAACTGCCTTCCACTTCCACTTCCTCTTCTGTGAAATAGAACAAAATATTAGCACCTGCTGATTAAAGGTGTTAAATGGATCAAATGAGGCAATACATTTAAAGTTGTTAGTAAGATGCCTAGAACGTGAATGATGGCCCAAGAAATATTAGTAATAACGGGGATGATACTGCTGCAGCAAAGAAATGTAGCTTTTTCTATGTGGTCCCAGAAGCAGAGACAGGACTTGGCCTGAATAGACCCACCTGAGGATGGAGTATTTCCTGTGTGGTGACCCCTAGCAGAGGCTGGGTGATGAGTTCTCTCTCTTAGCCAGGATATTAGAAGGGTTTCAAGGAAGGAGTGGAAAGAGAAGACACTTAGGATGACCGCCAGCCCCAGGGTCTACCCCTTACTTTACTCCACAGATGCAGGGAGGCTTCAGGTGAAGGCACAGATGTGAGACAGGAGTTTTGAAAAATCCACAATATTCTGTTGAAGTCTGAAGGCAAGAGTGTAGCACTTGTGTGAATGGCACCAAGAACTTGTGCATCTCTGTACTGGGGTATGGCGGAGCTGACTGGAGGAGGACAGCTCCAAACAGAGGCTGTAACCTGAAATTGAGAGGTTCCCTGGTCTGGCCCTGAGCTTGGTCATTGTTCAGCTATGAGCATCCTGGGTATAGGGGTCCCCAGTCTGTGCTCATCTGTCCTTTATCTTTACACCACACTGCCTATATCTACGTGTATATTTGTTTTATTCTTTCAACTCAGATACTCACATTTATGTCTGTTTCTATTTCTGACACAACAGTGGGCAGGATTTTCTTTTGAATGTCGATTGCTTTAAGATAATTTTTCTTTGTTTGTATTTATGTGTGTATTTTTCTCTTTTACGTTCCTGTTATTCAAGTTGAAAAAATGAGATTAAACTAAGCATTTATTTGAATTTCAGCTTCAGGTTATGTTCCTTTTGATTGTGAGCCTATCTTGAAATTCCAATTTGGATGGCATTTGTTTCATGACTTAAAATAATTCAGGATTCTTTTAGTTGAAAATGTGAAATCAATGGCTTTTTGATGAATAGAGTTTCTACATTTGAATAATAAATAGGCTGTTCTTTGTTTTCATAAATAGCTGGAGAAAAGCATAAACCCCAGTTATCTCCTGTCATTAAACTCATCCTGGAGATGTGTGGAGTCTACTCTGGAAATACTTACAAAAATTAGTTCATAAATGTAGATTATCCAAAGAGAAAATATTAAGCATTAAATATAGAGACTTTGAATAAGTTATTTGTTCTATATGAATACCAAAGAAGCTCACAAGGGAAGCATGAAATAGAGTACAGCATACAGTAATTACCAAATATAAGACCCTTCAATAAAGACTTTAGTATTTATGTGCATCTCAGATTGATTTACCAGTTACCACATGGTCGGTGTTCTTCCAGTGGTCATAATGGATGATTTATATTAAGCATAATGAGTAACACATCCTTTCTGATTGTTACCTTGTTGAGGTAGGGAAATACACTGCAATCAAATCATCACCATTGCTTTAGTAGTTATAAAATTAGTGTATTTGGTTGAAGTGTTATACGCATGCATGGTATCTGGTTGTCTTATTAATTTGGGGTCTGTATTAGCTTAAAAAATATATCTCACACAAATAGAGTTCTTATGAGATTCTGCTTGATTTTTATTTGGAGGAACTATTTGATCCTCTTGGGGGAGGACTTTTATTTCTGCAGTTTTCTTCCAGGAACAGCTTCTGGTTCATTCATTTTAGTAGGGTATGTATAACTTAATGTTTTTTAAAGGTCTGCCCTTTTGGTGGAGCACAGGAAAATAGAATTTGGGGAACAAATTATATAATTCATAGGAGTTCAATGGAGAAACTATGTAAAGAAAAGAAACATCAAATATAAATTCTGATACCCAAGCACAATCATTACTATACCAGTAGAGGTGTTTTTATTTTAAACCACTTTTTTGGGGGTGGTATAAGTATGCATGGTTTTTCTGTATATGTATTAGGTATCCTGTTTATAGTGAGAATTTTCTTGTTATTAAATATTATTTTAAGCATTAATTTTGAAATAACTATTTATCCACAGAGAAAAAGAGAATTCCACGTACCCTTCATCCAGTTTCTGCCAATGGTAACATCTTCCATAACTACAGTGCAATGGCAATATCAGGAAATTGACATCGGTACAATGTGCGTATGTCATTTTATCCCATGCTACAGATTTATGTAACCACCATCACAATTAAGATACAAAACTATTCCATCACAATAAATATCTCATGCATGCTACCCCTTTATAGTTACACCCATCTCTCTGGCCCGCACCATTCCTTACCCCCGCTAAACACTAGTTTTTCTTCATCTCTATTATATTGTCATTTTGAGAATGCTATATGAATGCAATCATCTAGTATGTGACCTTTTGAGATTGGCTTTTTTTCTTACTGGGCAGAATCCTCTTAAGATCCATTCAAATTGTTGCATGTTTCAAGTTCAGTCTTTTTAGTGCTGAGTGGTATTCCATGGTGTGGAAGTATCACTGTTTGTTTAACCATTCACCTGTTGAAGTACATCTGAGGAGTTTCTGGCCGTTTGCTATTATAAATAAAGCTGCTATGAACAATCATGTCTAGGTTTTTCTGTGGTCCTAAGTTTTCATTTCTCTGGGATAAATTCTCAGGAGTGTGATTGTTGGGTCATATGATAAATATAGGTTTAGTTTAATTTTGTTTTTTTAAAGAAGCTACCACATTATTTTTAAGAAACTGATGAGTCTAAGAAACTGCCAAATCATATGGTGTAAAAGTGGATGTACCAGTTTGTACTTCCACCAGCAAAGTATTAGAGATACAGTTTTTCCACATCCTCATAAACATTTGGTAATGTCACTATTTTTTATTTGAGCTCTTCTGATAAGGGTGTAGTGATATCTCTTCATAATCTTTTAAATATTCTTTTAAAATATGATTTTTAGTAGTTGGGGTTATCTTCCACCAGCATATATTTGAGATAAATGGTTTTCTGTACCGTCGTAACCAATAACCATTGTTGCCTGTTGAATGATTTTTCCTCAACAATTCCATTCTCTCTGTACTATTGAGTTATTACCTGGCCAGAGAAAATAATCTACAGGTTGTCTTTTTCTTTACATAAAGTATTCATATCTTGCCTTTGCGTTACCTACTCTGTCATAGACTTTCAGGGAGAGAGAGAGAGAGAGAGAGAGAGAGCGGGAGAGAGAGAGAGATGAGAGAATCAGAGTGTATCCTGGTTTAAAATGAATACATCTGATGCTGTTGCTCAGATCCAAGCTGTGTGTTTAATTGTGTTGATTTTTGCCTGGTGTATATCATCTGGGGGCATTTTAAGTCGCAGTTATCCGATCAACATAAACGTTCTTCACTGCCCTGCACAATGAATTCTTGTATTCATTTATCAGAACATGGCTGAGGAGTCGCCTTTGCCCTTCCAGAGAACACAGCTCATTGTCTGAACTTCCTTTCATTGCCAACTGGGGAGGGCTTCAGAGAGGAGGAATATGAAGGCAGGGATACATGTGGAGGTAGGTTTATGTAGGTGATTAATGCAGTTTCATAAAAAAAGAGTTTTGCTAAGGGAACAAAGTGCTACTGCATTCGTGGGAAGCCAAGATTGAGGAGCTCTCCTTAATACATTAGGGCAAGAGCAGGTCGATGGATATAATTGCCAAACTCCCTTCCTAGGAAGAAGCAAGTCCCCCGAACCAAAAGCTAATGGCATGACAGTCAATTTAAAAATGGACGTTAGACCCGAAGCAAATGTGATGCCCATTAAACTGTATAGGTTGCAAAAGTGGAGCCCATAATTAGAGCATTAGTCAGCTGGCTGTGACACCATGGGGTCCAGGGAAGATGGATTCACCAGCCTGATGCTGAACTTTCCAGCTGAGTTGAGCAGGTTCACCTCTTGTTGCTGTCGCCACAGATAATCCTCCTGGGACATGAGGTCTTATGTATAAGTTCACCAAAGCTAGATTTGAGACTTAATAACTCCATAAATCTCTGGGAGATGTTTTTTTCTAATTGACTACTTAGTAGCAACATTTATTGATGATGAGCTGAATTTTTAGAATTCAATTGCTAATTAGTGACACAGACAAGAAAATGATATAAGCAATGCCCAGGTTGCAGGAAAAGCTATGAAAAAAGGTAAAAGCTGGTGGATAAAGAAACAACTAAAAGGCAAACAAGACCTGAATGAAAAGCAAGCCAGCTATAGAAAAACTCCTTAGGCTTGAAAATAGGAGGCCTAGCAACTAGTTCTAATGTCAGCATGAAATGTGAGAGCCTATCCAGCTGTTTTTACCTTCTTCATGTTTGTTATGTGGACAAAACCAAGTGAACTGGAGAGTCTGATGTGGGTTCATTCTTCTTTTTTTAAGGTAGACTTTATTTTTTAGAACAGTTCTGGGCTCACCGTAAAATTGAGTGAGAGGTACAGAGATTTTCTATATATTCCCAGCCTCCACATATGCACAGCCTCCCTTACTGTCAAAATCCCAAACCAGAGTGGTGTATTTTTCACAATGGATGAACCACATTGATATGTCATTGCAATCCTAAGTTCATGGTTTACATTAGGGTTCACTCTTGTTTTAGTACATTCTATGGGTTTTGACAAAGTATAAATGATATACCTCCACCTTTCTAATACACAGACTAGTTTCACTGCTCTGAAAAACTTGTGCTCCACCTCTTCATCCCTCCTTTCCCCCAACCCCTAGTAAACAATGATCCTTTTACCGTCTCCACAGTTTTCACTTTCTAGAATGTCATGCAGTTAAACAGTACGTAGCTTTTTCACTTAGAAATATGCATTTAATTTTCCTGCATGTCTATTCATGGCTCTATTTAGCGTTGAATAATATTCCATTGTCTGGATGTACCACAGTTTGTCCATTCACCTATTGAAGTACATCTTGGTTGTGTCCAGGTTTTGGCAATTATGAAGAAAGCTGCTCTAAACATCTACATGCAGGTTTCTGTGTGAATGAAAGTTTTCAGCTCATTTGGATAAATACCAAGGAATGCAATCATGGTGCCAGTGGAGTCAGTGTGTGGTGAGAGCCTGCTTCCCAGATGGCCATGTTTTAGCTGAAATGTCACATGGCAGAAGTGGGTAAGGGAACTTTCACAGGTCCATATAAGGGTACTGATATCATTCATAAGGGCTCTGCCCTTATGATCTAAGCACCTCCAAACACCATCACATTGGGGATTAGTTTTCAACATATGAATTTGGGGGCCACAAACATTCAGACCACAGCAGATCTTAATTTGGGGAAATTCTCAGTCATCATTGCTTCAAATATTTCTTCTGTTCCTCATTCTTTTCTCCTTCTAGTATTCCCATTAAGGGTATGATATACATTCTGTAGTGGTCCCACCGTTCTTAAATATTCTGTTTCATTTTTTTTCCTGTCTTTTACTTCTTTGCTTTTTTGTTTTGAAAGTTTCTACTGACATCCCCTTAAGCTCAGAGATTCCTTCCTCAGCTGTGTACAGTCTACTAATAGGCCCATGGAAGGCATTCTTGATTTCTGTTACAATGTATGTTGACCTTTAGCATTTATTTTTAATTCTTTCTTATAATTTCCATCTCTCTGCTTACATTGCCCATCTGTTCTGGTAGGCTGTCAGTTTTATCCATTAGAACTCTTAGCATATTAACCATAGCTGTTTTACATTTCTGGTTGGATAATTCCAATATCCCTGTCATATCTGAGTCTGGTTCTGATGCTTGCTTTTTCTCTTCATACTGTGTGTTTAGTCTTATAATTTTTTCTTGATAGCCAGACGCCATGGTCTGAGTTAAATAAACTGGTGTAAATAGACCTTTAGTAATACGGTGGGAAGGTGTGTGTATGGGGTGGGAAATGCTCTATTGTGCTATGATTTAGTCTTTTTATGAGCTTGTGCTTCTGGACTGTGAACTTCATAAGGGTTCTCAGTCTCCCACTTAGGTGGGATAAAATGGCTGCAATTGGGTGTTTTCCTTCCTCCCCCATCTGAAAGTCTGGAGAAGGATGGAGTTGGGTATTTCTCTTCCTCAGGTTGATTAGGTTTTCAAAAAATCCCAGGAGTTTAGGTTCTGGTAAGATAGTTTCTCTTGATGGCTGGTCTTATTAAGAGCAGAGTGCTCTGGCATATTTCAAAATTGTTACTTTTCTCCTCACCCCAATGAAAGCAGGAGGAGATTTTTCTCCTCTATTCATTATTCTCCTATATTTGCTCACTGCTCACTCTTTTTATTCTATATTCTCTGTGAGAACCAGAAGATTCTCACAGAGCTCCTGGAGGTAAAACTCATAAAAGTGTGGGAGCTCCCTCTGACTGGGTCTTCCTGGAGTTTTTAACTCAGACTTGTCCACACTGAGCTTCCAGCAATTCATCAATACAGTTTATGTTTTCCTACCCTGGCTCTGGTTCCTGCGAAGGTGTCTGCTCATGGATTGCTGCTCCAGTAAGTAGCGATTTTCTGCATTCATCTATTATTTTCTCCAGTTGTAGAGACAATAGTTTGCCCTGTGACCTCACTTCTCCCACAGATCTGAGAAGACTTGTTGATTTTTCAGCTTGTTCAGATTTTTGCTTGTTAGGACACAGTGACAATTTCCAAGGCCCTTATGTGCTGGACCGAGAATTGGAAGTTGGTTCATCCTTTAAACAATTAATAGTCTTTATCTTTTAGAGCGGTTTTAAGTTTAAAAATTGAGCATATAGTACAGAGTTCCCATATACTTCCTCTCTCTGTCTCAATTTCCCCTATTATTAACATCTTGTAAGTGTGTGGTACCTTTGTTACAATTGATGAATCAACATTGATACATTATTATTAATTGAGGACCCATAGTGTACATTAGAGTTCATTCTGTGTTGTGTAGTTTTGTGGGTTTAGTCAAATGAATAATGACACATATCCATCATACAATAGCATATAGAATTGTTTTCATTGAGCTGAAAATTCCCGGTGCTCCCCCGACTTTCTTTTTCCCTCCTTCTTCCCATCCCCTGGCAACTACTGAACTTTTTATTATCTTCATAGTTTTGCCTTTTCCAGAATATCCTATAGTTGAAATCGTATAATATAAAGCCTTTTCAGACTGGTTCTTTTATTTAGCAAAACACATATAAGATTCCCCTGTGTCTTTTTGTAGCTTGATATGTCAATTTTTATGATTAATTAATTTGACCACTCATTATTAGATGCACACTTGGGTCTGGTACCAGCTGGGACCAGAAACACAAGCACAAATAAGAAACAGCTGTGGTCATATGAAGTTTACATGGAAACTGGCAGAGAGACAGATCTCTGGACAGTGACACTGCCAGGAAGATAGGAAGAAGTGAGGTACAAGTTGAAAACAGTGAGTGGCATCAGGTGATGTTTAAGAGAAGAGAACAGGATCCTCTAGGAGTGTAGTCAAGGAGACAAGGTTTGAACATAAGCTGAACCAGTTTCCCATTTTGTAAGCCAGAAAGGGGAAAGAAAGTATGGGAAAAAACCCATCAGTGGAGAAATTAATGCATTAGAGTGAGAAAGTGAAACAGAAGACAATAAAGAAGAATTTATTTTTAGTTGTAGTGGTTCTGAATGAATACTTGTATGAGCATTTTATATTATTTCTTCTCATAACATGGAATAATATTTCTGGTGCCTGGAACAAAATTAATTCCTTTCCCCTGAATAACCTGAATTTAGATATGAGTCTTTTTCCACTGGAAATTGTAGCATTTTAAAACTGGAAGGAACTTTGATGGAAATTTAGCCGAACTCATCCATTTTGCAAATAAGGAGACTAATGGCTAAAAATTAAGTGATTTTCCAAGTTATTTAGCAGATGGAATCATGGGGCTAGAAAATAGGTGTCCTAATTCTGATTCTAATAGTCCTAAGCCCCCTTCTTTCTAAAGGCATGGAAAGGTATGAATACATCTGTTCAATAGCAGGTTCTAAAACATTGGTACAAAGAAGAGAGAGTGACAGGTGAAACTGTTTCTTATGCAAATAAGAGATGAGTCTCGACATTTCTAATATTCCAGATATGGCTGAAATAAAGAACTATGAATAAAAGGGGAAAATCGTAGTTGAAGTGGGAAGAGAAGAAAGGAATGGAAACCAGATAAGAAAGGAGCAGTGGGGAGGGAAGAAGAGAAAGATCGAATGAACACTCATGGTGTTTGATCCTTCATTTTAAAGAGAATGTTACCACATTTATGGGGTCAAAAAACTGAGTTCTGGGCAACTTGGAATCTCCAGACAGCCCAAGGGTGTCTAGAAATAACATTTATTCAAGGAGGGAAATCAAATTCTTGTCATCCTGTGAGAAAATCTCAAGCATGAGGTCATTATTCTGAGGTCAACTCACTCTCACAGATTTTCTCAACTTGGTTCTTGTTTCTCCAATTTTCCATGTTGCTTTTCCATGTTGTTCTAGAGTGTTTGGACATAAAAGAGCAACTTGCATGTTGATGGGAGAGTTGCTGGAAAGCT
This sequence comes from Globicephala melas, assembly GCF_963455315.2. Lineage (NCBI taxonomy): Eukaryota > Metazoa > Chordata > Mammalia > Artiodactyla > Delphinidae > Globicephala > Globicephala melas. Next base: position 15,336,818 of record NC_083317.1, on the reverse strand, counting down.
TATCTGTTGTTGCTGGGCCTGTTAGTATCCTGTGGGAGGGGGTTAAGATCTGTTCTTTTTCTCCTTTTCCTTCTCTTCTCCCTCTTCTTTCCCCTCTCTGTTCCTCTTTCTCTCTTTCCTTGTCTTTTAACTGTAGATTAAGATTGTCTACATCCCCCCAAATTGTCTCCTATGACAAAGACATTATTTTGTTGACCGATGTTTTAAATGACTTTGCATCTTTTCTCCCTCCCTTCCAGACAGAGAGGTTTTTACTGACTCTGAAGATGGGAAATGGTGGTGTGTGTGTGACGGTAACATGGAAAAGGAACTTTTTGAAAATCAAAAGGTAAAATATGGCCACTTAGTTCTCTGAGTGAGCTGCAATGACATACATACATGGAACATGGTCCCTGTAGTCCTCCTGTACAGCAGCCTGAATAAGAGGGGTGCAACATGATAGAGGTAGGGAGAATATGAGTTAATACTTCACAATATATCCCAGCATATATACATTGGACTTAATATCCAAATAAAATGGTAAATGTATTCAACACTGAATTTCACACTCTTTTCCAAATACTTTGCCCATTTCAATTTTGTCCAGAGAGTGGAAGCTTATATAATTCCTTTATCTATTGTGTTTACTGATATATTCAATTTTCAGTTGGAATATATTGACACAATCTCCTTTTCCCGACTTTCAACCCCATATTCTAAATGAATTTATCTCTGTTAGAAACTCCGAAACAGCATCCAGTGGGATGGTATGGCAAGAGATTGGAGGCAGAGGCAGAGTGTGGAGGAAAAAGAGTTGATGTGAACTCAGGACCAGTGATATGAGCACCAATTCCAACTCAAAGGGCCATGGAGGGCTTCCTAGAGAGGACATTTGAAATGAGCTGTGGAAGATGACTCGGAGTATTATAATCTGCTGTCATGCTGAGAGAGGTTAACTATACCTGTAGTCCATATAGTATGAGAATCAAGGTAATATAAGGATGTCTTGTAGCAGGTGTAGCTTAGGGTGACTCTCAGCTCACAAGCTTTCTCCTTTCTCTCAGATGAAGGTTATGACCCAGGGATGAAAGGTTTTCAGGATAGTGTTCCTACTCTGTGACCCTGCCTGGCTACAGGGTGAAACCCTGACTCAGACTGTGCTTTCCTGGTCCTGAATACCTGGAATTTCATAGTTTGAACTAAGACACGATAACTGCAGAAGATGGGAACTGCATTGCCTGTGGCTATGCTTTAGAAGGAAGTTTCACAAACGCTGGGCTGGAAGCTGTTGGAGCTCCTGTTCTCTATATCCTGGGTATTGGCTGTTAAACCCTTGGACTTGGTGGTACCATCATACCTTGGAGATACTGCATGTTTAGTTCCAGACCACTGCAGTAAAGTGAATATCACAATAAAGCAAGACACACATTTTTTGATTTCCCAGTGCATATAAAATTTATGTTTACACTATACCATAGTCTGTTAAGTGTGCAATAATAACATTATGACAAAAAATGTATATACCTTAATTTAAAATACTTTATTGCTAAGAAATGCTAACCATTATATGAGCCTTCAGAGAGTGTAATCTTTTTGCTGATGAAGGGTCTTGCCTTGATCTTGAAGGCTGCTGATTGACCAGGATGGTGGTTGCTGAAGGTTGGGGTGGACATCGCAATTAAAAAAAAAATAAGACAATGAAATTTGCTGGATCAACTGACTCTTACTTTCATGAATGATTTCTCTATACCATGCAATGCTGTTTGATACCATTTTACTCATAGTAGAACTTCTTTCAAACTTGGAGTCAATCCTCTCAAAACCTACCAGTTTTGTCAACGAAGTTTATGTAATAGTCTCAATTCTTTGTTGTCATTTCAATAGTCTTCATAGCATCTTCACCAAGAGTAGATTCCATCTGGAGAAACCACTTTCTTTGCTCTTCTCCTCCTCTGTTAAAGTTTTATCATGAGATTGCAGCAATGCAGTCACATCTTTAGGTTCCACTTCTAATTCTAGTTCTCTTGTTATTGCCACCACATCTACAGTTACTCCCTCCACTGAGGTCTTGTGGCCCTGAAAATCATCCATGAGCATTGGAATCAACTTCTTCCAAACTCTTGTTAGTGTCAGTATTTTAACCTCTTCCCATGAATCACAAGTGTTCTTAATGGCATCTAGAATCGTGAATCCTTTCCAGAAGGTTTTCTATTGATTTTGCCCAGATCCATCAGAAGAATCACTATCTATGACAGCTATAGTCTTACCAAATATATTTATTAAATAAAATTTGAAAGTCAAAATGACTCCTTGTTCTTTGGGCTGCAGAATGGATGTTGTGTTAGCAGATGTAGGGGAGCAAAATTTTCTACCCCAGCATGTCTCTTTGGCATGTAGATTATTTTGAGCTGACAACAATCAAGGTCCAAAGGACACAAGAAGAAACTTTGACATTCCCCTAACTGCCTAAAAGAATGTAGATAGCGGACCTCTTCCAGGAAGAGAGCTATCATCATAGATAACTATAGTATGAACTAAGTATGGTAGACAGGGAACCTAGCAAAGTCTGTTTATTAAAATTCCTCTCTGTGTCCCATTGTCTCTACATGGCCTACCAAATATTTGTTTACCAAACATTTGCTTTTCCATCTCCATGTGAATTGCATACTTTCCTTTGAAGTCCCAAACCACTTTGTCTTTAACTGAAGACAGTATTTAAGGTGAGGGTTTCAGCCATTTTGGTGAGTTACTTAGTTTTTCTGCATCTCTCCTATGTATATGTGTTATTAAACTTATGTTTGATTTTCTCCTGTTAATCTGTTTTATGCCAATTTAATTCTTAGACCAGCCAGAAGAACCTAGAAGTGTAGAGGAAAATTTCTTCCTCCCTGACACAGGCATGTAAACAATAGTGTCCTGTGCATCTCCATCAGATCTCTTGGATAACCATTTGCATTGTCAATGAGCAGTAATACTTTGAAAGGAATTTTTTTTTTTTGAGCAGTAGGTCTCAACAATGGGCTTAAAATAGTAAACCATGTTGTAAACAGATGTGCTGCCATCCAGACTTCGTTGTTCCATTTACAGAGTATAGGCAGAGTAGATTTAGCATAAATTGTAAAGGCCTAGGATTTTTGGAATGGTAAATGTCTTAAAGTCACCACCTGAATTACACCCTAATGAGAGAGTTAGCCTGTCCTTTGAAGCCAGGCATTGACTTCTCCTCTCCAGCTATGAAACTCTTAGATGACATCTTCTTCCAGTATAACGCTGTTTTACCTACATTGAAAGTCTGTTGTAAACACCTGTGTAGCCACCGCCATTAATGACCTTAGCTAGATCTTCTGGATAATTTGCTGCAGCTTCTGCATTGGCCCTTGCTGCTTTACCTTGCACTTTTAAGTTTTGGAGATGGCTTCTTTCCTTAAACCTCATGAGTCAACCTCTGCTAGCTTCAAATTTTTCTACTGCAGCTTCCTAAACTCTCCCAGCCTTCATAGAATTGAACAGAGATGGGGCCTTGCTCTGGATTAGGTTTTGGCATAAGGGAATGTTGTGGCTGGTTTAATCGTCTATCCAGACCACTACAACTTTCTCCGTATCAGCATTAAGACTATTTCATTTTTTTAATCATTCTTGTGTTCACTGCAGTAGCATTTTCAATTTTTTTCAAGAACTTTTCTTTTGAGTTCACAACTTGGCTAACTGTTTGCTGCAAGAGGCCTAGCTTTCAGCCTTTTTCAGCTTTTGGCCTTCCTCACTAAGCTTAATCATTTCTAGCTTTTGATTTAAAGTGAGAGACATATGACTCTTCCTTTCACTTGAACACTTAGAGGCCACTGTAGGGTTATTAATTGGCCTAATTTCAATATTGTTGTGTTTCAAGATATAGGGAAGTCCTAGGAAAGGGGAACATCCAGTAGGTGGAGCAGTCAGAACACACTCAACATTTACCAATAATTTTGCCATCTTATGTGAGTGTGGTTCATGGTGCCCTAAAACAATTACAATAGTAGCATCAAAGATCACTGATCACAGATCACCATAACAAATATAATAATAATGAAAAGTTTGAAATATTGCAAGAATTACCAAAAAGTGACATAGAGACACGAAGTTAGCATATACTGTTGGAAAAATGGTTTCAATAGAATTGCTTGACAAGGATTTCCCATAAACCTTAAATTTGTAAAAAATGTAATATCTGTGAAGTGCAATAAAATGAGGTATGCTTGTATTTGCCAGTGTTTTCCTAATAAATTTGTTTTTGATGGTCATTTTACAATTTCCAGTTGTTTTCTTTTATACCTTAGCTAATTAACTCCCCTGTCAAAAAAATTTGCCTGTCAAAAATATCCCATGTGTTACCAGTACTGTGACTGTGCTTCTTTCTCTTAGATTAAGGAAGTAGTTCTTAAACTTTAGATCACATGAGAACCCCTGAAGGATTTATTAAAACACAAATTTCTGGGACTTCTCTCTGCAGAGGTTTTTATTCAGCAGGTCTCGGGTGGGGATAAGAATTTGCATTTCTATTTCTAACAAGTTCCCAAATAATGCTTACGCTGCTGGTCAGGGAACCACACTTTCAGAACCACTGATTTATGAAGTAATAACTTTGGAATAATTCTGTAAAAACAAAATACATCGAGAGATGCATTACACTTAATAGTTTATGCTTGTATGGCAAAAACATCCAATGTCCAAACACCTAACACCTTAGTATATACGGAATAATATTCATTTCCAAACGGAAGAGAGCTAGTTTGGGTATAGGTGTGGTGATCATATGCTCTGGATATCTCAGATACACCAATTTCAAGGAACTTTTAAAATTCTTGTGAATAATGTGGGTCATTATGTACATAATTAAGTGGAATTTAATATTTGTTCTCTTAAGATATTTCATTTAAACATGTTCATAGAATAAAAAAATCTATTATAAGACAACAAGTCCCAATATTTTTGTTCAAGGGACACCATGACTATGGCACACAAGTAAAACTTGAGTAAAGGAAGAGGGAAAGGGAGGTCCAAAGCAGGGGGCCTCCAGAAAGACAGTCCCAGGTGGGTACAAGTATGGTGGTGGGGGAGGGTGTATCTGTTGGAATTCAGCCAGAGAATTGGGACCAGTAGGAAGGGAGGGACATGGGCAGGATGGATCTCAATGGCACTGGCCAAAACTGGTGTCCACAGGTAGAATTTCTTCTTTCAGGGAAGCCTCAGACTATATATCTATATCTATCTATATCTATATCTATGTCTATACCTATATCTATATCTATCTATATCTATATCTACCTCAGCCTATCTATATATCTATATTTCTATATATATATACACCTGTTTCTATCTATGTATCTATCTATCTATATATTCTTTTTCAGATTCTTTTCCCTTATAGGTTATTACAAAATATTGGATATCATTCCCTGTGCTATACAGTAGGTCCTTGTTGTTTATCTTATTTATATATAGTAGTATGTATGTGTTAATCCCAAACTCCTAATTTATCTGCCCTCTCTTCATCCCCTTTGAAAACCATAAGTTTGTTTTCTATGTCTGTGAGTCTGTTTCTGTTTTGTAAGTAAGTTCATTTACATCATTTTTTTTGGTTTCATATATAAGTGATATCATTTGACATTTGTCTTTCTCTGTATGACTTACTTCACTTAGTATGATAATGTCTAGGTCCATCCATGTTTCTGCAAATGGCATTATTCCATTCTTTTTTATTCAGCCCTGCTTTTTAAGGCCTTCCAACTGATTAAGCTTGGCCTACCAGATTATCCAGGATAACTTCCCTTAATTAAAGTCAACTGAGTAGGGACTTTAATTAAATCTGCACAAATCATCTCATAGAAATGTTTAGATTCATGTTTGATTGAATAACTGGGAACTATAGCTCAGCCAAGTTGAGACATCAAAAAAGCCACATGGACTGATTTGAGGGGGAGAGTACAGGAAGGGTTAAATGGTGGTTTTGAGGGCCAAGAATACAAATCTTCCCCACTTCTCAGTTTTGGGTGTGCTCTGCATTTGAAAATTGTCACCTAATGGACTTGGAAAGAAAGACAAAAACCTCAAAAATTGTTTCTGAAAATGTGTGAAAGCTGAATGTGAAGAGAAATGCTTGTTTTCAGGAACTAGGAACTGGCTCACCTTTAAAAGGAAAGTCATCTATCACCTCTAGAGAAGTAGAATTGCAGTATTGTCCTGGATGGTAATTTGTACTGGATGGAAATATTTATTGCCAACCTAGCATGCAAGATACTGAAGACAAAGCTTTAATGTCTCATTCAGTCAGTAAAGCAGCCTTAAGAGCCACAGGTGAGAAGTATGAGCCTGCAAAGGAAGGTTGCCTGCCCTTTGCTCTTGTGGCATTTGATGAAAAGTTGGATAGGTAGATCACAGGAAATAGCCAGAAGTGTTATCTATTGGACTCCCTTTCTATGGGGAGGAATTAATCTCTTCATGAGAAAGAATGATTTTGAGAAGATTCCCATGGAGGCAGAAGGAGAGATCTATGGTTGTTCGAACAGAGGAGATCTGTGCTCAGCTCCTGGCTGCACTTCTGGAAGAACTGAGAAAGAAATGGCTGTTTGTGTGTGTTTAAAGAGGCAGAACCCCAGGCACCTGACTTATCCGCTTTCCAAATATCAACACACATGAAAACATGGGCTAGAGGTGGTCATCTAACTGAAGTTGAGTTTACCATCAGGCTGTCAGAATAGGGGCTCGGAATTGAAATGCACTTGATCTATAGACAACTGAGGAATGGGATATCATATTTTATGAACTCTAAGATGCCATTTACTCCAAGATGTTGAATCATGTTATGTTCCACCAAGAAAACAAATTGCCATTAAATTGTGACATACTGCTATCATTTCTCTCGGTGTTTTTATTTTATACTGATGAAACTGTTTTTCTAGATTTCTGTAGACATAGACTTCTGTCATGTACTACCCCAGGACACAAATAAAAAGGAAAAATATAAGCAAAATCTATTTTAACCCATATTCATAATAGTTTTTCCCATTTGGAGTCATGCTCTTCTGAATCTCCTTTTTGATTCAGACTTGTCAATGTTCATGGTTTCTTTTCAGTATCTTCCTCTGTGCTGTGAAAACACTGGACATGCAGCATTTATTAAAAACATGTTCCTTGAAATTAATATAATATTTCATGTCAATTAAAATTTGATTAAAAAAAGAAATAGGTAGGAATGAGAGGAAAAGAATGCGTGTCCACTATTTTCTCTGGGACATTCTTCCAAGCCACTTTCCACTTCTTTTGGTCAGGAAGTGACAGCTCCACCATAACTGCCCCATGGAGACAGTGATGCTAAGACACCTTTGATTTGTAAGAAGCATTCCAATTTCAGAGATGTAAAGATGTAAATTAAAAATGTGTAGCCTAGAATGGATGGATAGTATTTTTTTTTTTTTTTGCACAGCTGAGTTTCATTCCCATTACATTTATAATTGGGAGATAGCTTAAAGTTCTATTTTCCAATATTTAAAAAAATGATAATAAAACCAAGGCTCAGATAAGTTATGGCTATTTCCCAGGATCACACAATCTTGAGGGTTTTAATATAATACCGCTTAGAGGTATGGCAACTTCATTCTCAGTAACTAATAGCTCCTTGTGGGCTGTGGGCAGTGGGGCACGAGATTGGTACTGTAACAGCTGGGGCCCTTTCTCTTATACCTTAAATCACATAAACATGCAACTATCTACTATCTGTGCCTCAATAGGGACATTTATTGATCATTACAAAGAGGTATTAGATGAATTCAGGAATAGAAAAATAGGATAGCATTCACTCCAACATTCAGTGCCTCTCAGTTTATCACCTTTTGAAGTAACCAAATGTTAAGTGTTTAATTGATGCATAGGTCAATGGAATTCTTTTACTGAACTGTATGATCTTGAGATAAGTCACTTAATTTCTCTGACTATTGGGTTACTTTCTTATAGAATAGACAGGTTAAATTAGATCATCTTCCAACAGTACACTTCTATGATGATCTTCCAGTTCAACATGGTACAAGATACAACATCTATGGGACATAAGATCTAAGTTGGATGGTTTATCTTTGCTGGGGAATGCAAAACCAAAATGGTTCTGACAGAATGATTAGCAATAAATTGATCCCTGAAAGATCAATTATACCAAGATTTATTTATGCATAAGCAAAGGACTATTTAGTCATTCTGGACAATTTTGGTTATTACCTTCATATGGTATCATCGCTGTAGCTTTTGATCTTTTCTAAGGGATTTAAATCATTTTAGTGGGGTTTATAATTCCACATCAAATCATAATTAACAATAAGAGAAAGGTCAGAGGCTCAAAAATCACCATAAGATCAGAGAAGGGAACCTGCAGCAAATCCTCAACCTAACGAGATGCCTGATGCATAAATATATATTTTCTAAGAAACACCGTCTCTGTGAATGATGTTCATCTGAATCTCAGAGAAACAAGGAGTGTCTTGCAACCTTCCTGCTGGCTAATCTACCAGAAGACTAGCTGACAGATTCCTCAGATACTTGGTTCTGCTTCTTTATTTTTACATTCCTCTGTCAAGCTTTCTCCCCAGGATGCTCTTATGCACATATTTCCCTTAAATTTCCCCTGCCCTGCTGTATTTGAGGCAAGCCTAATAACTTTTGTGTTTTTTTTTTTTTACTGCTATTTGTTTATATTGCTAAGGACTGTGGGATCAAAAACGGTAACAAATCTTAGAGAAAGACTCTCATAATATACAAAGTCTCTAGAATTCGTTGAAATGTAAACAGGGCTGCATATACATTCTGGCAGCCTCTTTTGCAGACTACCAGTCCTGTCTACATTGGGTTCTAGCCCAGGATGCTCAGAAGTCAGCCTAAGGTCCGGTAACTCTGGCACTGTTGGTCCCTGCATTGTACTGCTCCTGCCTTCCTGTATTTCTTTGTGATATTCCTTCCTTAACCTTTAGGCTATTTTTTAAAACTGACCTTTAGTCCAAATGGTGTATCCAGAGGTGAGGTGGCCTTTATAACATTATCATGCTTGGGTTTATTTTCAGGTTATTATTTCCTCTCTTAATCTTGATCTTTGGGTATCTTTGGGGATGCCACTACTTTCTTGCTGACTCCTGTCCTGAGTTCCACTCCTTGGTCCAGGTCAAAACTTCTTTACATCCCATCTGAATTCCAAATGAGAGGTTCTTTCCATTGGTGTGCTGGTAAATGTTTAACAGCCAGCTCTTAGAAGCAGAAGAAAAATCTGACTTGTAGCATTTGCAATTTCCATGGTGTAAATACTCCCACTGTGGCTGATTTCAAACTACCTATGGGGTGCCACCGAACTCAGATTTGGGAAGAGATGCACAGAACTGGCTCTTGCTAGCTGGCTCCAGTATCCCACTGGTTCTCCCTCTAACTAATTTATTGAGAACGGTGGTTGGCATGGTACACAGAGAAAAGAAATTTATTCTTACTCACCACTGCATCTTAAAGAAAAAAAAAAAAAACTTTTGTCATTTTTCCCCCTCCTGGTAAGAAATCTCAGGCAGACCCCACAACTTTTCTGGTAAATCTTAGTATTAAAATATCTATTCAGTGTACTGTTCATGTAAAAGAGGCTGCTGGTTGGCCTGGTGCTTGGGGTCTGCTGCCCATTTTCTACCCCAGGTCCAGGTGACATCAGGGGGTCCTTTCAGAATTAGCATGCTGGGAAAATCAGAAATATTTGTTCACAGTCCATTGCAACTTGACTTTATTGATGTGAGCCAATAGTCTACAATCTGGTCAGGCTGTAAGGGATGTTGAATTTCTCTGTTGTTTTGGATAATTTTTAATCTGACCTAGCAAAGAGCTTAGGGACTCTGGAACTAGATTTCCTGGTTTTGAATCTTGGCTTTGCCATTTACTTAGCCATGTGACTTTGACCTTTCCATGCCTCTGTTTTCTCATCTGAAAAATGGAGAAATTAATAGAGCACCTATTTCATAGTCTTTTTAAGATTAAAGGGTTATTATGTATAAAGGATTTACAGCAGTGATGACAAGTGGTAGGTACTATATATGTGTTAGCTATTATTATTATCACTATCCAAAAATGATGGAGATGAAAATATTTGTTCCAACTTCCAGTTTGGGCTTTTGCCATTCTGGAGTCCTGCCATGGAGAAGAGCCCTGTAGTCAGTTTCATTACTAGTTCTTACTTTTCTTTTACTCCACACCTGTGACCACCATGCTGCTTCTAGTTCCTCCAGGGTTAAAGACTGTAGTGGTGGAGGGTGCTGGTAAGGGGGAAAGCAGGTCTTATTTCATTGGTATGGTTGGTAGAGGTAGAGATGACAGATGTCCATAGCAGACTCTTTCTCTTGGGGGGTATTTTTATGGCTTCCTTGGAGATTCCCCTTAAAGTCCTCCAATTCCAGTTTTCTGGAGATACCTTTTCCAGGTGGTTGCTTCCTATTTTCCCTCAGATCCTAGAGTTTGACTGTCTATCTCTAGCTTCCTTTTTAAAAAATTAATTCATAAATTTTTGGCTGCATTGGGTCTTTGTTGCTGCACATGGGCTTTATCTACTTGCAGCGAGCGGGGGTTACTCTTCGGTGCAGTGTGCGGGCTTCTCATTGCGGTGACTTCTCTTGTTGTGGAGCACGGGCTCTAGGCATGTGGGCTTCAGTAGCTGCGGCTCGCGGGCTCTAGAGCACAGGCTCAGTAGTTGCGGCACACAGGCTTAGTTGCTCCACGGCATGTGGGATCTTCGCGGACCAGGGCTCGAACCCATGTCTCTTGCATTGGCAGGCGGATTCTTAACCACTGCACCACCAGGGAAGCCCCTATATCTAGCTTCTTGATTCACTTTTGTCCCATTCTACTCTAGACATACAGGCTACTTCCAATAAGATACTGCCTTTTGGTTCTGCCTCCTGGCAGGTAGAGCAGCCTCTCTCTCCTTTAGGGTCCCCATGAGTTTGAGGGACATATGTCCTCAGAGTGGCTTTCTTATACCATGTTCTCTTCACTTGGCTTAAGGAGGTACCCCTCACTCCTCTGTGGGTGGGAAGATAAGTGCCACAGCACAGAACATGTGGTGCTTTCCTCCATCTCCGGTCTCTCTAAGGTCCTCATGAGGTTCATCCTTCCAATAGTTTTTCCTTTTGAACTAATAATTCCATTCCTGGTAATCAATCCTAATGAAAGAAAGCTCAAATGATGAAAAAGCTTTCTGCTCAAACGTGTTCTTTTTATCTCTCTCCTTCTTGCTTTCTTTTATATACTCTAGGGGGGATGTGCTGTTTGACAAAAGCTCTTAGAACTGGTTTTAGCCACCCCTTTGCAAATCTTACATAGATGTCACTTAAAAATTATGAGGATGCTTGGCAGGGAATGTTCTCCATTTGGGGTCTCAGGTGAAAATGTAAGACAGGAGGGTTGTGTTTTAATATTCTGCCACACAGCCTTTCCTTCCAAAAACTTCCTTATTAAGTCCGTATTCTGCAAATTCTTCTATCTGGCTAGACTAATTCCCTTCTGTGACTTTTTGTGTCTTTACAATTATTTTCTAGTGCCAACCTTCTGCAGCACTTCCAACATTTACCAAATATATCTGTTTTCTGGTTTATTTAAAAATGTGTTCTTTTTAAAAATCTACTTTATTTTTGGCCTATACCCTGGGGTTGCCAGAGTACTTGCTTCCTCTTATAAATTACACCTGATTTCAAGAACATTAAAACCAAGTTTGACATAATAGGTTATTGGTCTGTACATTTTGTATATGTTACAATTCATAATAAGTTAAAACAGGGGTATTTTCCCAAGCTCCTACCACTGCCAATTTTCATAATCTAATACCTAGTAAAGATGCTAACCAGCTAGAATCAAAGTGCTCAAGAAAGACTTTGAAACTGTACTTTTGATTTTAAGAATTTATTTATGGTTTTGATAAATGGCATTTTACATGTATCACAAATGGCGTTCATTTTAAGCACTATTTAAATATGGGACTTATGAATTACAAAATAATTTTTTGCTTTACTCCAAGATATTTTGCATCTTAATGGAGATTTATCATTGATTTTATTTGAAATAACTTGCTTTTTGAGAACCTTAAATAATTCAGTTTCTACTGGATTAACTTGTAACCTCAGGACTATAAATCTAGCAATCTGGAATAGCTAATTAATACTGTGAAATATTAAATATACATAAAGGGTTATGAATAATGAAGGGATGAAGCAAGTGATAGTATTAGAAACTTTAAATATATTGAGATTGTTATATTAATGTACTTATATGAAATGTTTATTTATAATTATATGTGGATTATATTATATTATTAGAAACCCCTAATAAACTCAAATGAAAAACTATTAAATTTTATAAAAGTGTAGATAATGAGTTTATTTGCAAATTAAGATGACAATAAAATGTCATTTCTTCCCAGCAAATTAACAAACATAATTTGTTTTCAATGAGAATACTTAATTGCTAGTAAGGTAGGGGTACAATGGAATGGGTATATCCATACATTGTAAGAGGGACTGCAAACTTGCAAATCTTTTGGAAAAAAAATTGGTAACATGTACCTTGACATATTTCTTCTCTGAACTAATAACTCCATTTCTGAGAATCAGTCCTAAGGCACTAAGCCCAAATAATTAAAAAGCTTTCTGTTTAAAGATGTTCTTTTCATGCTTTATATAATAAAGTTGGAAACCACTTTAACATGCCACATAATATAAATGTTGAATAAAGTCAGGTATTACCATTCAATGGGATACTATGTAATTGTTTTAAGGTACTTCTGTAAAAATTTATAATAGGAGAAATATTAATGCCATAGTAAAAAAGCAAGGTACTTTATGTATAAATATATTTATATATACATACATATATGTATAGACATATATTTAGGAAGTTTCATATTTAGAATGAACACAATTACATGAAACCAAAAAGAAAAAAAAAAGAATAAAACAAAACCCCAAATTCTGTTTAGATCCACACAAAAAAGAAAATCAAGTCACCAAGAGTTAACCTTGATATTATTTTGTATAGTGGGAGTATGGTTGACTTTTTTCTCCCCTTTTTTTCTATTTTCCACAATAAGCATATATTCGTTTTAGATGGACAAAACAAGAAAGTTTTCAAAAGTAATACACCCACACATAATGGTTTCCCTGTATTAAATTTATGTAAACGTGTGATTTCATTAAGCAGAAATCCATTAGCACCAAAACTCACTTCCTATTATAGTGTGTCACTTCAGGCAGTTATTAAGAATCTTTCCCACCTTAAAGAATATAAACCTATTTCTTTAGTTCTGCAGCCTAAGTTAAAAGATGGGGTAAGTGCTAACATTTCTTTTTTTAAGAAAGAACATAAATTTCAGTGCAGACTGTCTACCTAGCACTGAAGATGTCATTAGGAAATTGTAGTCCTTAAACTACAAGCTTAAAAATCTAAATTATATGGATGAGTCATTTTAGACTCATGAATAATATGAAAAGGTTTTCTAATCGTAAAAAGGCCTGGACAATAAAATGAATCCCTTTGAGGTTGGTTATTTCTGTACAAGATGAGATTTCTTTTCCCCCAGAAATATTTGAAAGACTGTTGCAGCTGGAAATCATTCCGACAGTGTGGGGAAAACATAGAGCTATAAATAGGATGAAGAAACAAGTGAGCAATTAGGAAATGGAGGAACAAACTGAAGGCAACAATAGAGGCTGGCAAAACATCAGCAGTAGATTCAAAACTGGGATCTTTAAGTATTTACTAATGGTCTGTGTAAGCAGAGAGAAAAGAGACCCTCCATAATGTATGGATCCTTGTGGCTTGTACACATCTTGTTTCACGTACTATAATAGATTATAAGTTAGGACCTCTAGAAATAATCTTTTGCTGCCGTTTCAAGAATAATGACATAAATAGCTATTAGCGGTAAGAATTTATAAGTCTAATAATAAGAATATATGAAATTAGCTTGTCCATGAGTTTTTTTTTTTTTTGAGTTTTCACATGCAACATCTACAAATTTTAGTTCACATTGCAATTGTGAAGTGCAGAGGAAAGTAATTATTTTTTTCTGCAACTGATCTGTTCCTCTTCTGGAGAGCTCATTTTTTGGTTAGTGGGGAAAAAATTACCTAAATGTGCAAGGCAGTTTAAAGATAAGACCAAGTGGATAAATTAAACAGCCCTTCCAAGCAACACTCAGACACTGTTGTGTGGTGGTTTTCAGCATTTTAAGAGACGCTTCTCTTCCTAAGATGGAATTCAGGTGTATGGAGGGAGGCCATTTGCCCTTGGCAATGGGTGAGGGCTCGTTTGGGCTGGTCCTTGATTCTGTCCTGAATGCTGTCTTTTTCTTTTTGGTCCCTTTGGATCCTGCCTTCCTCATACTGACAAGTTTGTAGCTGGAGAACTCCCAAGCCCTTTTAATGGTTTAGGAATGACTTGCCATTTCCCTTCAGATCTCAATGGTACTAGGCTTTGATTAAAATATTTCCCTAAACTAAAATTTCATGTATGTTTATATTTGTGTATGTGCATTCAGGTTTATGTATGTATCTGTGTGTGTGTGTGTCTGTTTTTTATTGAGGTATAGTTGATTTACAGTATTAAATAAGTTTCAGGTACATAAGATAGTGATTCACAATTTTTAAAGATTATACTCCATTTATAGTTATTATAAAATATTGGCTATATTTCCTGTGATGTACAATATATCCTTGTAGCTTATTTATTTTATACATAGTAGTTTATATCTCAATCTCCCACCCCTATTTTTCTCCTCCCCCCTTCCCTCTGCCCATTGGTAACCACTAGTTTGTCTCTATATCTGTGAGTCTGTTTCTTTTTTGTTATATTTACTGGTTTGTTTTAGCTTTTAGATTCCACATGTAAGTGATAACATACAGTATTTGCTTTTCTCTGTCTGACATTTCATTAAGCATAGTATTCTCTAGGTCCATCCACATTGCTGCAAATGGCAAAATTTTATTCTTTTTTATGGCTGAGTAGTATTGCATTGTGTGCACACATGCACTCACACACAAATATGCCATGTCTTATTTATTAATTCATCTGTTGATGGACACGTAGGTTGCTTCCGCATCTTGGCAATTGTAAATAATATTGCTATGAACATTAAGTTGCAGGTATCTTTTCGAACTAGTGTTTTTATTTTCTTTGGACATACACCCAGGAGTGGAATTGCTGGATCATATGGTGATTCTAATTTTAGTTTTTTGAGGAACTGCCACACTGTTTTCCACAGTGCCTGCACCAATTTACATTTCCATCAAGTGTGTTCATTTTTATGTGTGTATCTGTTCATGTATGTGCTTTGTGGGGACAGCAGGAAGGAAACATAGGTAGTAAAAGCTATTTTGTGTCTATAAAGTCTTAGGCATTTATGGGCATTGTTATCATCTTTAATCTTCATGGAAATCTTAGTGATAGTTGCTGTTATCATCTTTTATTTCTTTTCCTCTCTTTTAAAATTAAATTTTATTGGAGTATGGTTGCTTTACAATGTTGTGTTAGCCTCCACTGCACAACAAAATGAATCAGCCATACACATACAGATATCCCCTCCTTTTGGATTTCCCTCCCATTTAGGTTACCACAGTGCATTAGGTAGAGTTCCCTGTGCTGTACAGTATGTTTCCATCAGTTGTCTATTTAGTATCAATAATATATATGTGTCAATCCCAGTCTCCCAATTCCACCCACCCCACCCCTTTCTCCCTTGTTCCCATACATTTGTTCTTTACGTCTGTGTCTCTATTTCTGCTCTGCAAATAAGATCATCTATATCATTTTTCTAGATTCCACATATATGCATTATTATACGATGTTTGATTTTCTCTTTCTGACTTACTTCATTCTGTATGACACTCTCTAGGTCCATCCATGTCTCTACAAATGAACCAATTTCATTCCTTTTTATGGCTGAGTAATATTCCATTGTATATATGTACCACATCTTCTTTATCCATTTCTCTGTTGCTGGACATTTAGGTTGCTTCCATGTTCTGACTATTGTAAATAGCGCCACTATGAACATTGGGGTGCATGTATAATTTGAATTATGGTTTTCTCTGGGTATATGCCCAGTAGTGGGATTGTTGGCTCATATAGTAGTTTTATTTTTAGTTTAAGGAACCTCCATACTAATTTCCATAGTGGCTGTATCAATTTACATTCCCACTAACAGTGTATGAGGGTTCCCTTTTCTCCACACTCTCTCCAGAATTTATTGTTTGTAGATTTCTTTTGATGGCCATTCTAACTGGTATGAGGTGTTACCTCATTGTAGTTTTGATTTGCATTTCTCTAATAATTAGTGATGTTGAGCATCTTTTCATGTGTTTGTTGGCAATCCGTATGTCTTTGGAGAAATGTCTATTTAGGTTTCTGCCCATTTTTTGATTGGGTTGTTTGTTTTTTTAATATTGAGCTGTATGAGCTGTCTGTGTATTTTGGAGATTAATCCCCTGTCAGTTACTTCATTTGTAAATATTTCCTCCCATTCTGAGGGTGGTCTTTTCATCTTGTTTATGGTTTCCTTTGCTGTGCAAAACTTTTAAGTGTAAGTAGGTCCTACTTGTTTTAATTTTCATTACTCTAGGAAGTGGGTCAAAAAAGATCTTGCTGTGATTTATGTCATAGAGTGTTCTGCCTATATTTTCCTCTTTGAGTTTTATAGTGTCTGGTCTTACATTTAGCTCTTTATTCCATTTTGAGTTTTTTTTGTCTACGGTGTTAGGGAGTGTTCTAAATTCATTCTTTTACATGTAGCTGTCCAGTTTTCCCAGCACAACTTATTAAAGAGGCTGTCTTTTCTCCACTGCATATTCTGGCCTCCTTTATCAAACATAAGGTGACCATATATGTGTGAGTTTATCTCTGGGCTTTCTATCCTGTTTCATTGATCTATATTTCTGTTTTTGTGCCAGTACCATACTGTCTTGATTACTGTAGCTTTGTAGTATAATCTGAAGTCAGGGAACCTGATTCCTCCAGCTCCGTTTTTCTTTCTCGAGATTGCTTTGGTTATTTGCGGTCTTTTGTGTTTCCATATAAATTGTAAAATTTTTTGTTCTAGTTCTGAGAAAAATGCCATTGGTAATTTGATAGGAATTGCATTGAATCTGTACATTGTTTTGGGTAGTAGAGTCATTTTTACAATGTTGATTCTTCCCATCCAAGAACATGGTATATCACTCCATCTGTTTGTATCATCTTTAATTTCTTTCATCAGTGTCTTATAGTTTTCTGCATACAGGTCTTATGCCTATGTATTTTATTCTTTTCATTGCAGTGGTAAAAGGGAGTGTTTTCTTGATTTCACTTTCAGATTTTTCATCATTAGTGTATAGGAATGCCAGAGATTTCTGTGCATTAATTTTGTATCCTGCTACTTTACCAAATTCATTGATTAGCTCTAGTAGTTTTCTGGTAGCATCTTTAGGATTTTCTATGTATAGTATCATGTCATCTGCAAACAGTGACAGTTTTACTTCTTTTCCAATTTGTATTCCTTTTATTTCTTTTTCTCCTCTGACTGCCATGGCTAGGACTTCCAAAACTATGTTGAATAATAGTGGTGAGAGTGGATACCTTGTCTTGTTCCTTATCTTAGAGGAAATGCTTTCAGTTTTCACAATTGAGAATAATGTTTGCTGTGAGTTTGTCATATATGACCTTTATTATGTTGAGATAGGTTCCCTCTATGCCCACTTTCTGGAGAGTTTTTATCATAAATGGGTGTTGAATTTTGTCAAAGCTTTTTCTTCATCTATTGAGATGATCATGTGGTTTTCATTCTTTAATTATTAATATGGTGTATCACATTGATTGATTTGCATATATTGAAGGATTTTTGCATCCCTGGAATAAATCCCACTTGATCAAGGTGTATGATCCTTTTAATGTGTTGTTGCTTTCTGTTTGCTAGCATTTTGTTTACGTTTTTTGCATCTTTGTTCATCAGTGATATTGGCCTGTAATTTTCTTTTCTGTGTGATATTTTGGTCTGGTTTTGGTATCAGGGTGATGGTAGCCTCATAGAATGAATTTGGGAGTGTTCCACCCTCTACAAGTTTGGGGAAGAATTTGAGAAGGATAGGTGTTAGCTCTTCTCTAAATGTTTGATAGAATTCACCTGTGAAACCATCTGGTCCTGGACTTTTGTTATCATCTTTTAATCAATGAAGAAAGTGAAGCTGAGATGTGATATCAGAAATGGAGCCCATGTCTGCTTGGCCTCAAAGCTTATGCTCATTCTTTTGTCTCTTGGGTGTGGCAAAAATGGAAAAAAAAAAGTTTTATTTCCTTTGGTGTTCATTTTGTGATATTGCCATCCAGATCAGTTTTACCAGTTTGCAATGTGCTGAAAAGTTCTAGTGTGATAACATCTTCATTAGATTTGTCCACTGTTACCAGAAATATTTTCTTGTTTTGTAGCTACATGAGCGTATTCAAGTTTGCTTCAGTGTGCATATCTTTTATGTTTAGAGAGAATGAACATTTTTCCATTTGTTTAAATGTATTTGTGTTTTTTCTTGTACAAACTGCTGTCTATTTCAATTTTAATGGTTTTGTTGCTATTCTTGTACATTTTAGTGAGAGTTTATATGCTATAGGACAAAATATTTGATATCAAATATTACTCCTATCTACTTGTTTCTTTTTCCTTTTCAATTGAGGAGATTTTTGGTAAATCTTTCTAAATAAAAGTTTAGAATTTTGCATACATAAATTTGTTAATCTTTCTTTTGTGATTTTACTTGGTACTTTAACCTTAAGAAAGTTATTTTTCTGCAGATATAATAGATATCTTAATTATTCTAATATTTATGAATTTGTTAAAAATGATTCTTTTATAGACCTGGAATTTATTTTAGTGGATAATGTAAATATCTAATTTAATTTCTTTTAAAATTAATATCTTTTATCCATATAATTTATTAATAATCTTTATTTTTAACCATTGAAGTTTTAATATAATGCGGTGCAATTTCTGATTGACCTATTTTGTTCTATTTTTCCTTTTATCTATTTTTATTGCAGAACTAAACCTTTAATTTTGATGTTTTATAAGGTTTTAATATCTGATAAAACTCAGTTCTCCTAAAGTAACACTTTCCTTTTCTTATATCTAAAAAATCTGCGATAATTCCTTTTTTAAAATATTTCCTTAATATTCCAATTATTTAAAATGTTTTTCCAGAATCAATTTTAGAAGTATCTTCTTATCTTTCCAGTTGAGAATTTGAGTGGGATTATAATACCTATATAATACCTATATAAATTAACTTTGAGAAAATATTAATCTCTTTATTGAGGTCTAAATTGTAACTCTTCCTTTACTAAACGTTTTCTTTATATTTCCTACTCAACATTTTTTCATTGTGAAAGTTCTGTGTAGCTTTCATTAAACTCTTTCGTTAACATTTTATAATTTTATTGTTATTGAGAAATGATCTCCTTTATCATTACGTTTTAGCTACCTGTTATGGAATATAAAACTTCTATAAACTTTTTAGATGTTCTGTCTTTCCATTTCACTATTTTATTATTTCTAATTGATAATTTATTTTTAATAGCAGATTTATTTGGTCTTTTCTTTATGTAATTATTCTAATTATGTATAATGATTTTTCAGTTCCCAATATAATTTTTATTTCTTATTTAAATCTTAATACTTATTTTTATAATTTTATTACAAAAACAACTGTAGAAGAGACATTGATTAGTTTCCCTGTCTGTTCAACCTCCCTTTCCTAACTGTTCTGTTTGTAGATTTAGTTCTGCTTGACAGTTGAGCACTACTTGAGTACAGCCCAGTCATGGTTGATTGCTTAAAAAAATGGGCACATGATTCAGAGAAAGGTAGTTCATTGGACAGTCAGTGATCAGCAAGACTGGGAGTTAGATGGCGTTCCACGGGGGCCATGAAGTAAGTACCGAGGAGGCTAGAGTTGACACTATGGCAACCCCAAGCCTCCTGTAAACCCCAGGAGCAGGAACTGGCCATCCTGTAGAAAGTCAGGCTGCAGGGAGTTCGCACGTGCATGCGCGCACACACACACACAAAACCCTCAACCCACTGAAAGCAATCCAACACGACATCTAGCATCAGAAAGACAGAAACAGATGCTGCTCGTTATCTTTCAACCTATTGTGGGGAGCAGTTTCCCCTTTAGACTTTAGATTCTACTATAAAAAACCCTCCTTTTTGTGGTCTGTTTCTAGTGGGTTTCTGTTTCTCACAACCCCAAATCCTTTAAGACATTGCTGATAATGGATATCTTTATTATTTCCCTATTTTTAAAATGAATGCCACATGTTTCAACTTTTGATTTCAGATAAACATTTATAGTAAGGTGTATTCCTTTTGTTACTTTAAAAATATTTTTTATTAGATGTGGGGACTTCTGTTGAAATTGTCATATCGTTTTGACTTAGTTAAATGAACATTTGTTAAGTGGAGCACAGGGTGTTGGATGGTGAACCCTAGTTCAACAACAGATCACAAGAGAAATTGAAATAGAGAAGTTTATTACTCACCGTCCTGGAGGAAACACCCTATGCGCCTCCAGCATCCAATGGGGTGGGGGAGAGGTCAAGGCAGAGTGCAGAACAGAGGGAGACAGAGGACCTGGGGCACGTGCCTTTATTAGGGTCCCTGGGTGAAGTGCTTTGGGGTTCCTAGGCTAAGGCCAAATTGGTCAATGAAAAAGGAAAAAGCAGCATTTTGGTAAGCTCCACGGGGGTCTTATCTAAGGGGTGCACAAGAGGAAATCCACGTGAGAGACAGGGGAGGCTGTTGAACAAGGGCTAGTGGGGAATTATTTCACGAGCTTACATTCACTCGTGTCTCACCCACTGGCTGGCCATATAGGGCATGAGGGGCTGGTGTCCATTTAAGTCCCTGCAGGCTGAACCAAATGGATGCTGAGGCAGCAATATCATGGAATAGCTCAGCTAAACTCTCAACACACATGCATGTTTTTCTTATTTAATCTATATGTCATCTATTACATCTATAGATAATCAAATATGTTGAACTGTAAATTAAATTTTCCTGGCATTTGGTTAAATGATCTTTTCATCACACCATACAATGCAAGCTGTACAATATTTCAAAGAACAGAGACCATGTCTTTCTTATTTTTCCTAGGGGAGAAGAGAAGTATAAATTTGTTATGATGTATCTAATAATTATTTTTATGCTACTTAGTATCACTGAGTAACCTAATGGTCCCTTTGATGGTCCCATCCGATGCCAAGGTCCTGATTCTGTCATGGATTCTCAACTTTCTCTCTTATCAAAGCTTGTGATTCAGACATATATTTCAGATAAATATCTGCCTGCAGCCTGGTGGTGTGCAGACCTGCTGAATGGTCCTCTCGCCACCCCCTGATGCTCTGTATTACTGCCAAGGAAGTGGGCTTGGACACCTTTGCAATGACACTGACAGCTCAACCATCTTTACAAAACATGGTAATTAAAACGTACATTATCACATGTGATAGCTCAGTTTATTTTTCTCCAAATTTTTAATATGAACATTTTCTAACATATTGGGACACTGGAAGAATGGTAAGATAGATTTAAGGCTTAACACCACTGTATTTTTGCCATGGCTTCTTCTTTCTCAAGTTTAAAAATTTGATTCATCTATCTATTGGCCAGATTAAAGACTTCATGGTTTTTCTATTGCCTCATTTCTTTTATGTTCAAGAAAGTCTGCCTGATGCTTTTAAATGTGAACAACCTCTTAGCTGGAGATAATACTCTTGGGAAACCATTTTCCTTCTCTTAGAACATAATAGACATTATTCCATCATCATCTGTCATTCATTGACGCGGTGGATAAATAGAAGGCCAGCTTGATTTTTTAACTGCTGTGGGTGATTTTCACAATTTACCTGGATTCCTGTTTATTTCTTTATTCTTGATGTTTGATAGTCTGTCAGTGTTGAAGGTCCTCTATCACATTTGATATGCCCAATCATGATATGCTCTTTTACTCTAACACATCAGTTTTTTTGTGTGTGTGGTACGCGGGTCTCTCACTGTTGTGGCCTCTCCCGTTGCGGAGCACAGGCTCCGGACGCGCAGGCTCAGCGGCCGTGGCTCACGGGCCCAGCCGCTCCGCGGCATGTGGGATCTTCCCGGACCGGGGCACGAACTAGCGTCCCCTGCATCGGCAGGCGGACTCTCAACCACTGCGCCACCAGGGAAGCCCCACATCAGTTTTTTTCTTGGAATCTCAGGGTTTATTTTTTCTTGTACTGTAACACAACATAGTTTTTGGGTTAATTTGTTGGATTCTCTACCTCAGAGGCAGCAGTTTGTAGGATGGATTGCTTTTCTCCACCATAAAATTTAGTTCCTTTCTAGTTGTTAGAATGTTTTTGTCTTTTTTATCTACATTCATTGCCTTTACTTTCAACTTTTCACATGCCAGTAATTTGCTCTTTACCTATGTCTATTCAATTCCTTGCTAGTTCTAATATATTTCTTAGATCAGGAATGATTTTAATTTGGGTATCAATTTATTGCCTTAACTATGCAATCTCCCCTTTCATCTCATTCTATCCTTTTATCATCTCACTGCATCCATTAAATAATTAACCTGTTTTATAGCATAACACAATTTATAGAGGAATTTCCTTCTGTTCACTGAGTAATTTTTCCCTCCTGGGCTTGGTTCTTTGTCCTTTTGATATTCTGCTCCTTTTACTACTCCCACCCTTTTTGCTGTTATGTGTTTGCAGAGTTGCCATGCTGTTTCTTTTCACCTTGCTTATGCTTTGGCAGTTCTGTGTTGACATTATATTTGGTCAGCTGAGGAGCTCTGTTTTAGGATACCTAGGATCTGCTCTGCTTCCACAGTTTTTTTTAAACCATGTATGTTCAATACAACTAGCTAGGAGGCATTCACATTTTCATGGGGCGGGGGTATCCTTGAACTTCAGCTTGTTCTTCAATTCAGTATGTAGCTCTGGAACCTTCGTTTTCATCAGAGAGTTACACCCACATTGACTTTTTTCTTCATTTAACCTGCTTCACCCCATGAAACATTCCATTACTCCTTTGTTAAAAGAGGAAAAGTATAAAAATGTGTGTTCAGTCTGCTTCTGTTCAGGTTTGGGGGTATTAGTGAAATATTTCAGGACTTTGTAAACTCACTGAACTCCTGGGATACGGTGGAGTCTGGTAGGAGGGGTGTGGTTAGGAATGAAACTGTCCTGTGTCCCACTCTCTACTCTAGAGTCAGCTGTAACTTTCCTTCCATTACTTTAAAAAATGTACATTCCTAGTTTAATTCTTTTCTTTTCTTTTTTTTTTTTTTTTTTTTGGTTGATGCAATTCTTTTTGCTCAGTTGCTTAGATATCAGTGGAGGGAAGTTTTGTGTTGCAGTTTAAATTTGTTGCGTTGACCCAGAAGTCCTGCTAAACATGCTAATTGTGATGCAGGGAAGAGGGTATTGACATACCCAGCCTGCAGAGTGACCCAGAGTTGTTAATAATATGCTTGTGAACATATAAATTAATAAGTGGAAGGACCAACATCAAACCCATTTCTTTCCATTCCAGGCCATTGTTTTTTATATGTGTCCCCTAAACATCAAGTTAGTTAATTATTTAAACAAATATATATATATATATAATTAAAATATAAATATTTACACATTGTTTTACTATGCTTGATGTGTTTTTAAAAGATTTCAATTACAGGATGAAAGGTCCTTTGGAAAAGAACTACCGGATTATTTCTATCTGTTCAATAGACACATTACCAAACAGCTGTGTGTAAAATTAACTCTTCTAGATGGTATATTTAAAACGCACACTGTTGTCACTATTTACTTATTTACATATTTATTTCTCCCCAGCTTTATTGGGATATAATTGACACATAACACTGTATAAATTTAAACTGTACGGGGCTTCCCTGGTGGCGCAGTGGTTGGGAGTCCGCCTGCCAATGCAGGGGACGCGGGTTCGTGCCCCGGTCCGGGAAGATCCCACATGCCGCGGAGCGGCTGGGCCCGTGAGCCATGGCCACTGAGCCTGCGCGTCCGGAGCCTGTGCTCCGCAACGGGAGAGGCCACAACAGTGAGAGGCCCGCGTACCGAAAAAAAACCCAAAAAACAAACCAACAAAAAAATTTAAACTGTACAACTTGTTGATTTGACACATTTATATATTGCAAAATGATTACCATGGTAACATTAGCTACCACCTCCATCCCATCAAAAAGTTACCATTTCTTTCTTGTGAAAAGAATACTTAGCAACATTCACGTATCTGATGCAGTATTACCTATCATCACCATCCCCAGAACTTGCTGATTTTATAACTGAATGTTTGTACCCTGTGACCAATATCTCCCCATTCCCCACATTCCCCAGCCCTTGTAACCACCACTCTACTCTGCTGTTTAGATTCTACACATAAGTGATACATTTGTCTTTCTCTGTCTGACTTACTTCGCTAAGCATAATGCCCTCAAGTTTCATACAAGTTGCTGTAAAAGGCAGGATTTCCTCCTTTCTCATGGCTGAATAATATTCTATTGCATATATATACTATAGATTCTTCATTCATTCATCAGTTAATGGACACTTAGGTTGCTTCCATATCTTGCCTATTGTGAATAATGCTGCAATGAGCATAGAAATGCAGGTATCTCTATGATAACATGTTTTTAATCCCTTTGGATAAATACCCAGATGTGGAATTGCTGGATTATATGGTAGCTCTATTTTTAATTTTTTGAGGAAACTTCATACTGTTTTTCATAATGATTTTTATGGATTTACATTCCCACCAACAGAGCACTAAGTTTCCCTTTTCCCTACACCCTTACCATGTGCTCACTATTTAAAATAATCCTGTAGAAAATATTTGATAAATTGATAAAGTTTTGGGAAGTTGATTTTTAAAATATGCCATTTGTTTTATTTATAGAATGAAGCACACCTATATCAGAAGTTATGAAAAGGCTTTGCAAAACCTCCCTTGAAAGAATTTAAACCAGGATGAAATTTCATCTTGCTGTAATGGTTTATGGGAAACTGAAGGCCAAAGAAATGGACTTAATAATACTGATTAGTCCTAGGTCTATAATTCCTTTAAAAGGAGACTTCTCAAGATTTTAGATTTTCACTTCTCAGAGTGATACTGCTTTTTGTTTCTTCACATTTATTCACTTATACAGATTCTAGTTCAAAAGCTCCACAAATTTCAGGGCACTTGACCACCTGAAATTGTGCCTTGTGTTGATGAAGTACCTTCTGATTCACACAGTGTGTACCACTCAAAGCACAATTCTCTTTCTCTGTTTACAGCCTGTGGTGATCATTCTATGTTTTGGATCTATTCCTATTTTCCCAAAGTCATTTTCTACAGGCAGTTATGTGTTTTTTTCCCACTTTTACTGAGCACTGGTACATTTTTTTGTGAGAATATGACAAAAACAATGTTTTTATTTTTGCCAAAGCTGGGAAGTTTTGTTTTTGTTTCTTCTCTTGATCTCTACTTGGCTGTTCCTTTGTATAATGTGTAGAGGGTTCTGTGTTAGTGCCTGAGTCTTATTTGTATACTCACTGCTTTAATCTTCTGGTTCAGTGGTTCTTATACTACAAGGGACCCAAATGTTGCCTAGGATGCTTGCTAAAGTATAGTGTGGACCCACCATTAGAAATTCTGATTCAAAAGCACTAGAGTAGGACTTAAGAATCTGCCTTTTAACAAGGTTCCCAGATGCTTCTAAGGAAGATAGTCCATCACCCACAGTTTTAGAAACACCACTTTAGATCACTTAATAGTTAGAATTTGGTCAACCAAGGAGCTCTTCTCCCAGTTTGGTTACTAGAGAAGTAGCTATTCTTCATGTTTCACAATTGCTGTAATGAATAGAAACCTGATACAAAATGGGGCTGTAAGTTGCATAAAAGGAGAATGTGAGATTTAAGATAGTAATGTTAGAGGTAGACATTTGAATGAATAATTTTATCTAATTAGCTCTTAATTTCACTAGCTTGTTCTGGAAAATGTGCAAAGGCAGATATAAGAATATTATTGAAAACAAAAATTTTAATTTTTTTCCCTAGGAATGGTGGCGTGATGGTTACTTTTATGTGTCACACGTGGCTAGACCGTGGTACCTGGTTGTTTGGTCAAACACTAGATCTGATGTTGTGAAGGTATTTTTTAGTTTTGATTAACATTTATAATTAATTGACTTTAAGTAAAGCAGATTACTGTCCATAATGTGGGTGGGGCTCATCCAATCAGTTGAAGACCTTAAGAGCAAAGACTGAGGTTTCCTGAAGAAGAACTTCTGTCTTTTTTTTTTTTAAAGATTTAATTTTTAAGTTATTTTTGGCTGCATTGAATCTTCGTTGCTATGCGCAGGCTTTCTCTAGTTGTGGCAAGCGGGAGCTACTCTTCGTTGTGGTGCGTGGGCTTCTCATTGCAGTGGCTTCTCTTGTTGTGGAGCATGGGCTCTAGGCACGTGGGCTTTAGTAGTTGTGGCACATGGGCTTCAGTAGTTGTGGCACACGGGCTCAGTAATTGTGGCGCACGGGCTTAGTTACTCCATGGCATGTGGGATCTTCCCGGACCAGGGATCGAACCCATGTCCCCTGTATTGGCAGGTGGATTCTTATCCACTGAGCCACAATGGAAGCCTGAAAGTCTGTCTTAAAGCTGCATCATAGAAACTGCTTGAGTTCCCAGCCTCAACTGCCTTGCAGATTTTAGACTTGTCATCTCCCACATTTGTGAGTCAATTTCTTAAAATCTTTCTCTCTCTCTCCACACACACACACACACACACACACGCAAACATATCCCCTATTGCTTCTGTTTCTCTGGAGATTGCTAACTAACACAAGTAGTAACAAATTTTATTATTGTTCTATAAAAGCTTCTTCTTGACATCCAAAGAAATGCCCTGGGTTTGGAATTAGAAGATATGGATTCAAATTCAGTTCTGCCCCTTAATGATTGTGTGATCTGAGACTAGTTACATGTTTCTTGTTGTAGGTTCCCTTGTCTGTTAAGAGGGGATTAGAACACCTTTCCAGGTCATTTAAAAGATTTTTTGTGAGGCTCAGTTATGGTAATTCATGATAGTTCACGGACAAGCTCTCTGAAAAACATAAATTGTGATACATTAGAGGTGTTCACCCATCACTTATGTTCCCTGCCAAGAATGCAAGACATATGTGACAATTTCACTCTTAGAACCATTTCAAAGATTGATAAGTTGGGGTTACTTGCAATCTTTAATCTTTGTACCTGTATCTGTTCCCCCCGCTTCACTCATTTATTACATGTCCTGCCTTATCTATTGGCAATGCCTGCAAAGAGCAACTCACATTTCTGTTCTCTTCAGGGGAATGTTTTTAGCCATTATTTTCTGTAGCCCACACTTGTTTATTATTTCCTTTGCTGGTTCTTACAAAATGGCTGCCAGATCTCTTTTCTGTGCTTTCAGCTAAAGGTAGTATGACAATTTTCTAAAGAAATTCATCATTAAAAATTTATTCTGGAGGGAGCCCAGATTTTGCTTAATCTGCTGGTTCTTTGACATTCATTTTTATTTCCAAAATTCGACTTATTAATACCATCTAGAAGCACTAGGAAACCTCCATTCTGCATGTGTATCAGACTATTCATGCCTTCCCACAGTTCAGTGTATAGAGTTTCCCTGTTTTGGACTTAACTTGAATGATGTTAATGACTGGTCATATTGGTCTGGCTTCTGATTATAGATGAATCATTATATCAGCTCTGCAGAGGATTGGCCATCTTCTAATTTCCACATTCCTGAAGTGGAAACAAATAGTAAGGTGATCAAATGTGCCATCACTTTGTTTTTCTAAGTCTGTCACTAAGACCCTTTTGAATTGAGGTTAGATTGTCAAGGCATTTGAATTAACTGCATATATTAATCTCTGGAGATAAGTGGGAAACTAGGAAAAGACAAATGTGCAATCAACATAAAGCAAGTTTGGGGCCTAACAAAGTGGATCGAATTATATTTAACAGGAGGATGCTGCTGTTTAATTCACAGGCACAGATGCCCGCATTCATCTGTGACACTGAATCTGTTTTCTAATGAGTGTTGTCTTCTCTGAGGATCCTTCCTGTTACTCCTTTCTCCTTGCTCTAATTTCAGAGTTCACATCTGCTGTTCTGGGAAAGGTGATGTTTCACTTACCTTCATTCAAAAAGGAGAGGGTATAAATTTTGGCTCCAAATGTTTGATGCTGGTATTATATCCTTTATCAAGTGTTCCTGAAAGAAGTGTAGTGGTTTTACTTTACTTCATAGCCATCAGATACATTAAATCCACTGAATCTTGGTAAATTATTAAGCAACTATTGATTTTGTTGTGGTGAACATCAAGATGTATTGACTTTCACCTCAGTCAATACTTTCAAAATGCATAATAAATCTTGATGTTTATTGAAACATGCGTCTTAATCTCAGTGTGTAGGTGCATATACACATCAAATCAGTGCATCAAAACTCAGATATTTATACTGTACTTCTTCTGAACATCTTTATAAAAAACTATTTCCCCCCAGAGATTCTACTATTTTTTGCTTGTTTGTTCATTAGTTCTTCCTTTATTCTTAAAATTTTTAACCTCATTTATCCTTCCCTTGGTTGATAATAGTAAGGGAAACTAAGACTTGTAAAGAAATCTATTGGCCTTTCACAAACTAGCTGGGGTTAGTCTTAATTTCTCTCTCCACCCAGTTCAAGTTTAGATGAAACAATGAGAAAGTTAAAGATTTTCACTCTCCACATCCGTCCAAGAATGCTTTATTCCAGCATCGACCAGAACAATACTAAATCAGGGACCACATCTGAGAATCCACTTCATTTCATATCAATATTTTTAAAAATTATATGGTACAAAAAGACAAACATAAGGTCAAATTTGCATTTAGATAAAATTAAGTGATCAACTACATGATACAGTTTAATGGGTACAAAACTAAAACAAAATCCTTATTGTCTCCTGCAATATCTTAAATTCTACCAGTAGGAATTTATTATAAGTCCTCTTAGAAAATTAAAATTGCTCCTGGCTAAATAACAAAATGAATTAGCTGACCAGTAACCATTTATTGACTATCTACTCTATGTTTAGTCCTTTGCTATCCTTCTGAGTTGACACTTTACTTGGTTTACTCTGTGGTCCTTATCTATGCTTCATGTTTCTTTAACCTCGCTGCTACTTCTCGTGTATTAATTGGCTATTCTGTGGGCAAATGAAATAGTGCCTATTTAATCATCAGGGTTTTTCCTTCCAGCTAGAAAAGTACATATCATTCAAGAAGTGGGTGCTTTGATGGACTGTGAGGAAAGCAAGAAGGAAGGGATACATTTAGAGTAGAGCAAATTGCCATCCTATATACATGTATATGCATACACCCTGCTATGGTTTGAACTTTGTGTTCCCCCCAAATTCGTATATTGAAATCCTGATCCCCACAGATGATGGTACTAGTAGGTAGAGCCTTTGGGAGGTGCTTAAGTCAGGAGGGTGAAGCCCTTACAAAACTACCTTTTAATAGAAGCTACAGAGAGATCCCTTCCCCTTTCTGCCATGTGAGAATGCAACAGAAAGTGTACAAGCTGGAAGAGGGCTCTCATTCAACCATGCTGACACCATGATCCAGCCTACAGACTGTGAAAAATAAATTTCTGTTGTTTATAAGCTATTTTGTTACAGTAGCCCAAATGGACTGACACCCCTTATGTATGTGTATATATATATCTGAGGTAAAGCAGATAGCAATAATTTTCCATGAGGCAGTTTGTTAAACTGGCGTTCCCAGGGGAGTTTCAAGCCAGCTGTAGAGACTTTGAATAATAACTGATGTCCCAAAGGAGAATGAGGTCAAGAAAAGAGAAGAAAATGCAAATAGAAAAAAATCAATCTTTTTCATTAAAACAACTGCCCTAATTAATCAATGATTTGGAATGTTCCATATAGTGGCATGTGGGAAAAGTGCTAAGCAGATAAAAATTTGTTTTTACAAAAGAGAGAAAGCTTTAATAACAGAGTTTTGGTGACAGAGACTGTATGACAATGGCCAAATCCACTTTTCAAGAATAGTGATCTTCAAATCCTTTGCACAGTCATTAAGGCTAATGTGGAGAAAATAATGGCTTCCATCCTGCTGATGCATATTTAAAGCTAAGAACTTAAAAAATAAGATTTTATGTTCTTAGGGTTTTTATCGCTCTACTTTGAGCCAGTATGACTCCTGATAAAATGCATCAATGTGGTTTGCAGACACTACACGGGAATGAAAGAAAAGCCATTCTGAACTTAAATATATGGATTTTCCTGAAGCTTTTATAGTCAAGTTGGCCTTCACACTTTAAGCCTCTAATACAAAGAGGAATTATGTTTAAAGCATTTTGGGTAGAGCAAAGTATTATTCCTGTGGAATATAGGGATAATGGCAAGTTTGTTGATGGCTTCTTTTTTTTCTTTTTCATGCTATGTAAAAATTTGGATTATAACACATATAACAATATAACACACATAATAGGAGCCTGTTTTTTTCCCCGAATGTCCACAGGGATCAGGAAATGTGACACCAAATGTTTTGTTGGCTCTCCTTTAGGGTCCCCATGATAATCATTTTCTTCATGGCAATAAACCTACTTTGACTTGCATCTGGAGTGGCATTAGTGTTTTGTGGAAGGAGCAGAGAAGTTCTTGCTTTCCGTGCGTCCTTGTTCATTGTTTATGAAATGGCTCATGATGGAGCTGTGCTCCACTCCTAGCTCTCAGAAAATGGTGAAGAAAGTGAAGTTTGATTTCCATATGCAGAGCGTCCAATATGTTCCATTTCATCTCATGCCTCAACATCTCCTGCTCTATGGTTAATGCTCTTATGTTCTTATTTACTATGTTAATATTATTATTATATATTAGTATCTTTTCTCTTATAATTATTAAAAGTATTAAGAGTAAGTAAATTTTTAAAAGTTCTTAAAAGTAATATTTTGATATGAATAACGTAAATATAAGTCAATGTGTGTTTTTTATAATTAAAAGAATACTATTTATTATGTATTTAAATTATGCAGTGAAAAGTTGTTCATCATAAAAAGGAATTTTAAGTATGGTACTGGCACAAAAAACAGACATATAGATTAATGGAACAGGATAGAAAGCCCAGAGATAAATCCACACACATATGGTCACCTTATTTTTGATAAAGGAGGTAAGGATATTCAGTGGAGAAAAGTCAGCCTCTTCAATAAGTGGTGCTGGGAAAACTGGATAGCTACATGTAAAAGAATGAAATTAGAACACCCCGTAACACCATACACAAAAATAAACTCAAAGTGGATTAAAGATTTAAATGTAAGGCCAGAAACTAGAAAACTCTTAGAGGAAAACATAAGCAGAACACTCTATGACATAAATCACAGCAAGGTCCTTTTTGACCCACCTCCTAGAGAAATGGAAATAAAAACAAAAATAAACAAATAGAACCTAAGGAAACTTAAAAGCTTTTGCACAGCAAAGGGAACCATAAACAAGGTGAAAGGACCACCCTCAGAATGGGAGAAAATATTTACAAATGAAACAACTGACAAAGGATTAATCTCCAAAATTTACAATCAGCTCATGCATCTCAATATCAAAAAAAAAGAAAAACACAATCCAAAAATGGGCAGAAGACCTAAATAGACATTTCTGCAAAGAAGATATACAGATTGCCAACAAACACATGAAAGGATGCTCAACATCACTAATCATTAGAGAAATGCAAATCAAAACTACAATGAGGGGGCTTCACTGGTGGCAAAGTTGTTGAGAGTCCGCCTGCTGATGCAAGGGACGCGGGTTCGTGCCCTGGTCTGGGAAGATCCCACATGCCGTGGAGCAGCTGGGCCTGTGAGCCATGGCCGCTGAACCTGCGTGTCCGCAGCCTGTGTTCTGCAACAGGAGAGGCCACAACAGTGAGAGGCCCGCATACCACACACACAAAAAAAATACAATGAGGTATCACCTCACACCAGTCAGAATGGCCATCATCAAAAAATCTACAAACGATAAATGCTGGAGAGGGTGTGGAGAAAAGGGAACCCTCTTGCACTGTTGGTGGGGATGTAAATTGATACAGCCACTATGTAGAACATTATAGAGGTTCCTTGTAAAATTAAAATTAGAATTACCATATGACCCAGCAATCCCACTACTGGGCATATACCCTGAGAAAACCATAATTCAAAAAGAGTCATGTACCACAATGTTCACTGCAGCTGTATTTACAATAGTCAGGACATGGAAGCAACCAAAATGTCCATCAACGGATGAATGGATGAATGGATAAAGAAGGTGTGGCACATATATACAATGGAATATTACTCAGCCCTAAAAAGAAGTGAAATTGAGTTATTTGTAGTGAGGTGGATGGACTTAGAGATGGTCATACAGAGTGAAGTAAGTCAGAAAGAGAAAAGTAAATACCATATGCCAGCACATATATATGGAATCTAAAAAAAAAAAAAAGGTTCTGAAGAACATAGGGGCAGGACAGGAATAAAGATGCAGATGATGAGCATGGACTTGAGGACAGGGAGAGGGCGAAGGGTAAGCTGGGACGAAGTGAGAGAGTGGCATTGACATATATACACTACCAAATGTAAAATAGCTAGCTAGTGGGAAGCAATCACAAAGCACAGGGAGATCAGCTTGGTGCTTTGTGACCACCTAGAGGGGTGGGATAGGGAGGGTGGGAGGAAGATGCAGGAGGGAGGAGATATGGGGATATATGCATATGTATAGCTGATTCACTTTGTTATAAAGCAGAAACTAACACACCATCGTAAAGCAATTATATTCCAATAAACATGTTAAAAAAAACCCCTATACTTCAGCTTAAAAAATAAATTAATTAAAGAATATGTATGTACGTGCAAAATAAATAAATAAAATAAAATAAAAAGGAATTTTAGGGATAGCAGCAGATAGATACTTGGGTGAAGGGAACTTTAACAATGACACTGACCTGACTGGTTTCAGCAGCTACGTTGGCCTATGTGGTTTTGCCTTGAGACCTCTAGAACTGGCACCTCTAGGCTTCCTCCTCTCTTCCTCCTTCTTTTCTTCATGTTATGTTCATGATAATGACTTCATGAAGAAGAAAGTATAGCATAGAATGGTGGAGCACAGAACAGCACAGGCAGCATGGCAGCGTAGTAAGAACACAGGCTACTTGCCAAGAGACTCAGGTTCTTCTGTGTGCTTAATATTAGTTGTATGATTTGGAAAAATCACTTTCCCTCCCTGGACATTGTTGTCTTCATCTTTAAAATGAAGATGATGAAGATGATAGGAGCTAACAGCCACCAAGCACTTACTAGATGCCAGGTCATATTCTATGTGCTTAATAACAATGAACTCATTTAACCTTTACAGCATCTTAATGAAGTAGCTACTTTTTATTTAAATCATTTTGCAGATGAAGAAACTGAGACAAAAAAAGGGTGCATATATTTTTATTTCTTAAGTTCACACATCAAAGACAGTGTTAGAACCATGTAGACCTGCCCTGGGGCTCTTGCTCTTGACAATGGCTAAAGTTCCTTTAAAGTCTAGGATTCTATTTTATAGAAATCTCACATCTGTGAAAAAATAGGTGATCCAATGTATTCCAATGAGCTTAAAGGCTATTTAATAAACACAATCATAAATAAATATTTTGTGTTTCAAAAATACCTGTCTATATCATCTAATTATCTATTGTCTATCTACCGTCTATTTTAAGATAACTTGGAATCAATTTGCTCAAGCTGCTCTCAAAATTCTAGTACCTAAATGATGGCTCTTAATAGAAATGAATAATTATAGCCTGTTGCTAACCACCACTGAGATGTATTCCACTGAATCATTTTTCCTCTAATGGCTGTTGGTGTCACAAAAATAACTTTTATTTAAGAAGAGAAAACAACAACATCAAAAAGAATGGCAGGGCAATCAGCTCCATTAAAACACTAACGATGTGTAATAATATCATGTAGTTTTGAAACTGTTTTCTCTGAGAGGCTCTGAGAGCTGTAGAAATTTGATCTTATTCCTTCTTATGTTATCTTTATTATTTATAGATTATTTATAGATTTGGTCTTGTTCTTTCTTATGTTCTCTTAATGGTAGGCTTACCATCGTGTAATCTAGTGATATTTTGTATATGAGATTTCCCTACCAGTGGATTCACTGTCACAACCATCTCTGTTGCTTCAGCATCTCAGAGTTGAAAGTTCCCTTTAACACTGTGAATAAAGGGACAGAGGATTTGTTAAAATGTTCTCCCTTCTTCGAAAATGAAGAGTTCAGGTTTATTCAGCCTAGTTTACTTACTGAAAACTTCAGTGTTCTTTTAACGCTTGATAGTTAGATGTGGTAAAAATCATCCACTGAAAAAATGATTTCCTGTTGGTTTTCTTGGAGACATCTGTAGGATTTCTGAGAAAGAGAATGAGTCTGGACCTAAATGCCTTAAACACACCCTTTCAATGAATTGCCAATTTTACTCCACATAGACACTGGTAGTTGGGAACAGGAAAACAGTGTAAGAAACTACTGCAATCCCACTACTGGGCATATACCCTGAGAAATCTATAATTTAAAAAGAGTCATGTACCAAAATGTTCATTGCAGCTCTATTTACAATAGCCAGGATATGGAAGCAACCAAAGTGTCCATCAACAGATGAATGGATAAAGAAGATGTGGCACATATATACAAATATGTACAATGGAATATTACTCAGCCATAAAAAGAAATGAAATTGAGCTATTTGTAGTGAGGTGGATGGACCTAGAGTCTGTCATACAGAGTGAAGTAAATCAGAAAGAGAAAAACAAATACCGTATGCTAACACATATATATGGAATCTAAAAAAAAAAAAAATGTCATGAAGAACCTAGGGGCAAGACGGGAATAGAGACACAGACCTACGAGAGAATGGACTTGAGGATACAGGGAGGGGGAAGGGTAAGCTGTGACAAAGTGAGAGAATGGCATGGACATATATACACTACCAAATGTAAAATAGATAGTGGGAAGCAGCTGCATAGCTGCATAGCACAGGGAGATCAGCTTGGTGCTTTGTGACCACCTAGAGGGGTGGGATATGGAGGTTGGGAGAGAGGGAGATGCAAGAGAGAAGAGATAGGGGGACGTATGTATATGTATAACTGATTCACTTTGTTATAAAGCAGAAACTAACACACCATTGTAAAGCAATTATACTCCAATAAAGATGTTTAAAAAAAAAGAAAACTACTGCAACTTTATACTTACAATGATAATGTGTGTAAATGTACATGTTTCAATCACATGTGATTGAAACGTGTGCAATTAAACCCAAGAGCTGAAGAAGTCTTTGTTAATTTGTCTAGAAAGAGAGGCTAGAAAGAAAGGGTAAGTTTATCACACACACATACAAAAACAACCACAAAGTGAGGCTCTGGCTATTAAAGGGTCCCACAGTTATGATCATGTCTTTGAAAATATCTAGTCAGCATCTTTAGGTCTTTTCTTGCAACATCCTGAACCAATATAAGGGAGAAGAAAACCTCCTAACTTGTGTCATTGAAATATAATTGATGACCATGAGCGCCAGTAGGTTTGCTAGATGCTTTTCTGGGAACAGGGAGTAAGTATAAAAATAGGCCAAGACTAAGGTTGATACCAAGGTAGAACTTGACTTCCTAAAAGGAAGATGGGCCAGGTCCTGTGTCCAGTGGCGTTCACAGTTGTGCTGTCCAATATGGTAGCCAATAGCCACACATGGCTATTTCAATATAAACTAATAAAAATGAATGATAATTGGAAAATTAGATCCTCCCTCATACCATCCACAGTTCAAGTGGTCAGTAGCCATATCTGGCTAGTGGACACCACATTGGTAGCCCAGATATAGAAACTTCTATCATCACAGAAAATTCTTTTGGACAGGAGTGGTTTAGAGTCAGAGCCTTCACTGTTGGAAAGTGGTAATTTCTGATTAGAAAGTAAGGGATCACTTGGCGCATTGGTTAATTAGGTCAAGGGTCAATAACTAAAATGAGGCAAAAGGAGGGAGCGACCAGTTCATGTTCTGGAGGATCGCTCTTTTATGCTTAATTCTTGACCTAAAGCTGGCAGAAAGTGACATTTTTGGAGGGGGAGATGGGAGCTTTGACTTCTCGTCTTTCCCCTTCATTTGGAAGGAGAAAGTTGTGAAGTTTAAAGATTTGTTTCTTCTTCCGCATCCTATTTTAATATGCTACTACCTACTCTAGAAATTCTCATATCTAGATTTTATGAAGGTTGGTATGCTTCCACATAGGCCTTATCAGAAACTTTAATGCTATATGCCTCAGGCTTTCTTGCCTCTAGCTAACTGTATTTATCAGGGAGAGAATCTCCCTGAGAACTGCCACTCCAGATTAGGAAGCCCAGAATTGTCCCTATAGTAGAAAATGCTACACAGTGGTTATGATACAAGGAGACTTAGAAGAGATAAGGAGACAGCTGCAAACATACATTCAACTGCTTAAATAAAAATCAAGGCAAGAGGGGTGGGCTTAGAAAGAAATATGTGGAATGGATTTCTGGAAAACTTAAATGGCTTGTGGGATATTTGCCCTTAGAACTTTTTAATCAAAAAGGCTGAATACTGTTAAACATCTCTTATCTGGTCAATTACAATCACTTCTAAATAGTCTCCTGTCCTTAGCACTGACCATAGTGGCTGCCCAAAAATGACCATGTCCTAATCCCTGGGACCTGTGAATGTGAATTTATTTGGAAAGCAAGGTCTTTGAAGATATAGTTAAGATCTTGAGATGAGATCGTCCTGGATTACCCAGGTGTGCCCTAAATCCAATGGCAAATTTTCTTAGAAGAGACGGAAGAGAGGGCACAGACACACAGAGAAGTCCACATGAAGATGAAGGCAAAGGTTGGAGTGCCACAGCCAAGCAAACACCAGAACCTGGAAGAAGCAAAGGATGGATTCTCCCCTAGAGCTTCCAGTGGGAGTGTGGCCCTGTCAACACTTTGATTTCAGACTTCTGGCTCAGATTTCAGGTTTCCAGAACTGTGAGAGAATACATTTCTGTTGTTTTGAGCCACCAAGTTTGTAACAATTTTTGATGGCAGCCACAGGAAACAAATTCAGATCTCCTCTGATACATCCTCCAAACCGTTATTAGAATGATCTTATTTAAGACATAAACCTTATGCAAAGTGTAAAGTTCAACTTCCTTAGAGGAGCTTCCAAGGACCCCTTGATATGGTCTCTGCCTGTCTTTCTCCCTAGGTAGCTCTCGGTACCCCTGTTACATTTAATGAGATCAGATTCCTTTGTTCCCTAGATGTACTGTCAGTTTCAACCCACTGTACGTTTGAACACAGTTCTTGTTATTTGTAATGTCCTTCTAAGGCTTGTCCATCTGTTGTAACTCTTGACCATCTTTCAAAAATCTTAGGGCTTCCCTGGTGGCGCAGTGGTTGAGAATCTGCCTGCTAATGCAGGGGACACGGGTTCGAACCCTGGTCTGGGAGGATCCCACATACCGCGGAGCAACTAGGCCCGTGAGCCACAACTACTGAGCCTGCGGGTATGGAGCCTGTGCTCCGCAGTGAGAGAGGCCACGATAGTGAGAGGCCTGCGCACCGTGATGAAGAGTGGCTCCCACTTGCCACAACTAGAGAAAGCCCTCACACAGAAACGAAGACCCAACACAGCAAAAATAAATTAATAAACTCCTATACCCAACATCTTCTTTAAAAAAAAATCTTAGAATCCCTGTCCCCATGCAACTATGAGACTGATGTTACTCTGTCACTCCCTCCTTATCCATTGTCACCTCTGCATCTTGAATATACACCCATATAACACAGCGCTTTTTTACAACTATCCATTCAATAATTTAAAACAATTAAATTAATTTTAATAGGTAATATATGTGTATGTTTCAAAAATAAAAATAATTAAGAAGTATTCATGGAGAAGACTTGCTCCTATTCTTATCCCCATCCATCTTGTTTCTCCCCATTCCCTAAAGGTAATTGTTTTAAAATAATTTGTTTCTTTATGCATAAGTTTTCCTTATCAAAACGTAGCACATTACATATATTGTTCTGAACCTTACTTTTTTCCACTTAGTAACATATCCTAGAGATTTTTTTCCGTATTACTGTATAGAAATCTTCATCATTCCTCTTTTTTATGGATACATAATGTTCCACTAAGTAGATGACCTTGGATAATTTAACCAACCCCCAATTGTTGGACCCTTGGTTTGTTTTCATTTTTTATTATTATACATAATATTTTAATGAAAACTTTTGTACGTATATCATTTCATAGGTATGCAAGTGTAGGATAGATTTCCAGAAGTGAGATTGCTGGGACAAATGGCAAGTGTAAATGTGACTATGTTAGAGATTGCCAGATTTCCCCCCACAGACATTGAACCATTTGGTGTCCCACTGTCAATGTATAAGTTGGCCTGTGGGCATAACTTAGCAACATACAGTATTGCACTCTTGTATTTTGGTCAACATGATTGATGAATGCAATGGTTTCCTATTGCTGCATAACAAATTACCACAAACTTAGTGGCTTAACACAATACACATTTATTATCTCACCCTTTCCGTGGACCAGCAGCCCAAGCATGGTTTAGTTGGGTCCTCTGTTCAGGGACTAGGGCTGCAATTAAAATGTTGTCTGGGACTGCAATCTCATCTGAGGCTTGAGACGTCTTCCAAGCTCGTGTGGTTGTTGGAAGAAGTCAGTATCTTATATTTGTAGAAATGATGCTCTTAGTATCTCAGTGTTGCCTACAGTTCTCAGCCATGTGACCCTTTTTACAGACAGTTCACATCACATCAGGTGGCTTCTTCACGGCCAGCAGGAGATTCTCTTGCTGTTAAGTATAGTATAGTCTAAGTCTGTATAGTCTGTGAAGATGCAATCTTATTTTATGTAACATAACCATAGAGTGTCATCCTATCCCATGTGCCACATAACATAACCTAATCAAAGCAGTGACAGCCCAACACTGTTGTCTCATTCTGGTTAGAAGCAAGTCATAGGTCCCAGTCACACTCAAGGGAAGGGGATTACATGGCGTCTAACACTAGAGGATGAAAATCATGAGGCCTTCATAGAATTATACCCATCACAGTGAGAAATGTAGTTTTAATTTGCATTTTTAAAATTATGAGTATTTTTATATGTTTAATAGCCATTTGTATTTTTTTCTTTGTGAACTGTCTGTTTATGTTCTTTGTCCATATTTCTCCTAGTTTTTTATTTTTCTTTTGAATTTCTAGGGACTCTTTATATATTAGTAGGTGTAGTCCTTTGACAGTGATATGGTTTGCAAATATTTTC
The DNA here is from genome assembly GCF_963455315.2 of Globicephala melas. NCBI lineage: Eukaryota > Metazoa > Chordata > Mammalia > Artiodactyla > Delphinidae > Globicephala > Globicephala melas. The sequence goes on along the minus strand of NC_083317.1, from coordinate 15,297,350 downwards.
CTCCAGCTTATTCTTATGCTGTTTTTGAATGTAAAGTTTATGAATTTTATGTGGTTGAGATTATCAACCTTTTCTTTCCACTTCTTGCTTCTGAGTTATTGAGATAAAGGCTTCCATTTCGTGGCTTTTAAAAGAATTCTACAATGTTATGGTTTTATTTTCCACTTCTTGCTTCTGAGTTATTGAGATAAAGGCTTCCATTTCGTGGCTTTTAAAAGAATTCTACAATGTTATGGTTTTATTTTTCTATACCTAAATCCTAAATCCATTTGGAATCTGAATGTGGTGTTACTTATGAATTCAAAAGCATCATTTTCCAGATGGCTATTTGTTTGCCCATAACATAATGTATTAAATTTCATGTTTATCACTGCAGATTAGAACACCACTTTTATCATGCACTAAATTCCCATTTAAGTTGGAACAGACCAAATAAGAGAAGAGAATTTATCTTCTCTTATTTTGTCTGTTATATATGTCCCAATACTACACTGATTTAATTATTGAAGTTTTATAGTGCATTTATTAGCTAGTAAGGTTTTTCTATTTCAGAAATTTCCTGGTTATAACTGCTAGTATATTTTTTCCATAGGAATTTTAGAATTAGCTTATCTAGTTTCAGAACAAAATTTCTTTTTTACTATTCTTATTAGGATTGTTAAATTTAGTAATTAACTTAGGGAGAATTGACATTTTTATAATATTAAGTCTTTTTATCTATAAACTTGGTGTATCTTTCCATTCATTTAGTTCTTCTTCTGAATCTTTCAGGAATCTATCCATTTTTTCTCAAATTGTTTTTCCACATCCCTTGTAGATTTACACATAGATATTTTATCTTTTTTTCAGAATTATTGTTGTTGTCATTAGAAATGGATCTTTTCCATTACATCTTCTAAGTGTTGTTGTTTGTAAGTATGAAATCTATGGATTTCTATTTATATTACATAAGACTACATTACTATTTAGAAAATATTTGCTGAGTGTCTAACATGTAATGGCTTCTGTACAAGAGCTGAATTCATAATATACAAGAAAGTCATGGCCCCTAGTGAGCTAATGGTTTAGTGGAGGAGGCAGAAAGTAAATATGCAAACAAACAAATGTACAATGGCTATTTGTGATCAATGCTATAGAAGACAATGAAGAGTGTTTAGTAACAAAGAATAATTATTTAAGTGTATCCTTCCCAGTTACAGAAACTTTGAGGGTTTGGTCCATGCTTTATTTATCTCTAGGTCTGCAGAGTCTAGTACCCTGACGAGGAAACAAAAGGCAGTATATGTTTCTTGAATTGAATAGGACTCATTTACTTTGAGCTTAGGGGCAATAATGTTTTAATTCTGTTATCATGATGACCATACAGCCATATTTTTCAAACAATTTCATATTTTAAATACTCTGTTTCTATAAATATATTGTCACACCATGGGTCTTAAGAATTTGTTTGGAAACTGGCCACCAAAATTATAGCTTTTGTCCAAAGAATCTTTACATGTCTCAGGTCCACGTGCAGAGTAGACCCTCATCCTCAGCATGAGTATCTTGAAGACAGGTTTTGCTGAAAGGGATACATCCTTTGTAAAGTTTTGACTGAGGTGTCAAAGTCAAACTAGTTTATGGAGCCTAGTTAGAGCTTGTGTGTTCTGCAATCACAGATGGTAAGATTTACATCTTTTATACCAGTAGGAAAGAAAGAGGATGCTCTAATGGAAAGAATTCTATTTATATCATAGGCCTTTCATTGTTGTTTTATTTTCCCTCTCTGAATATTAATAAAAGGTAAGTCAAGAACCTAGAGTTTAGTCTGTTAATTTTTTATTTATAGTCTTTGTGATCTGAAAAGAATTTAGACCAACTTAAAGGAATATATAAAGTGCTGCAAAGTTACCTACGTTACAAAAGTATAAGAAAGAAATGAAGTACAAAACAAAGTTGGAGACATATGATAAACTTGCTACCAATAGGCTCCAGTTTAGGCTCTTATCTATTAGAAAACATATTGAGCATTAACACAATTTACAGTTCAATTAAGATTTAAAAAATTCATAATAGTAGCAAAAATACATTTGGTGCTTACTCTGTTCCAGTCACCATGTTAAGCTTTTTAAAATGCATTAATTTAATTTAGTCCTTGCAACACATATTTAATGATAGGCATTAATATAATTCTAAGGTATAGAAGAAGAAAAACTATTACTGATTAAGACAAGAAAGGAAGTTATTGAGAAGATTCTTATAAAGATGATATTGTGCAATAAATGAGCAGTACTGCTCACAATATCTCACTGCAGTGAGTTTCACATCTGTCTTTTGTAGCGTCCCTTGATCTAAAGGCCTCTTGCTGAGCTCAGAATGATTCTACAAGGTGAACAATGCAATAAATAAAGCTCTTCTGTCAAGGCTTCACTCAGGGGTGGATTTAGGAGTATCAGGAAGAACACACTGTTTGAATATCCTGTAGAGAATTCTTTAAAAATGGTGCATCTTCTAACTAAATGACAGGTAGAACTAGGAAGTGTTGACTTTGATATGGTTTCAAACTTTGGATTGGAAACTGTGGTTGAGATACCAATGCCTAAGTTTGGCAGCCCTTGACCTGTAAGCATGACTAGTAAACTTTCTTTTCCAATTAAAGGCTGCACCAGTTGGGTGAGAAAAGGTGTTTCAGTTAGGTAATGCTATGCTGTACTGTGGTAACATATAACTCCCTGAACTGCAGTGGCTTTGTACAAAAAATTCGTATTTACCCTCATATAAAGTCCATTTGTGTCTGACAGCTCTTCCATCTTGTAGTAATGTCCCCTGGAGCAAATGGCCTTCAAGGTCAATGTAGCAGGGGAAAAGAGCAATCTCAGAGAAGGAACAGCTGTTCTTACTTTTCTCAGATGGGAACTGGCATACTGTTTCTGCTCATGTTCTATTGGTAAGAATTAGTCACCTGCCACTACTCTGATGTATGGGTTTGGGAAACATGGAGAAACACATGGATATTTAGTGAGCACTGACCATCTGTGCCACATAAGGAATAAGTGCTTTCTTCTGGGAATTTCTCTCCTCCTATCTTTCTTCTTACTCCTTCAGACCTCTTGTTCCATGAAACAATACCCTTACGATTCCAGATTCCCCCCTTTCAAGCACTCAGTTCAGACTAGAGGAGGTGTCTAGGAGGGTGGGTGAAGAGGAGGAAAAGTAGGAAGGGGAGAGAAAAGTGAGGGGACATTCCTTCAACGGTCACTTCTCAGATCTCTACTGCTGGTTCCCATCTCCATCCCTCACAGCCCAGTTCTGGCTGATTGTTGTAAGTGGGAAGGAGATTAAAGATAAGAGAGAGAGTTCCATTCTACTGCCTTTAAAAGACCTCAGTTATTTCTCCTCTTTCTAATCCCTTTCTTTTCCCTTTACTTAAAAATACTTATCCCATAAACACATATTTTAGCACATTCTGTGAGCCAGTCATGGATAGGCATTGGGTATCCAGAAATGTGCAATATAGTGGCATCTGAGCTCCAGGGACTCTTGGCTCAATGGTGAACAGCAAGAGCTGCAAATAGCCCATTCTCCTCTTGCCCTTCAACATAAATCCTGACCCTTCTCTCACAGCCCCGCTCTAGGGTCTAGTCCTCAACCCTCCGGTGCCTGCACAGGGGGTGGAGACAGGGAATGTTCCTGCTTGGGTCTTGGGCCTACAGGAGATGTGTCTGTGTAGCTGACACCCAAAACTGGAACTAAGATTTGATCCCATTTTCTAAATAAAGACGTTATAATACGAAGTGGAATGATGAAGTATGTGTTTACTATGTGTTTATTGCATATGTTAGGGTACTTTATGATATAAACACAATTTTGTTATGTAATCTGAAGGCTTAGTTGCCATTTATAACCTTATTTGTTTGGCAGGGATGATGTAAGAGGTGATTAAGTCTCAGAGCAGCACTTGATTTAAATGATCTGTGAGGGTCTTTACAACCCATAGATGCTATGATTGTGTGGGAATATACATGTGCTCTAAATTCTAAAGGAGGGTTTTCAAAATGAGCTTTTGGAACCCATCAGTAATTAAGAGAGAAACAGCTGGCAATGTAGCAAGTTCTGATTCCTTCAACTTCTCTTCATTTTTGTTTCACCTATAAATTACTCCTGATTTTTTTCTCCTACTCTTTCCGCAAATTCACACAGCATCCTTCCTTAATCCCAAATTGCTGCTTTTTGATTATAAGCAGTTTTGAATCTTCATTGGCTATTTCATTAAGTGAAATAAATACATCCCCAACAGAGTAGAATATACTTCTGAATGAACAACAAGGGAATATTTCATTAATTTGCTTCTAAGTCTTTGCAATCATGTACATTAAAATGTTTGACTGATTCTTTTCCTCTAATAAAATGAGAAGTGATTGTTAATTTTTTATCACTCTCCTAAATAAACTGTACCATTCCTCATGGATGTATAACCAGAATGAATCTCAAACAGAAATCATTACTGACATGTAAAGAGGATTATGTGAGTTTCTTGCAGCATTTTATCAAGAGGTATATTTTCCTGAAGATAGTTAACACTTGTATTCTGTCACATCTGTGTTTCTACTACATATTTTGATTCTTAAAAAAAAAAACAACTTGTATAAAACTTGGGCATAATATTGGATAGAATTAGACTTGCAGAGGTCATCAAAATCATCCCAGCTTCCTTTCAGGGAAATAAGAATTCATGTTGAAATTTCATCTACTCAAGGCTAGGGACTTCACAATCTCCTTTGATAACTGATTTTAATGTCTAACAACATTTTATGTCAGGATATTTTTCTCACAAATAATACAACTGAAATACTTTTTGTCATTTTTTGCTCTTTCAAACCTTAAGGAAAAAGGTAAATAATTGGTTACAATTCTTCATAAAATCATGAGTTTATAGTAAAATCATGTGTTTCAAATTATGAGTCTTTTACTAAACTCATCAAACAAAGGTTGCCTTTTATCATTTTAAAAAGTCAGTGTCTTTAAAGTGATCCTTTATTACTTAAGTTTTAGAGTCAGGGCCATATTTATAAATATTTCATTACAATTATTTATAAAATATTTAGACTGATGCTGTTCAAAGATATGAATGTAGAATTTTGATAGAAGGAATCTTTACAGCAGAGTCTGGTTGAAGGGAATTTGTGTGGGACTGGGTTGAGGAAAGACTACAGATGGCTCTATTAAAAGGAGGAGGAAGGTGAGTCATTGACACAGAAGAGATAAGTAAAGAGGTAATTGATTGGAAGGGACTAAAGTGAAGCAAAAAACATTTCAAGATCATCATCATTCACAACGGGGAGTGGACTTCACACAAAAATGAAGGCAGTTTTGACCCTTGTGAGTAGAGGCAGAAAGCAAAACTACAAGCAGCCCATGAGTGAATGATCCATCTCTTGAAGCAAAAAACATTTCAAGATCATCATCATTCACAACGGGGAGTGGACTTCACACAAAAATGAAGGCAGTTTTGACCCTTGTGAGTAGAGGAATATGTAGAGGCAGAAAGCAAAACTACAAGCAGCCCATGAGTGAATGATCCATCTCTTGGATGCAGGAAGGGAAAGACTGGCAAAAGTGTACACTCTCAAGTATCTCTATAATGAGCTGAATTTATGGTGGAGTGCAAGGCTGAGGCCACTTATTAGGAAATAACATGGAGAGTGTGGTAATGTTCCCATCATCAGTCTAGAATCAATCAGAGGTTGGTCTCTGTATGTAATTCTCCTGGGAGATTGTTAGGAGGAAAACACTGCCAAGGCCAGACACTGACTCATGCGGGGCTCATTAATTGCTTACGGGATCAGATATCCTATTTCAATACTTGTAGAAGTTCTGTTTTTTAGGGAAGCAGGGAGAAATGATTGAAAGACCCTGTGTCTCCTTTGTAGTCTGGTTTCTAAAGGACAGCAAATATTGGAGTAGAACTTAGTTTAACTGCAAATATTTGGAAGAGCTAATGAGATGGTATATTATTCCTTTACTGAAGGCTTTGATGAGCACAATGCATAGTATAAGCAGTCTCCTACTTTATGGAATGTATTGACAGAGATGTGTATTAGGATCTATGTATAGAGTCAGAACAATAGATTCAGATATTATGAGTGGTGGGTAGGTGGTGTGGTTTATTTGCCAGGATAAAGAAAATATTATAAAACCATGATTTTTCCCTAGCCTTTTAGCCTCAGTATTTGACAATATGTTTCTAGTACTTTGTACAAATTATTTAATTCTTCTCTTTTTATATAACATTAAGGATGCTGTTAACTGGTTTGCATCCAATATGAGGTGGATTGAGGCTAAATATATGCTACTTCTTCCATATGAAGTGAGTCTCATCTTTGTTTCATTCGGCTTTGCATTGAGGAGAACTGCACTTTTTGTCTTTAGTGTTGGAACTTTTATTTTTTTATGTTTTCTATTCAATTCATGATGTAACAAATGCAATAAAGTAGAATTCAAGCTACTCTGATGACCTTTGTAGTTCTGATCAAGAGGGTGCTATTGGTAGACTGACCTGTTGGCAGACAGGCTCAAGCCATGTGCTCACTGATCAGTAGAAGTAGGAGAGTCCCTATGTGTCATATAAAAGCTTATCTAGTCAGATCAATACACAGTGCATGAAAGTGAAGGTTAAGTCCAATGCATAAAAGTCAGGAGCTGCCAATATATGAAACCTCAACCCTAGCAAAACCTGATTCAATGTGATATAGTGTGATGATAGAAATAAGGTCCTAAGTACTTTCTGTACTTTGGGGATCTTTGCAACTCATGAGCTAGTAGCATTTTTCTCACTGTTATTATCAGTGTTGTCATTTGGTATTTTGCTACACTTTCCCTTTCTTTTGGATATTTGCATACCAGCAGGTATGTTATGAGGTGCAAATGATAACTTAGCAACTCTTTCCTGTAAGGTAGGAACATCTACATTAAAAGTTATTTGAAGTATTTACTAAGTTGTTTACTGTCTTTCCACCAGAAGTCAAGATGGGCTGGGGGATGCCAAGAAGAGTGGTCAGATTTACTACCAAACAATGGGGCCTGCATGTGTCTCTCTTTCTTTAGCTTCATGCAAAATGAAGCTTGGAGTGATGTATTTTTGTTGTGTGCACATTGTTGCTTGTCCTTTCCAATGTGGATGAAAATGCATTCCCCTGTAAGCAACTGAAAATCTGATCAATAAGCATATGTAGTTATCTCCCACAACAACTAATCTAGACACAGGTGCATTCAGATGTGGGACAGCTGCTCAGAAATGTCAGTAAGGACAGAGACGATTTCTATCCTTTTAGTTCTCCATCCTCAGTCTATAAGCTTTTTGACTTAGCACTTATTTGTTGCAAGATACCTGCTATCCTACTGCAGTATTCTAGGCATCAAGATGGGACTTGAGGATAAGAAAGGGGGAGGGAGAGAAATCCTCCTGTGGCTCTATCTTTTTTTCATTAGGGAAGAAACATTACTCCAAAAAGATGCCCCTCTTCACTTCTGTGGCTAGAACATTGTGACCTGGCCACCTGTTTCTGAAAACTGCAAGAGAGGCTGGAAAAGGGAGTATATGAACGAAGGAAATAAGACAGTCATGGCTGGCCTAACCAATTACACTGGACTTTGATTATGCATCATTAGAGTTCTGCATGCCTGCTGTGCTGTTTGTCAGAGCAGCTTGCTCTCCACCCGCAGGGGTGAACTGGGTCCCTTCTGCTACTTTGACAGCTGCTACATGCCAAGGGGCTTGCCACTCACCCTGTGTCTTAGTGGCTCAGGCTGCCATAACAAAGTACTGTAGACTGGGTGGCTTAAACAACAGAAATTTGTTTTCTCATACTTCTGGAGGCTGGAAATCTGATATCAGGGTACCAGCATGGTTAAGTTCTGGTGAGGACCCTCTTTCTGGTTTGCAGACGGCCACCTTCTTGCTATGTTCCCATGTGGCCTCTACTCAGAGCCTGCTCATGGAAAGAGAGTGAGCAAGCTCTCTGGTGTCTTTTCCTAGAAGGGCTCTAATCCCATTGTAAGGACCTCACCCTCATGGTCTCACCTAACCCTCATTACCTCCCAAAGGCTTCATCTCCAAATATCTTCATTTAGGGGTTAGAAATACTAAGCTAGAAAAGAGACAACTCACCTCCTCCGCTTCCCTAACATCAGCTTTCTGCTAGATTCTGTCCTAAACTGGAGTTGACTCACCTTTAATGCTAGATTGAAATTCTGACCAATACCAGGGACCAACTATTTGATCACCAAGTTGCAACAATATTTCTTATAATCAAAAAAGACTTGGGGGCTTCCCTGGTGGCACAGTGGTTGAGTCCGCCTGCCGATGCAGGGGACACGGGTTCGTGCCCCGGTCCGGGAAAATCCCACATGCCGTGGAGTGGCTGGGCCCATGAGCCATGGCTGCTGAGCCTGTGCGTCCGGAGCCTGTGCTCCACAATGGGAGAGGCCACAACAGTCAGAGACCCGCGTACCGCAAAAAAAAAAAAAAAGACTTGGGCTGCCCGAAATTTTTGTTTTTTTAATTGAAGTATAGTTGATTTACAATGTTGTGTTAGCTTCTGGTATACAGCAAAATGATTCATTTTCTTTTGTGTATATATATATATATATGTATATTATATATATATGAATATAGTCTATATATGTATATATATTCTTTTTCAGTTTCTTTTCCATTATAGTTTATTACAATATGTTGAGAATAGTTCCCTGTGCTATACAGTAGGTCCTTGTTGGTTACTGATTTTATATATAGTAGTGTGTATATGTTCATCTCAAACTCCTGATTTATCTTTGCCACCCCTGCCCCCCACTATCCCCTTTGGTAACCATAAGTTTGTTTTCTGTGTCTGTGAGTCTGTTTCTGTTTTGTATAAGTTCATTTGTACCGTATTTTAATTCCACATGAAAGTGATATATAATATTTGTCTTTCTCTGTCTGACTTACTTCACTTAGTATGATAATCTCTAGGTCAATCCATGTTGCTGCAAATGGCATTACTTCATTCTTTTATATGGCTGAGTAATATCCATTGTATATATATATATATATATATATATATATATAAAATCTCACATCTTCTTTATCCATTTATCTGTTGATGGACATTGAGGTTGCTTCCATGTCTTGGCTATTGTAAATAGTGCTGTTATGAACATTGGGGTGCATGTATCTTTTTGAATTAGAGTTTTCATATTTTCCAGATATATTCCCAGGACTGGGATTGCTGGATCATATGGTAGTTCCAGTTTTAGCTTTTTAAGGAACCTCCATACTGTTTTCCATAGTGGCTGCACCAATTTACATTCCCACCAACAGTGTGAGAGGCTGCATGCATTTTCATCCTGAAGCGAGGAAATAAAAACCAACTTCATTGAATAAATTCCAAAGGACAGTCGGCGGGGGGTGGGGGGGCGGGGGACATAAATAGAGTTACATTTTATGCGGCATGCTTGTTCAACTTAGTTATAAGCTCTATTTTACCTCCCAATCCATTTTAAGGGGAAACTATAATTTCTCAGAATAATGGTTTGATAGGTAGAGTGATGAAAAATACCAGGACGTGATCTCTATATTTGAGAATTTTCACAGGTAGTTTTCTCCGGGGGAATCTGGAATTAAAACATTTCAAGTAGCTGTAATACCCAGAGTGGCCGCCTGGTGGCAGCCGTCCACGAAAACTGCGTCCAGCTCGCTGCCCCTAGAAACCCTGCGCTTCTGTGTGAATAGCATTTTTTGTCTCAGAACCTCCAGAACGGTGTCTTTTCTTGCTTTTGGTAGAAGCTCTGTTTTCCCCGACAATGTTTGCTTTTTAATGGCGTATTCTTTGGCTCAGCGAGGCCAACTTTTGTGATGCTTTCTGAATATCATATATTCTGGTTCTGTTTATGTTAATGCAGTTTGGAGGAAATTTAGCAGTTTGAAATCTCTATTGGTTTGGAGGATCTTCTTTTGTCTTCTTGTTTAATTCAAATGCTGATTGAGGCACTGAGAATGAAAAGCTGCTCTTACTTTTTCCTGGAAAACTTTCCTCAAATAACGCAGACTTCCTAAAAATCCTTACACACATCAGAGACAGAAGACTTTCTGTTGCCCTTTAGGTTGTATTATTCATGTTTGCACATGGCATTAGCAGGGTGAGTTTTCTTTATATTTGTACCAGATGGTGGATTTTTTTTTTTTCTGAAGGGACGTAGAAATTTCCTTCATTAAAATGTATCAAAAATGAATCTTTTCTAATTGGCTCACTTCTTTAATAACAAAAGTTCATTTACAAGGACCCAGTAGCCAAGTGTGTCTTTAGTATGCAGAAGAAATTTTGATTTTGCAAACTAGTTACCTTTCTATGACTCTGTAGAAATGAAAGTCGGCTATAGTCTAGATGGAGGTGGTGGTATGGTGAGTATAGTAAACCATGCCAGTTGGGTTTGAGCAAGCTGGTTTCTAAAGCTGGACCCAGTGTTTGTGGCTACACTTGCTGTGTGTCCTCAGGCACAGGAACAATTAGGTTTGCTGTGCATTTGAGATGAACCCATTCATTCAGGCAGTGAACGCTGCATATGTGGCAGGTACAGAGTTGAGTGACATAATGAGCACTGCCAGATGTGTTCCCTGCGTTCATAGTGCCTACAATTAGTGGATGGAACAGGCATGACTTCAAAGGAAACACTCAAAGAAGTGAATGTATAATCACAGACTCAGGTTAGTGCTCAGAAGGAAAAGAATGTGTTGTAGAAATGGAACAGACAACTAACAACAGAGCCCAATCTAGGCTGGAAGGTCAGGCAAGGTCTCCCTAAGAAGTTAAACGTCAGTGAAATCTGAAAGGTAGTCGGCGTTGACTAGAGAAAGGGCAGTGGAGTGGAGAGGGGGCAGTGTGGATGAAAAAGAATGAGCACCTTGCAGATGCCAGAAGTGGGAATGAGCATTATGTGTCTGAGCCATGGAAGGAAGGTTCTGGAAGTTGGAGCACAGAGTGAAAGGGAGAGAGTTGTGAAATGAGGCTGGGAGAGGAAAGTATGGGTGGACCCTGAGACACATGGCAGGGGTGGAAGAACTGTTGGTGATGGCGGTGGCCATGATGTGTGTAAACATGAAAATAGCCGGCTGGCTGTAGCAGTGGAGCATGGAAGTGAAGGGTGCCCAGGACTCTGATAGAGCAGAAGTGCAGCTGTGTGAATCCTGGCACAAGAAAGGGGAGTGTGGACCAGAGGAGAGAGGACCAGTAGGCAAGAGACTGGATTCAGGAGATGGGTGGAATGTAAATGGGTCTGAACGTTGAGGTGAACTGAATGGGGAGGAGATATTCAGGAACAGGGAAGCCACAGGTCCGTCTGACTTGAGTACCAAATGTTTGGTAATCTCTTCAATAAATGAAGGAACAGAGGATGAAGACAGATTCCAGGGTGAAACATGACTCAGATACCTATAACACAGGAATAGGGAAAGATTGGGATCTCACCAGAAGGGTGCAATGGAAAGAGACAGAAAGACAAAGGAGTGTAGGATACCAGTAAATCACAAGATTAAACTATTCCGGAAAAGGTGCCTTGCCCACAATGGTTATTTTCCTTCCCTGACCTGCTTTCTCTTGTTTTCTCATTTCTTCCTTCTTTCTTTTTAATTTTTTTCCTTCCTCCCTTTGCAGAATTTTATCTAAACTTGCTCAAGTTTAATTACAGAAAGTCTCAAATTTTTCTACGTTTTGAAACTCTATGATCATTTCCAGAATTTTCGGAAAGCATTTGTACATATTTTGGTATAATTCAGTAATTTTTCTGAAAGATAAGCTCCCTGGCTCTCCTAGTAATTTGCCACAGCTTTAAAATATTTTTATTTTAATGCATCTTTCACTGTACATTTTTGTATTTCACTGCATCCTTTAACTTTAAATAATTTATAGCATGATTTCTTGTAAATTACTTAACCTGTTTGTTTCAGTTTCTTAATTTGAAAAATAGTTTAATAATCCAATGATATAATAATTGTGCCTTTCTAATGGGTTGTTTTGAGAATTAAATAAGTTAAAAACTTGTAAAGTGCATTATAAGCATGCAAGAAACATTAGCTATGATTATTAGCTATTATTATGGGATGGGGAAGAGTAACAGACTGTGGGACCCAGAGATACAGTTAGAACTGAAGCAATGGAAGTTATAAGTATGTTTAAGGTACTGGGAGGTGAAAGCCAGTGTTTCCTAAAGATGCACTTTGCATCACACAAAGGAAATTTTTCTGTAGTGAGTGGAGAGGAGGGTACGGGTGTTAATGCTTGTATGGTGAGGTGGAAGAATAAATGAGTTTTGGGAGTTCCCTGGTGGCCTAGTGGTTAGGACTCTGGGCTTTCACGGCTGTGGCCCGGATTCAACCCCTGGTCAGGGAACTGAGATCCCACAAGATGCATGGTGCAGCCAAAAAAACCCCAAAAAACAAAAAATGTTTATACCCCTTTGTGTCTCTTTGGATGGGCCTTCCTTAGTGACATGAGGAATGTTGCTACAGCTTAATAATAGTAATAAGAACCAAGGTTGAGTACTTCCATTGTGCTTACAAGGTGGAAGTAGGCCATCACTGTCCTTTACATGCTTTATCTCATTGAACCCCATGAGAGTCCTAAGAGGTCAGATCTATTTTCGTGTCCATCTCAGCAATGAGAAAACAGAGATTATATACTATAATCAAGGTTACATTGATTAAGTGGCAAAGCTGGGTTTGAATCCAGACATTCTCGCTTCAGAGCCAAACTTATATGAACAACCTCCATTTCCCCAGTTACGTTTCCACTCCTAAGATTTTCCCAAATGTCCAAAAGTTTGCACTTTCTTTAAGAAGAAAACAATCATGCAGCCTTTTCTTTCTTTACTTTAAAAGAGGAGAGTTTAACCAAATCACTGTCTGATGGTTGGTCACAAGGAGTGGGAAAGACATCTAAATGAAAGAAGACAGAACAGATTCCACCTTCCATATGCTGCCCTTTATTTTTTCATTCAATATAAACACATTAAGTACCTCCTATGGTCCAGGCACTGTACTGTGTTATCATATCAGAATCCCTGTCTTCAAGATGCTTCAGCTTCATGGAGGAGGGATGTAGGAAAAAGACTTTTTAAGCACATGGATAACAAAGGTTTTTATTAGGGATATATAAATACATTATGGGAACAGAGAGAATCTATATGTAGTGAAGCCTCATTAGGATAAAAATATGAGTCAACAGTGGTGAGAAGTATGAGAAAGTATAGGTGGATAAGGGGGGCAAGCAAATTTTTAGCAATAAAAATAGAGGAACCAGCATCTGGCTGAGAAGAATAAAGAGAAAGACAATTTTAAGAGGAAAGGAAGACAGGAGATGAGTGAGAGTCCTTACTACGTTGGATCAGAGTTTGATGTTGGTATTGGCTCTCTCTTCTGGGTCTCTTAAGACACAATGGATGTGGAATCATGGCAAAACCCTATAATGAAACCTAACACATAAAACCAAGGCAGAATTACAGACGAGAATAGTCAAGGGATAGAGACAAAAAGGACAGAAGGCTGTATATTTCTCACTACCATAGGCAGTGTTCTGTTGACAATTGCTACTTCCATTTTGATTCTGCAGAGACAACAAATGCTGCCCCTTTTATTTGTCCCCTTTGTAACTGCCGTGCTCCATGGGGAAAAGTTAGTAGGAGGTCCACAAATGGGCAGTTGCAGTGGAGGTGATCAGGAATGTAGCAGCCTCAGATTAGTCAATGAGAAGGAATGTATATACATCTTAGGTTCAAATAGGAGAACAGAAACGTTGCCAAAGATTAGCACTATTTTTCACTGAATTTTTCTTTATTTACTCTCTTCCTTTGGCTCTATGAGTATGCTGTGTCTATAGTAAACATCAGGACTTTGCCTTTCATTCATAAACATTTCTAAAAATGGAAACGTTGACGAGCAGTATTTGGATTTTCTAGCCCTGGCCTCATTTCTGAGATGAATCTTCCTACTCAGTTCATCTGAGTATGAAAGACACTTAGTTGATAATGAGACAACTGTCCTAATTAACTAAGCCTTAAGAACTAATTATCTGAGCCCACAGAGTGGGCTACCTTTGCCCTCATTTAAAGGACTGGCAGATGGTGGGTTGAAGCTGATTTTCTTCAGAGTTTCAAAGAGAATGTTTACTGAAAGTAAAGGGTTAGCTTTAAATGTCTATCACTGCACACTTAACCATCTAGCCATCTTCACAGGTCACTCAGAGAAGTGGCAGTCCAAGGCAACAGAAGGCGCTGTGTTGGAGGGAATAGGCTTGCTCTTCAATTACCTGGTTTATAGAGACTTACTCGACCATTGGATGCTGCTAATGTTCACAGTTCTGCCCCTTTGCCCTCAGAGGAAATTAATATTTTCCTGTCACCTCCCAGGGAACCCTGTCCACTTCCTCTTCTGACCACAGGCCCTTCATGTATTCATTCTTGGCTGCTGTTGCTTTGTGAGACTCAGAGAAAGATCCCGTGCAGAAAGCAAGGTCTGGTCCTCTGGGTAGGATGGTGTTTCCCCAGCCTGATTATCATTCCAGCAAAATTCTACAGGAAAAAACATAAAGCAAACACATCTGCTGACAATCTTTCTGTTGTGTCTAATAGCTCTTTAATATCCTATAAATAAGTTCCTAAACAGATAAAATAAACCAACCTGCTTTTCGGGCAGGAATTTGTAGATTGTAAAATAAATAAAATCAAATGATTTTAGTAATCTTCTGGAAGAAATTGATTTTCTTTCCCTTTGGCACGTGGCTATATGTACAGTGGCCTTCATGTGGAATAGCCACTTCGTACGTCATTGGCTTCAAAGGCCAGATTTATTGTCCTTTTTTCGCATTGACATATAAAAAGGAAAATGTAATGGAAGATTTAAAGCTAGTATAATGAGGGTGACCTAGCTGGGAGAAGTGCTAAAGTTCTCCAGTGTAAAACCTTTTTAATTCAACAAGATGAATCATTTGGAGTCCTGAGTACTTCCAATTAGTGAGTGAGAGACTCTGATTAAACAATCAGGCCCAGTGCATGGCAGAGGGTGCTTTGGCTCTTTATTTTGATAAGTGGTTTTAAGTATTTATTATAATATTCCACAGTCTATGGACTAATGGGCTGTATTATGTCTTTTAACTGAGATAAAGTCTTAAGAAAATGAGACCTCATTGTAAGCACTTGCAGTTAAATCTTGGTTGGGAAGTAAAATGAGGCCACTTTTTTTGATCACAATGATAATGTTTTCTGATTAATGAAGTGAAAAATAGATCTTTTTACTCTGCAGAAATTACAATACTCCATACATAAGACTGCGAACAGAAGGCATTAATTGCTATTAATGGCCTTGATATCTATCCTGAAGCATTGCATTTAATTGCTTTCTTCAGTTGCCTTATTCAATTATTTGGATTTCCCTTTCAGGGAAGAACAACTCTCCCCAATTTTATGGCCAGGTCTTCTATAGTCAGAACTGGAATTCAAGTTCCAAGCCTGCTTCCTCTTGCTGTCTTGTTTTGTAGCATCAGAATCTTAACCACTACGTACTCCTCTTCTGTCCCTTTCTTGGCAGCTCACAACTGGCCAGCTGTTGAGGCTTCTGGGACAAGCTTCTGGTGTGTTTAGGGGTCTGCACCCGTCATGCTATCTGTTAGCTATCGCCTCAGCCAGTTGTACTGAACCTGTTGCCCTGGCACTGACTCAAGCCAGCTTGTGGATGAAAGTACTCGTGTGACTGGTGGTGGCGAACTCCTTGGCTGAGGCTAACAACCGCTAATGACCTTAACGTGTTAGACCCAAGCAGGGTGGACATGAAGGCAAATCTCTTGACCTTGATGTGTTTGCCCAGACTGTACAAGAGCTTTTGCCATCAGTATGAGTCTTTCCTTGTTCAGGACAGCAGGGAAGCTAAAATATCTCTGCCTCTCAGAAGTTCGCCAGTTATTTGAGGCCGTTGTGGAATGCAAGTTCCTAAATGATATTCTGCTGTTCTCCTTAGTTATTACGATCCTTACCAGAATGCTTTGAGTTCCCATATGTTACCACTGGCTCTACAAACAATGGAGGGCTAGTTTTCTTAATAGACTTTTGTGTAGAGTATTGTTGGGAACAGTGACACCCTCTTTAGCCACAACTGGACCTTTTATTTTTACACTTTTAACAAGTTACCTATGATTTGCCAGCAAAGTGTTTTTTTCTTAAATTAATTTTTATTGGAGTATAATTGCTTTACAATGTTGTGTTAGTTTCTGCTGTACAGCAAAGTGAATCAGCTATACGTGTGCATATATCCCCTCTTTTTTGGATTTCCTTCCCATTAAGTCACCACAGAGCCTTCAGTAGAGTTCCCTGTGCTATACAGCAGGTTCTCATTAGTTATCTATTTTACACATGGTAGTGTATATGTGTCAATCCCAATCTCCCAATTCATCCCACCTCCCCTTCCCCCCCACGGGTATCCAAACATCTCTACGTCTGTACAACTGGGTCTTTGAATACAAACTGCCTCCTTGGTTTCCAGTTCCTGCTATCCCACAAGCACTTCTTGACTTGTGCGCCTTTGGGAACAACTTCTCTCGCTTAATTACTTTGGCCTGCCGTGGTCAGCTCTCAGGTACTCCTAGCCCTTCATCTCTGAAGACCTCACTGAAGGGGATGCAGTCCTCTGTGGTCTCCAGAGATTTCCAGGGTGAACCATACCTATCCACACCTTCACTAAGATATTGTTAGTGGTGCATCCCTGACATGGATGGCTTTCCCTTGCTTCCTCTGCTGGACATTCACCTGGTCCTGTAGCTATTCTAGGGTTCCAGAGAAATTTGATGTAAGGGACACTTTTTGTTCTTGGATAAGATTTCTTCCCCCAGATTCCTCTAGCTCTCTTCCCTAGTAAGCTCGACCACACCATACACAGGTACAAACCATCTCTCTAAGATCTCGTCCCTTAAAGCCCAGACAGAGCCCAGCCTGGCCCGTTCTCTTTTCTCTCTGGGACTCTTTGACCTTTCTGAGCTAAGGACTTTGTAATCTGAAAATCTAAGCAACCTACTTTCTAAAACCCCAGAGGAGATGACATAAGAAAGATTTCAGAAATGCAATTTATCCTTCTTTAAGACCCACACCCAGGACATTTTCTTCTGGTTGTTCTTTAGTTACCAAAGCTGCAAGTTAGTTGTTTAAATCACACTGTATGTCTTGGATAGACACGCTTGCAAATAAAAATATTACCTGTCTAGACAGATCTTTTAACGTACCTTCAGCAAGGCTTGTGATTGGTTCTTTTTCTCTCAGTCATGAGGATTGTTTGTGCTGATGGGCAGTTTCTCACCTGCTTCATCTTGCGACTCACTGTGCACCTTTAGAACTTGGCTAACTAGAGATGGGGGTGTCCAAAGGTGTTCTGAGAAAAATTCCAGTGTGTATGTATGTGTACGTGTGTGTGGGGGGAAGTTGCCCACATCAACGGGAAGCAATTCTCAGAATACCAGCTTGTGTCCTACAATTCAACTCCGATACTATCTACCAGGACTTTCCATAAATTAAGCCCCTCCCCACTTCAGATGCCCTTTGTCACCTGAGTTTCTGACACACATGGCTATAGATTGGAGGTTCCCATGAATGTCTCCTCAGGTTCAATTAATTTGCCAGAGTGGCTCACGGAACTCAGAGAAACATTTTACTTACTAGATGATTGGTTTATTATGAAAAGCTATAATTCAGGAACAGCCAGGTGAAGCAGACCCATCGAATGAGATATAGGGAAAGGGCAGGAGACTTCCATGCCCTCTCAGAGCACCACCCTCCCAGCACCTCCACATGGCCACCATTCCAGAAGCTCTGCAAACCTGTCCTTCTCAGTTCTAATAGAGGCTTCATTGCATAGGGACAATTGACCATTGGTGATTGAACTCAATCCCTAGCCCCTCTCCCCTTTTCTGAGGTGAGGATGGTGGGGAGTGAGACTGACAGTTCTCAAATCACAGAGTTGCTTCTCCTGGCAACCTAAGCCCCTGTGCTTAGGTTACCTAGAGGCTTTCCCCAGTTCCCCTCATTAACATAACAAAAGGCAGCTTGCTCACTCTCATCATTTAGGAAATTCCAAGGGTTTTAGGAGCTCTGTGCCAGAAAAAGGTTGAAGGCCAAATAGAGATTTCTTATCAGAAATCACAGCATCACAGAGTGCAATTCCTGCCACAGCAAAGCCAAAGTCTGGACCTTGGAAGCTTTAGAACAGGGCTGTAATCAGCTGAGCCCACCAGCCACAGGATAAATACACATATTCTGTGTAAATATCTATATCTATATTATCTATCTGTTTATGTTTTCAATGCGTGTGCATACACTGGAGTTTGCAAAAAACTGGAAAAGAAAAGCAAATGCATGTGATGATTAATGACCCCAGAATTTTAAGTGGCTCTTCATTATATATTTGCTATGGTATAAAATTTTCCTTTCTGGAGTAGAGAATGTAAACCTCTGGGCAGGAAAGAATCTTGGATTATTATTTTCCTTCTAATCTACATAAATAAGAGATTCTAAAACTGTGCTTTCCTAAGTTTACCATGCAAATGGTCACCAGAGATGGAGTGGTTATAGATTCAGAATATTTATTTAATAGCAGCTGCTGCAAGACACATGCTTTCTGAGTTCAATAGACCAGAATCACCTTCGCACCCCAACCCTCCCTGTCAAGTTTTATTTCTTGAGAGTAGCCTACCATCTGCCTTAGAGGTACACAAAAGGATTTATTTCAATTATCAGAAATTTCAAATCTCTTTCCTACTTCTTTTAGGGGCTCCTTAGAAAGTTTACAATACTCCATCTGGACTGGTGATAATAAGTAAAAATTTATGCATTATAATCTGAATATCTTTTCATTTTTTTCAATGGTAATAGTAGTGTAGATCTCTTTTTTTTTTTTTTAAATAAAAATGTATCTAGCAGGCTCTTGCTTTTTGTTTGCTGGAGAGTTTTAACGAAGCCATTTTAAGATTCCATTTTCCAAATAAGACACAAAGAGAGAAAGCTTTAGTAATTTTTCTTATCACTAGACTCTGTCTTCCCTCCCTCCAATAACATCTAGCTGGAACTCAGTGTCATTCAATGACCTTTCCTTATGTTAGTCATCTGTTGCCAGAAAATGTGTAAAGTTAATAGAAAACTTACTTTTTCTTTACAAAAACAATTCAGTTGCCCAACACAGGACTGTCTTGCGCTGTGGTGATTAGCAGGCAGGATGGATAAAGCTTAGAACATTATTCAACGCCTAAATGAAGGTCACATTCCCTGTGCTAGTTTTAGTGTGCATGCAAATGATGGTAATTGCTTCACTCTTTTACTTTCACAAAAAAAAAAAAGGCTTTGTTAAATATGATAATTAGTCAGTTGTGAAGGTAAAAGTTTCCTGCAAATTATATTTAAACATTTTAAATAAGTATTATCGTGGAAAAATAATCCACTATCATTTAGTCTAGTCGTATTTAACTAAAGAGTGCATAAAAATGATTGCAAAAGCTGGGGGCAAATGGAAACCAGGTTGAAACTCTTGATATTAATAATAATAATGAAGGACCCACTTATTGAGCTCCTTTATATACCCAAAGAAGAGCTTCAAGGTTTCAACAGCAAAGTAAAAAGAGTTTAAAAAAGAAATGAGATTCATGGCAATGTATTAATTTCTGTGAAAGAATGTTTTAATAGCAGTGAACTGTGAGAGAAGTGGTTGGAATTTTAACAATAGCGTGGTTGCTTTATTTAATCACAATAACGAATCTCTCCTTTTGTCAACGTATGGCTAGTCATCCTCAAGTTATCTTAATGATATCAGGCGAGTGTGCAGTTTTTCCATGCTTGAAAAGTAAAAACAGTAGAACAATCAAACTGATTTAATCCTAAATGCCTGCAGTGACAGAGGGACCACTTTCATGACAGAAAACTGGGTGATTTTTACATCTTGCAAAAGACTGAAATAATACTTTGTATTATTATATATATGAGTTACACCTAAAAATTTCACTGACTTGTACTGAAGGTAATCCTCTGCAGAAAGTTCTTATTAATTCTGTATTAAACAGAGTAGAAACTTCTGGAAGAGAGCTATTTATGCTCTATTTATGCAATGGCAAAAGTGAAGTAAATTCCTGCACAATCTTTAACACCCTTCCAGACAAATAAACACATGGACACCTAAAAACCACCAACCAAACACCAGCAAACCAAAACCAAGTCCCAAATATCTCACAGATAACAGAGATTTTTTTTTTTTAAGGATCCAAGTAGGTGAATCAACAAGAGGTATGTTTTAAATACTCCTCATGAGCTTAGCATCAGACTGTTAGCAACTTATGAACAGAGATGCTTTTTTTCTCTTCTCATATTTACAGAGCCTAGTAGAGTATCTTTCTTAAGACAGGCATGCTAAAGGAATACATGAATGACTGCATGACTGCATGAGTGAAGACATTCTGGGAGGATTCTAGGCATGGAGACACATCTCAAAATGAGCCTTAGTATATTTATGTGGGTGGGATACGAGTCAAAGGAACATAAATTGTCTCTTTAAAATGAAGCTAATAATAGCATCTCCTTCACAGTGTCTTGTGAATAATGTATATAAAGATCTTAAAACCATACTTGGCACATGGTAGAAGCTATATAAGTGTTGGTTATTACTATTTTATTACAGTGAAGGGAAAAACTTACCTAAGGGTTCAGCCTGAAGGGGCTTAGAAAGGGAGGACGTACAGTTCTCACTGAGCAGGAGATGGTACCCCCTTTATTGATTTTCCTGGGTCCTGGACATTTTTGCCTTGGAGAATCCCTTCCTGCATTAAAAAAATATATATGTTTTATGATTATGTTAGTATAAAGAGGAACACAATCAAGGCTGGGTTAATTATTATTATAAAGTTATTATTATATTCATATTGTCTTCTGATTTAAAAGAAATAAAATTAAAACATTTTTGTGGGCCCCTAAAAGTTTCATGGGCCCTGGGCACTGTGTACCTATCAGATAAAAGGGTCCTGAGGATTAGAGTCAGGCTGGCAGTGCGGTTGTTAGAGAGAGCTGTAGAACCCAGGTTCTGGCTTAAATCCTAGGCTCTGCCATTTACCATCTGAGTGATTTTGCATAATTTATTTCATGTCTCTAAACTTTATCTTACTCATTTATAAAACGGGGTATAAAATCCTATAAAATACTCATAGGATTGCTTGTAAGGAAAATGAGATTATTCATATAAAGCACTTAACATGGTTGCTGGTTCACAGTGAACATTCAATACATGTGAGCTATCTTATTTTTAGCTTATGCCTTAGTGTATTTTAAGCGTGTCTCCTCTCGACTTTACTCCCATTCCCCGCCCGCCCCTGCCTCCCCCAAAACACACACCTTTTGGAGTAACTTCCAGCTTTCTGTGCCTTTGGGGTCATGGCCAAGATTTTTCATACCTCGGCAATGGTTTTCATAATTATTCTGGAGTTTTGAAAGATTCAAAGAGGTTGATGGTTTGATTCCAGAGCTCATGGTGTTTATACATCTTTCTGAAGCCTCACCCTATCCTTTAATCTTTGTATATCTTTATATCATCGATGACCCTCTGCCCGGTGCTTTGTACAGAGGGTGCTCATTAAATGCTTGCTGAAATGAAGTAACCCAGAGTGAGAGAACATTTGAAACAAGGTACTCAGGACACAGTGCTGCCTCACAAGCTCTAGGGCAATGTGGAGAAGAGCACTGGAGTACGTTAGGAAAACACTCTACAGAAATACTAGCATTCTGAGATTTTGAATTTAAACCCATGATTGCATGATTGCGACAGAAGGAAGGAGGAGAATATTCCTATGATATCTCATCTTTGGGCAGAGCCTTCTCTGTTAACTGCTGCAAAATGTACAAGTTGTCTGGAGGGTTAGTTCCTTTTTCCTTCTTCTTGGAAAAACTGTCCTCTTTCTGGAAAGGTTGTTCATTTACACCCACTATTTCTGTGAAAACACACATGGAAAGGCAAAAAGGATCAGTGAAACTGACCAGGCAAATCAACCTTGGTGGCAAATTGTCCTCACTCATCTCCTTGGAAAGAAGACAAATCTCTACCTGGGTTCATATAAAAGAACAAAACCCAGGGATAATTAAAAAAAAAAAAAGCCTAATTCAAACAGTTTTACTCTTTTCTTTTGCTGAGGTTTTAGCCAGAACTAGTTCCTTGGAGGAAAATTATCTCATTGGAATCATATAGTGACACGCTTTATTTTACTGAATGAAATTGCCAAAAATTAGTAAGTGAAGAAACAAAGGATATCGATGATCAAATTCGGGATCAACTTCCGAGGAATGCAGGGTTATATGCAATAGTCTATTTTTTAAAAATAAGGAGTTATATTTGCTTTCAATGTCTTACAATGAACCTTGTACATTTGGCCAGTGGTTGAAAAATAAAGAGATCAGAATATTACGGTTTAATGCAAGATGAGATTCCCTAACCACCACCAGTGAGTGAGTACTTTCTGTCATGCCATATTAGGTTCTATCTTATCAGAGGTATAGGAATTTAGATATTTTAAAAGACTGTCGTTAATGAGACCATGTTGTTATAGCAACCATGAGACCACATTGGCTTTGATTTTCTCTTCCCTTCTCATGGCTTCTCTTCATCCTTTGCTACCACTCATCTCTACATAACCTTTGGATACTGGATTGCCTGAGGGTTTTTTCTAAGGTCTCTTCTCCTCTCACTCCATATGTTTTTCTCTGAGGTCTCGCTTACTCTCATACTTATGGCTCCTGAAACTTCACCTCTAGTCCAGATCTCTGGAGTCCCAACTGGAATATCCAGTTGTTCACTTAACATCTCCATTTAGAAAGTTTTCATGCAAAAAAAATTTAACCCAGTTTAAACTTGATTAATTATCTTCCTTCTTCCTTTCCCCCTTCAAAACTGCTCTTTTCCCAGTCATTCCTGTCTCAGGGAATGGCGGACACCATCCTTCTATATGTCAGACAATTGGAAGTCAACCTTGACTATTCGCTCTCCCTGAATCCAAACATCACTGCTGGGTTGTAGGCTCTGCCTTCTAGACATCTCCACTGTTCATCCACTTGGCTTTTTTCCACACTGCCACAATCCTATTCCATGCTACCACTGATTTTTTCCTAGATCACTGCAATGGCCTCATAACTGGACTCTTGGTTACCCTTTTCACTCAACTTCTCTGTAAAGGAAACCATGCTGAAATCCTGATTTTTTTCAAAGCCTGGTTCTGATCACATCATTTCATGACTAAAGAACTTTAATGGCTTCTTATTACTCTTAGGAAAAAGAACAAGTTCTTGCCAGAGCTTATGAGAACCTTCTAGCTCACTAGACTCACTTCCTGTGGAGCCTGGAGTGGATACCATCTGTGACACAGCAGTGTGGAATGCCCAGTAATCCTGCCTCAGCCAAATGGTCTACCTTCACCAAATTCTCTTTTCTTCTTTGTTCACTTGCTGCAGCCATTAACTCTCTGTTTCCTGAAGATGCTTTGTTGTTTTGCTCAAACATAGATGTTCTCATTGAAGCTACTGGTCACCTTTCATATCTTAATTAACTCTTAACTTTAATACCTTGACTTGCCTGGTGGACTTCTTTGAACTCCCTTTGTTTACTCCCTATAGTAAGCTGTATTTCCCCACTTGTCAGACTTGTAATCAGAATTGTAATTATTTGTTTAATATCATCTCTATGTGGGGAGAGACCATTTCTATCCCCCAAACTTAGAATCTGGTCAGGCATGCTCTGTAACTTTGTGAAATGAATGAAGGAATGAATGAATGCATAACAGAAAGAA
This sequence comes from Globicephala melas, assembly GCF_963455315.2. Classification (NCBI taxonomy): domain Eukaryota; kingdom Metazoa; phylum Chordata; class Mammalia; order Artiodactyla; family Delphinidae; genus Globicephala; species Globicephala melas. The sequence continues at coordinate 15,273,501 of NC_083317.1, read as the reverse complement.
GAAATATAAAGTGGGTTTTGGGAAAGGCAATTGAACATTCTGATTAGATATAAGGTCATCTATATATCTATATATTTCTTCAATTTAATGAATGCCAAAATAAAAATTTCCATTTCGGGCAAGGAAATTATGGCAAGTCAGTTATATCTACTGGAATGAGTGTTTGTCTAGTTATCACAAGACCTGGGTTGTGTTACCACTAAGTAGCTCTGATCTTGGTTAAGTCACAGAACATTTTCACCCCTTGGTATCCAACATTTAAAATGGAAATAAAATGTTTACCATCTTCCTCTCTGAAGTAAAATTACAATTATGACAGTACTTAAAAACTGGAAAGGCACTATATTAATAAAATTATCTTGGGGCAAGCCTATCTCAACTCACAGTATCTCTTTTCATCCCTGTTGTAAAGCAAGTGGGAGCTGTCGGTCTTGCTCATAGTCAGTGCTTTTCAGAGTGTGGCTTGTGGCCACCTCTTCATTTGGGTGTATGGGAGATAATTAGAAACCCATATTACTGGAACTCCTGTGAAGATTTTCTGAATTAGAGTCTTTGGTAGTGGATCCCAGGGAAATCTGTCTCTCCATTCCTTCTTCCCTTCCTCCCTTCCTTCCTTCCTTCTTTCTTCCCTCCCATTTTCCCTCCCTCCCTCCCTCTCTCTCTCTCTCCCATTTATCATCTGTTTGTCTATCTATTATCTATCATCTATCTATCTATCTATCTATCTATCATCTATCTATTTCCTTTCTTCTTTGTTTGTTTATTTGTTTTTTCTCTTATCTAGCTATCCATCTATCATCTGTCTCTATCTATCTATCCCTATCTATCTATGTATCTATCTTTTTCTTACCTACTTAATTACTTATCCATTATCTACTATCCTTATAAAAAACTCCCACATATGTAGGCATATATTAAAATCTGAGGACCACTGTTTGCCTTCTTTGATGTGGTTCCCCTCAGTTGGGAAGTTCTATGTTTGTCTCCAACCTATAGGCTTCACATCTTTCAAGACTCATCCTAAGTCACTCACTTTACCTTGAAGCTTTCTCAGATTACTCCAGGAGTTCTCACTGAACTTCTTTTTGATGATATTTTAAGACATTTAAAATTCAACAAATTTATACTGGTATGTTTTGCAAAGTAATTGTTCCTGTGCTAGTCTTATTCCTTCAAATAGATTTTAAGTTCCCTTAAGTGCAGAAATCTGGCTTATTCCATATGCCCTCCAGTATCTGGCAAATGTTGAGCTCAGAGTAGGTGCACAAAATTTGGAGTGAGAAGCCTGGGAGAGAGACCTTTAAGTGGATGGAGAATCTGTGAATTCCTCTTGTCCTTTCTTCTCTCTGCTACTGTCCTGTTTACACTGGCATTTCATTAGACAGCCACACTATACTTAAAACTTCCTGCTTAGCTCTTCACAAATCTACCAAAAACAGTGGATAGAACACAAATTTAGCTCCTGATGGAGGGTCTACAAACGCAGATTTATAGTATGTAGGAAGATTTCCAGGAGCTTTAGTAGAAGGTGCCACGTGTTGGGTATTAGTTTTCGAGGCTAATTACAAAAGTCATTTTCTGGTTGTGATTTTGTAATCTTACTTTCAGGAGAATTGGTCATTTCTGACATGCTGGTCCATGTGCAACAACCATGTCAGGTGTATTTCTTCATCAGTCATGATTTATTTTTTCTTTGCGTTGATTTTTTTGCGGTACGTGGGCCTCTCACTGTTGTGGCCTCTCCCGTTGCAGAGCACAGGCTCTGGACGCGCAGGCTCAGCGGCCATGGCTCATGGGCCCAGCCGCTCCGCTGCATGTGGGATCTTCCCAGACTGGGGCACGAACCCGTGTCCCCTGCATCGACAGGCGGACTCTCAACCACTGCACCACCAAGGAAGCCCCTCGTTGATTTTTTGTTAAAAGCATATTGAAAGAAAAGGTAAAATAGGATTTATACTGCCTTGAGACACAAGTAGTAGCATTCTTGCAAAAACCTATTCAGAAGGGATTATAAGAAGAGGACAAAAAGTCTTTTCTTGTTTTAAAGGTACTAAAATTTACCAAAGTGTTCTGTTTAGGGCTGCTCTAGTAAAACAGATGAATACCCAGGGACTCCTGTAAAGTGTGTGTGTGTGTGTGTGTGTGTGTGTGTGTGTGTGTGTGTGTGTGTATTGAAAGGGCTTAGAGGAAGCTGGAATGAGAAAAACTGGGAATCAGCAGAATCCAACAGTCATAGCCATTTGTTAATTTGCTGTTGAGAAACCTCCTACAGTGAGATGGTTATTAAAATTTTAATGAGAAATCTTCCGTGTACCTGAGAGCCTGGTCACAGAATTGGCGACCTAAGTATGTAGTTCCCATGTAAATGACTTTGAATTAAAAAAAAAAAATAATTGTGTTATCTTCAATTTGTGAATCTTGGTCATATTTTCATTTTTCTGATCTCATTTTTAAAATAATTTTTATTGGGGTATGGTGGATTTACAATGTTGCATTAGTTTCAGGTGTACAGCAAAGTGAATCACTTATACATATACATATATCCACTCTTTTTTAGATTCTTTTCCCATATAGGCCATTACAGAACATTGAATAGAGTTACCTGTGCTATACAGTAGGTTATCTATTATTAGTTATCTATCATATATATTGGGTTGGCCAAAAAGTTCGTTTGGGATTTTCCATAACATCTTACAGAAAAACCTGAATGAACTTTTGGGCCAACCCAATAGTAGTGTGTATATGTCAATCCCAGTCTCCCAATTTATCCCTCCCCCTGCCTTACCCCCTGGTAACCATAAGTTTATTTTCTACATCTGTGACTCTATTTCTCTTTTGTAGATAAGTTCATTTGTAGCCTTTTTTTAGATTCCATATATAAGCGATATCATAATGATATTTGTCTTTCTCTGTTTGACTTCACGCAGTATAACAATCTCTAGGTCCATCCATGTTGCTGCAAATGGCATTATTTCATCCTTTTTTATGGCTGAGTAATATTCCATTGTATATATGTACCACATCTTTTGATTTTAATCCTCATAACACTTCCATGGAGCAAGTAAGCAAGAATGACTGTCCTCAGGTAGAACCATCATGCATGCTGTCATTCAAAATTTCTCCCAGGTGATTCACTTCCTAACATACTGCCAATACCATCTCTCCTTTTCTGTGCCTGCCTAGAAATAGCAAGAACAGGTATAAAAACACAAGTCTTTTAACAATTCTGTATTATAAGTTTAATTAATATAAAAGAGTGTATATTATGTGCATTTAAGTACAATTAGGGGTCTCTTTTGTCTCTCTGGGGGACAAATAATATGATCCAGTGTTACCTGATATTCATCTATGAATCTTAAAGGTCCCTCTTGAGATCTGGCCCAAGGAGACCTTCTGTCCCAGTCTACATAAAAAGATGCTGAAACTGCTTTTGCTGAAGAAGAAGAGTAATCTCATATAGGGCACACAATTACACAAATATAAATGTGGACTATATTATGACCATTGAGAATTCCCAGGGAACCTTTGTTTACAAACTCAGGAAACCTCAGGGTGTGTCTGCCTTATGGAGCGATCTTTCTGTTATTGTCAAGTAACCTGGATGTGCTACCTTGGCTTCTCTCCTGAATGTGCTCAGAGCATTTATTCATGGATGTGTCTTTCTTGCCCTCGGCCATTGTATCCTCTGCTTTCTGGATGCAGGAAGAAAGCTGTCTCTGGGGACCTGCTATGTCTCTGGGACTGCCAACTGGATTCTAGGTGCTTGTGCTGTGATCTGTTACACATAGGGCCAGGATCAGTGGCTACTCAGTCAACTCCTGCCTACGGCTGATGACCAAGCAATCACTTGCTGGCCCCGCTAGAGGACCAGGAGTGCTTCAGGTGTTTCCTTGGACTCCAAATCCTTCTTTTCCTTTTTGCAGGCTTCACAGAGGCTCCTTTCTAGTCCTTATGTGTCCCTTAAAGGCCCTTCTGTCTGCTACTCAGTCCTTTACTCTGTCTCATCTCATTGTGTTCTTGGGTTATAAACTCTCTGACTCTCATCTTACAATTGAAGAAAAGCAAGACCGGGAGAGGGTAGCCTGTTAAGTCATGGAGCTGGCATTCTACTCAGGTCTTTCTGATGCCAAAATATATGCTTTTAACTACAGCCCCAGAAGATTATTTATCTTGATGACTAAGGGGGAACCTGGAAGAGGGAGAGACTTTTGTTTTTGGTGGTGTTTTTTTAGGCTGGAAGGAATTCAAATATGTTTTTGTTCCAGAGTAGAGCCTGAGAACTGAGGCTTGGTGTCAGAATGCTGAGAGCGTTTGGAATTCTAAAACTCTGGAAAGACCTAATAATCCTTACTTTGAGAATTCAGACATAAACTAGAACAATGCGCCCTACTCTTTTCACCCTACAGATGGTTGTTTTGTATGTTGCTAGTCAGGGTAGAGTGGATTGAGTTGCAAAATGAGTGGTAGAGTGAAAGAAAATCTATTAATTTTAAGTATAATCATAGGCAGTTTAACAAGTGTCTATAATATTAGCAAGCAGAATTGTAAGAAATACAGTCTTTAACTGTAAACAAAGTGGTCTGTCAAGAGAAACCAGTTGAAACCTGGGACTGTGCTCAGATAGTGCTCAGCTATTTGTGATTACAAGTGACAACTTTCCTCCCTATTTTTTATTTGCCTGAGCTTTTTTAAAATTTTTGGCTGAAGTAAGGGGAAGAATAGGTTGAGGATTCAGGAACAAGAACTGTATTCATTTCCTAGGACTGCCACAAATTACCACAAACTTGGCAGCTTAAAACAACAGAAGCTTATTCTCTCACAGTTCTAAAGGCCAGAAGTCCTAACTCAAGGTGTCTGCAGGGCTGCACTCCCTTCAAAGTCTCTAGGGGTGTATCCTTCCTCACCTCTTCCAGCTTCTGGTGGCTCCTGCTATGGAAGCATCACTCCAATCTCTGCCTCCGTCTTCACATGGTCTTCTCTCCTACATCTGCAAAGATCCACAAATGTTCTATGTCCAGATAAGATCATATTCATAGGTAGCAGAGGTTGAGACCTGGACATATATTTTTTTGGGACACCATTCATCCTAATGTGGGCTAAGTCATTTGGCAAGGAGCAAAGAAAGATCAGAGGAGTATGTAAGGGAGGGGTGGACTATATGTCCCACCCCTTCTCCAGAGTTTGGAAGAGCCAGTTCTCAAGCCTAATGAGGGAGGAGTTTAAGCCAGAAGCTTAAGGGTTTTTTTGTGAATTGGAGCAAAAGCAGAGCAACTTTGGGACTCAGGTAGCAAAAGTGAGTGAGACCATCACCCTAGTAAATTAGGCAGACTGGGACCTCAGGATGGCCACTGGGTGAGCAATGTGGTACCCAGAGTTGCAGTGGGAATATCCTCAACCCCTGGTCTCTGAGAAAGTCTGTAAGCCATGGAGGGGACTCCAAGATGCCTCCTTCAGTACAGGCAGTGGATGGCACATGTGGCTGAAATCAAAGTCCACAAGCAGATTCGTTTCCTGCTGTCATGTGAGGCAATTCTGGAGTTTCTGAAACAACTGAGGAAGCTTTGCGGAACTCCCTTTGGTTCTTCCATTAAGCAAGTGGGAACTAAGAGTTATTGCGATTTAGATGTGAGTTTTAATAAAGCCACATTTGCTCTCCCATGCTACAGAAACCTTGGAGGGTCAGCTTCTAAAGGTAAAAGAAAGATTTAAATCACATATGAATAGTATGTGGGGAAGCAAGCATTGGGCTGCTGCTGGTTGTGAGCTTGAAGCTTCATTGTGGCTCATTTGGAAAATCAGGAGTAAACAGCTTCTGAAGCCTGTGGTGAGAAGAGGTCCAAGCAGAGCTGATGGGATCCTTGGAGGAATTTGTAGGAGAAGTTGAGGGGTTGACTGAGGGAAGAGAAAAATAAAAAAAAGGAATGAAAAAAATTAAAAGTAGAAATAATTTTAGAAATAGTAATATTATGTGATTTAAAAGAAACACACATTTCTGTAAATGAATATGTTAATGGATTGACAGGGAATGTGGGGGGCACATTTGGAAGGAAACACTGTGGGATCTGACTTCCTTGGGCTGGTACCAGCCATGAGAAAAAGAAGGAGCCACAGTCTATGGCTGACCAGCAAGTGTGGCTTTTGTACAGCTCTTCTCAAGACTGTGACTAAGGGTGATGATTGAGGGAAAACCTTCCCTAACTGGACACTAATGTCCCCCATCAGGGCCTCATTCCCTCCCCAAAGGCTGATCCCCTTCACTGCCCCAGTGTCCACACTCCTGGTTGTTTTCCTTATTCTTTCAAGCAGGAAAGAGATGAAGACGTAATTGACTTTTTCAGCAGAAAAAATAAGAAGCATCAGCACAGCATTTTTTCTTTTATTTTTAAACCTCTGCTGTCACTTTTCAGAAGAGGTGAACAAAAGATCTGTGGGTCTTGAGATAGGATGCTAGTGTGGTTCAGAAAAATGTTTTCCTGTAGAGACAAGTAAAATAGAGTTGGTCACTTGTTAATCACTCCCTGCTCACACCTAGGCAAAGAGGTCAGAGTTCATCTATGACTGGTTCAGTGAGCCACTTAGGGCTCCTACAGATCCTGACTTGGGGGTACAGTCTCTGCTTCCTATGGCAGTTGGTTGAATTCAGGAATTGCCTTTTAAATGATGACAGATGGGACCTTGTTAGGGCCAAGAAAACTTCCCTGGGAATAAATGAGTCAGTTCACCATGAGTCCTTCAGGGAGCAGCAGAGAGCAGGTGTCAGGCAGGGCTGCCTAGGCAGCTCTGAAACATTGCATCCCCATCCCTGCTCCAGATGAAGGGAGCCTGGACGCCCTCCAAAGAGGACAAGACGGCAGAGCAAGGGAGTTTGGATAAGCAGAGAATCTGTGATCCTGCTATCTTTCTAGCCACTCCTGCTGCCTTCTGAAGGCTCTGAAAAGTCCCCATGTCCAAAAGCACTCAACACATTGCTATCACAATAATTAATATATAGGATGTCTCCTCCACCTGACTGGAGCTGCTCAAAGGCAGGGCCTTAGTACCCATCTTTATGTTTCTAGCCTCAAACACTATTCCTGGCACATAAGAAGTGCTCAATAAATATTTGTGAAGTGAAAAAAAGGATGAATGAACTGGTAATCAATTTTAGATTTCACAGTATTTCTCTAACATTTATGATCAGAAAATCTTTCAGATATCCATGATACATCTTGATCAAGTTGGATAGAAAGAATAAAACTAACTAACTATAGATATTCTTAAAAAGAGATGAGTTAGACCTAAGCACTTCAGTGCCTCCTTACATCTAGACAGCCGTGCAATGGTGTCATATTCTGATATACTATTGAGCAGGGAAGACTTCAGTGTGGTAAATAGGAAGAAGATATAATAATAATAACTCATAAACTTTGCTAGCCCATTAGGTAATAATTGGTCAATTTCTGCCAATTTAAAATATGTGGCACTTAATATATCTGTGTCATAAAGGGTCATCTGTGAAGTTACCAATCCCATTTTTCCTCATGGAGAGGAATGGAAGATGCTTTCATGGTGGATGGAATGATATTCACCCATCACACATTTTCACATATGAGGAGACATCACAGGCAAAGATGGCAAAGGATTCTTTTTGCAAAGAAGGCTTGAAAATAGCTACAATGAAGGTCGGTTTGGGGAAGAACAATAAGAAACTGTTAATTGCACCTCAGAGTGAAGTTCACATTCCTTCTGGCACCAACGAGGCTTCTACTGAGTTTTCTCTCTGTGCCACCTTATGGGGAACAAACATTGTGTATGTTTGGGAGAGAATGGGAACAGATTACTTGAAATATTCTGTGTGTCCAGGATAACATTGACTTGGAATCCTATCTTTCCCACTCTATCCATTTTTAATTTTTATTTCATCATCAATATTTCTCCCATGAAAATAATTGGGTCTTCCTTGTGCATGAAAGGATGTGGCTGTTAGTTTTAAACTTTTCCTATTTTCTTGTAGTTTTCTTTCCCTGAGAAAATCTGTTGGCACAGAAGTATTTTCTGTCACACTTGTCATTTGCAATCATCCTCCTGCACATATCTGCCTCATTAACTCCACATTTCTTTTGAGAACTCAGCTTGAGATTATCTTTTCCCTTCTTGTCTAACACCAGTTCATTTTTCTCTGATCAGTATTATTATTTATTTAACCTAGTCATATTTTTAAATGAATTTTGTAGGAAAGATGCTATATTAGATAAAAACATATACTACCATATTTAAAAATCACAGACAACTAACTCCTTAGGTGATGGGTGAAACTGGAGATGTTTTTGACTTACTGTACTCGAAGTAGAAAAATAATGGATGTTATACAATGCTGCCATTTTTGTTAAGCAAATGGTGAAAACAAAATTAGACGTAATGTTTTTAACAGCTTTCCAACAATGCTGAAAAAGGAGAGACTTGGGCATTTCCCAAGTGGTTGACATATCTTGCCTTTAGGCTTTCTTCATTAGTTATTTATAATGTTTATTTGTATAGATCTTTTATTTTTTTGCTCTGTAATTTGGCAAAAGGAACCACCAAAGATTCTGCTCTTCAGAACACCAGGTGGGCTTCTTTTCTAATAAATGGGCATAGTGTTCTGGGAGATAAGACATCTAGCATAGAAATGTGCCCTCCTGCTTTGCAGAAACTGTCTAAATTTGAAAATCAAGTTTTCCAAATAGTAATTTGTGATGGGGTAAATGTTCACAATCACTTTTTAAAATTTTTTACCTATTTATTTATTTTTTTAATGTTTTTTTATTGTGATAAAAGTGACATAATATAAAACATACTATTTTAACCATATTTAACTCTATAGTTCAGTGACACTAAATACATTCACATTGTTGTACAACTCTCACCATCATCCATCTCCCCAATTTTTCACCTTCCTAAACTGAAACTCTGTCCCCATTAAACAATAACTCCCCTTTCCCCCTCCCCACTCTCCCCAGCCCCTGGCCCCTGGCATCTACCAATGTACTTTCTGACTCTATGAATTTGGCTATTCTAGCTAACTCATATAAGTGGAATCAAACAGTATTTTTCTGCACCTAATGTATATTGGAAGGCATTTTTAAGGTTAACAATATATGTTCTGCAAACAGATTGTACCTTCTTTTTTTTTTTTCCTGCAGTAGGCCCTCACCAGCCATCTACTTCATATATAGTAGTGTACATTGAGGATTGAGGATAGGGACAAGTGTAGGGGTATGTTCTCAAGAGATCAGAAGATATGGTAAACTTCCTGAAGATTTGTCTTGTTCTTAATCTCTTTCATTTTCAAAGGAAGAAGGCAACTTTGTTTAGTGGGTAAAGGACCACAGTGGTATCATTCTAGAGGCCTGAGTCTGTCCCAAACTGACCCTAGGGGACTTTTTAGGAAATACTTCTGACTCTCTGCTCCTCCATGAAGAAACTGAGAGGTGAGGATACCAGAAATATACTTTTCTCTTTAAAGGGTAGAATTGTAGTACTTGCCTTTTCAATAGAAAATCCATGCTGACAGTATTCTACATGTGGCCAGAATCATGGAACCAGAGAATAATGTAATTAATATAAAACTCAAAGGCAGAATAATACTTCAACCAGCTCAGACAAAAAGCTACATCTATATTTAAAGATTAAGAGAAAGTAAAAGTCATAGTGGGGTGTCCAAAGAAGGAATGACATTTAAAAACTTTTAGGAAGACAACAAACACATGAAAGAATGCTCAACATCACTAATCATTAGAGAAATACAAATCAAAACTACAATGAGCTAACGCCTCGTACCAGTCAGAATGGCCATCATCATCAAAAATCTACAAACAATAAATGCTGGAGAGTGTATGGAGAATAGGGAACCCTCTTGCACTGTTGGTGGGAATGTAAATTCGTACAGCCACTATGGAGAACAGTATGGAGGTTCCTTAAAAAACTAAAAATAGAGCTACCATATGACCTAGCAATCCCACTCCTGGGCATATACCTTGAGAAAACCATAATTCAAAAAGAGTCATTTACCACAATGTTCATTGCAGCTCTATTTACAATAATCAGGACATGGAAGCAACCTAAGTGTCCATCGACAGATGAATGGATAAAGAAGATGTGGCACATATATACAATGGAATATTACTCAGCCATAAAAGGAAATTAAATTGAGTTATTTTTAGTGAGGTGGATGGACCTAGAGTGTGTCATACAGAGGGAAGTAAGAATGAAGAGAAAAACAAATACTGTATGGTAACACATATATATGGAATCTAAAAAAAAAAAAAAAGGTTCTGAAGAATATAGGGGCAGGACAGGAATAAAGAAACAGGCATAGAGAATGGACTTGAGGACATGAGGAAGGGGAGGGTAAGCTGGGACGAAGTGAGAGAGTGGCATGGGGATATATGGGGATATATGTATATGTATAGCTGATTCACTTTGTTAAAAAGCAGAAACTAACACACCATTTTAAAACAATTACACTGCAATAAAGATGTTAAAAAAAATTTTTAGGCAGAAAACTGCCTTTTAATTTTTTATTTATTTTTTTAACATCTTTATTGCAGTATAATTGCTTTACAATGTTGTTATTTGCTGCTGTATAACAAATTGAATCAGATGTATGTATACATATATCCCCATAACTCTCACTCTTGTGTCTCCCTCCCACCCTCCCTATCCCACACCTCTAGGTGGACACAAAGCACCAAGCTGATCTCCCTGTGCTATGCAGCTGCTTCCCATTAGCTATCTATTTTACATTTGGTAGTGTATATATGTCCATGCCACTGTCTTACTTCGTCTCAGCTTACATTTCCCCATCCCCATGTTGTCAAGTCCGTTCCCTACATCTGCATCTTTATTTCTGTCCTAGCCCTAGGTTCTTCCAAAACCTTTTTTTTTTTTTTTAGATTCCATGTATATGTGTTAACATACAGTATTTGTTTTTCTCTTTCTGACTTACTTCCCTCTGTATGACAGTCTCTAAGTCCATCCACCTCACTACAAATAACTCAATTTTGTTTCTTTTCATGACTGAGTAATATTCCATTGTATATATGTGCCACATCTTCTTTATCCATTCATCTGTCAATGGACACTTAGGTTGCTTCCATGTCCTGTCTATTGTAAATAGAGCTGCAATGAACGCTGTGGTACATGACTCTTTTCAAAGTATGGTTTTCTCAGTGTATATGTCTAGTAGTGGGATTGCTAGGTCGTATGGTAGTGCTATTTTTAGTTTTTTAAGGAAACTCTTTACTGTTCTCCATAGTGGCTGTATGAATTTACATTCCCACCAACAGTGAAAGAGGATTCCCTTTTCTGCACACCCTCTCCAGCATTTATTGTTTGTAAATTTTTTGATGATGGCCATTCTGCCTGGTGTGAGGTGATACGTCATTGGAGTTTTGATTTTCATTTCTCAGATGATTAGTAATGTTGAGCATTCTTGCATGTGTTTGTTGGCAATCTGTATATCTTCTCTGGAGAAATGTCTATTTAGGTCTTCTGCCCATTTTTGCATTGTTTTTATTTTTTAATTAATTAATTAATTAATTAATTCTTTTTGTGGTATGCAGGCCTCTCACTGTTGTGGCCTCTCCCGTTGTGGAGCACAGGTTCTGGACGTGCAGGCTCAGCGGCCATAGCTCACGGGCCTAGCCACTCTGCGGCATGTGGGATCTTCCCGAACCGGGGCAAGAACCCGTGCCTCCTGCATCGGCAGGCGGACTCTCAACCACTGTGCCATCAGGGAAGCCAGGGTTGTTTGTTTTTTGATATTGAGATGCATGAGCTTCTTGTAAATTTTGGAGATTAATCCTTTGGCAGTTGCTTCATTTGCAAATATTTTCTCCCATTCTGATGGTTGTCTTTTCATCTTGTTTATGGATTCCTTTGCTATGCAAAAGCTTTCAAGTTTCATTAGGTCCCATTTGTTTGTTTTTGTTTTTATTTCCATTACTCTAGAAGGTGGATCAAAAAGGATCTTGCTGTAATTTATGTCACAGACTGTTCTGCATATGTTTTCCTCTTAGAGTTTTCTAGTGTCTGGCATTACATTTAGGTCTTTAATCCATTTTGAGTTTATTTTTGTGTATGGTGTTAGGGAGTATTCTAATTTCATTCTTTTACATATAGCTGTCCAGTTTTCCCACTAGTTAATGAAGAGGCTGACTTTTCTCCATTGTATATTCTTGCCTCCTTTATCAAAGAGAAGGTGAGCAAATGAGCATGGGTTTATCTCTGGGCTTTCTATACTGTTTCATTGATCTATATTTCTGTTTTTGTACCAGTACCATACTGTCTTGATTACTGTAGCTTTGTAGTGTAGTCTGAAGTCCAGGAGCCTAATTCCTCCAGCTCCGTTTTCCTTTCTCAGGATTGCTTTGACAATTTGGGATCTTTTGTGTTTCCATAAAAATTGTTCTAGTTCTGTGAAAAATGCCATGGGTAGTTTGATAAGGATTTCACTGAAGCTGTAGATGGCTTTGGGTAGTATAGTCATTTGCACAATGTTGATTCTTCCAATCCTAGACCATGGTATATCTCTCCATCTGTTTGTATCATCTTTAATCTTTCATCAGTGCCTTATAGTTTTCTTCATACAGGTCTTTTGTGTGCTTAGGTAGATTTATTCCTAGATATTTTATTATTTTTGTTGCAGTGGTAAATGAGAGTGTTTCCTTAATTTCTCTTTCAGATTTTTCATCATTAATGTGTAGGAATGCAAGAGATTTCTGTGCATTAATTTTGTATCCTGTTACTTTACCAAATTAATTGATTAACTCTAGTAGTTTTCTGGCAGCATTTTTAGGATTCTCTATGTATAGTATCATGTCCTTTGCAAACAGTGACAGTTTTACTTCTTATTTTCTGACTTGCATTCCTTTCATTTCTTATTCTTCTCTGATTGCTGTGGCTAAAGCTTCCAAAACTATGTTGAATAATAGTGGTGAGAGTGGGCAACCTTGTCTTGCTCCTGATCTTAGTGGAAATGGTTTCAGTTTTTCACCATTGAGAACAATGTTGGCTGTGGCTTTGTCATCTATGGCCTTTATTATGTTGAGGTAAGTTCCCTCTATGCCTGCTTCTGGAGAGTTTTGATCATAAATGGGTGTTGAATTTTGAGTTTGGGGGTGTTCTTCCCTCTACTATATTTTGGAAGAGTTTGAGAAAGATAGGTGTTAGCTCTTCTCTAAATGTTTGATAGAATTCACCTGTGAAGTCCCCTGGTCTTGTGCTTTTGTTTGTTGGAAGAAATTTTAATCACAATTTCAATTTCAGTGCTTGTGATTGGTCAGTTTATATTTTCTATTTCTTCCTTGTGCAGTCTTGGAAGTTTGCACTTTTCTAAGAATTTGTCCATTTCTTCCAGGTTGTCCATTTTATTGGCATATAGTTTCTTGTAGTAATCTCTCATGATCCTTTGTATTTCTGCAGTGTCGTTAGTTACTTCTCCTTTTTCATTTCTAATTCTATTGATTTGAGTCTTCTCCCTTTTTTTCTTGATGAGTATGGCTAATGGTTTATCAATTTTGTTTTTCTTCTCAAAGAACCAGCTTTTCGTTTTATTGGTCTTTGGTGTCGTTTGCTTCATTTCTTTGTCATTTATTTCTGATCTGACCTTTATGAATTCTTTCCTTCTGCTAACTTTGGGGTTTTTTTGTTCTTCTTTCTCTAATTGCTTTAAGTGTAAGGTTAGGTTGTTTATTTGAGGTGTTCCTTGTTTCTTGAGGTAGGATTGTATTGCTATAAACTTCTTTCTTAGATCTCCTTTTGCTGCTTCCCATAGGTTTTGGGTCGTTGTGTTTTCATTGTCATTTGTTTCTAGGTATATCTTCATTTCCTCTTTGATTTCTTCAGTGATCTTTTGGTTATTCAGTAGGTTTCTCCTCTATGTGTTTGTATTTTTTACAGTTTTTTTTTCCTGTAATCGATATCTAGTCTCATAGTGTTGTGGTTGGGAAAGGTACTTGATATGATTTCAATTTTCTTAAATTCACCAAGGCTTGATTTGTGACCCAAGATATGATCTATTCTGGAGAATGTTCTATGAGCATTTGAGAAGAAAGTGTCTTCTGTTGTTTTGGGATGGAATGTCCTATAAATATTAATTAAGTCCATCTTGTTTAATATATCATTTAAAGCTTTTGTTTCCTTATTGATTTTCATTTTGGATGATCTGTCCATTGGTGAAAGTGGGGTATTAAAGTCCCCTACTATGATTGTGTTACTGACGATTTCCCCTTTTATGGCTATTAGCATTTGCCTTATATATTGAGGTGTTCCAATGTTTGGTGCATAAATATTTACAATTTTTATATCTTCATCTTGGATTGATACCTTGATCATTATATAGTGTCCTTGATCCTTATGTAGTATTATGTGTCCCTAGTGTTCTTTGTCTCTTGTAATAGTCTTTATTTTAAAGTCTATTTGGTCTGATATGAGTATTGCTACTCCAGCTTTCTTTTGATTTTCATTTACATGGAATATCTTTTTCTATCCCCTCACTTTCAGTCTGTATGTGTCCCTAGGTACGAACTGGGTCTCTTCTAGACAGCATATATACAGGTCTTATTTTTGTATCTATTCAACCAGTCTATGTCTTTTGGTTAGAGCATTTAATCCATTTACATTTAAGGTAATTATAGGTATGTATGTTCCCATTACCATTTTCTTAACTGTTTTGAGTTTGTTATTATAGGTCTTTTCCTTCTGTTGTGTTTCTTGCTTAGAGAAGTTCCTTTAGCATTTTTTGTAAATCTGGTTTGGTGTGCTGAATTCTCTTAGATTTTGCTTGTTTGCAAAGGTATTAATTTCTCCATTGAATCTGATCTTTCTGGGTAGAGTAATCTTGGTTTTAGCGTTTTCCCTTTCATCACTTTAAATATGTCCTGCCACTGCCTTCTGGCTTGCAGAGTTTCTGCTGAAGCACCAGCTGGTAACGTTATGGGAATTCCCTTGAGTGTTATTTGTTGTTTTTCCCTTGCTGCTTTTAATATTTTTTCTTTGTATTTAATTTTTGATAGTTTGGTTAATATGTGTCTTGACATTTTTCTCCTTACATTTATCCTGTATGGGACTCTCTGTGTTTCCTGGACTTGATTATTTCCTTTCCCATATTAGGGAAGTTTTCAACTATAATCTGTTTAAATATTTTCTCTGTCCTTTTTTTTTTTTCTTCTCTTCTTCTTCTGGGATCCCTATAATTCTAATGTTGGTGTGTTTATTGTTGTCCCAGATGTCTCTGAGACTGTCTTCAATTCTTTTCATTCTTTTTCCTTTATTCTGCCTTGTGGTAGTTATTTCCACTATTTATCTTCCAGGTCACTTATCCATTCTTCTGCTTCAGTTATTCTGCTATTGCCTCCTTCTAGAGAATTTTTAATTGCATTTATTGAGTTGTTCATCATTGTTTGTTTGCTCTTTAGTTCTTCTAGGTCATTGTTAAATGCTTCCTGTAATTTCTCCATTCTATTTCCAAGATTTTGGATCATCTTCACTATCATTACTCTGAAATCTTTTTCAGGTAGACTGCCTATTTCCTCTTCATTTTTTTGGTCTGGTTTGTTTTTACATTCCTCCTTCATTTGCTGTGTATTTCTCTGTCTTCTCATTTTGTTTAACATACTGTGTTTGGGATCTGCTTTTCACAGACTGCAGGCTCGTAGTTCCCATTGTTTTTTTTTGTCTGACGCCAGTGGGTAAGGTTGGCCTAGTGGATTGTGTAGGCTTCCTTTTGGGAGGGAGTGGTGCTTGTGTTCTGGTGAATGTGGCTGTGTATTGTCTTTCTGGTGGGCAGGACCACATCCGGTGGTGTGTTCTGGCATGTCTGTGAACTTATTATGATTTTAGGCAGCCTCTCTGCTAATGGGTGAGGTTTTGTTCCTGTCTTGCTAGTTGTTTGACATAGGGTGTCCAGCACTGTAGTTTGCTGGTCACTGGGTGAAGCTGGGTCTTAGCATTGAGATGGAGATCTCTGGGAGAGCTTTTGCCATTTGATATTACATGGAGCCAGAAGTCTCTGGTGGACCAATGTCCTGAACTCGGCTCTCCCACCTCAGAGGCTCTGGCCTGGCACACGGCAGGAGCAGCAAGACCTTGTCAGCCACATGGCTCAGAAGAAAAGCAAGAAAAAGAAACAAAGAAGGAACAAAAAAGTAAAATAAATTAATTTATTTCAATTAAAAATACAAAATATATTATTAAAATTTTTTTAAAAAGCAATAATAAAGAAAAAAGATAGAAGAGAGCAACCAAGCCAAAAAACAAATCCACCAATGATTACAAGCACTAAAACTATACAAAAACCCCCAGAAACAAAAAACAAAAATCGGACAAACAGAACCCTAGGGCAAATGGTAAAAACAAAGCTATAGAGACAAAACCACAGAAAGAAGCACACACATACACAATCACAGAAATAGAAAAAGGAAAAAAGTATGTATATATATATATATATATATAATATAAAGAAAAAGGAATAGAGCAACCAAATCAATAAACAAATCTACTAATGATAATAAACTCTAAATAGTAAACTAAGATAAACATAAAACCAGAAACAAATTAGATGCAGAAAGCAAACCCCAATCAGTTGCTCCCAAAGTCCACTGCCTCAATTTTGTGATGATTCCTTGTCTCTTCAGGTATCTCACAGATGCAGGGTACATCAAGTTGATTGTGGAGATTTAATCCACTGCTCCTGAGGCTGCTGGGAGAGATTTCCCTTTCTCTTCTTTGTTCGCACAGCTCCTGGGGTTCAGCTTTGGATTTGGCCCCACCTCTGCTTGTAGGTCGCCTGAGGTCATCTGTTCACCACCCAGACAGGATGAGGTTAAAGTTGCCGTTGATTAGGGAACTCTGGCTCAATGATGCTGGGGGGGAGGGAAGGGTACGGAATGAGGGGTGAGCCTGCGGCAGCAGAGGCCAGCATGACGTTGCACCAGCCTGAGGCATGCTGTGTGTTCTCCCAGGAAGTTGTCCCTGGATCACGGGCCCCTGGCAGTGGTGGGCTGCACAGGCTCCCAGGGGGGTGTGGATAGTGACCTGTGCTTGCACACAGGCTTCTTGGTGGCTGCAGCAGCAGGCTTAGCATTTCATGCCAGTCTCTGGTGTCCACGCTGATAGCAGTGGTTTGCGCCCGTCTTTGGAGCTCATTTAGGTGGTTCTCTGAATTACCTCTCCTCGCGCACCCCGAAACAATGGTTTCTTGCCACTTAGGCAGTTCCAGACATTTTCCTATACTCCCGCCCGGCTAGCTGTGGTGCACCAGCCCCCTTCAGGCTGTGTTCACGCAGCCAACTCCAGTCCTCTCCCTGGGAACCGACCTCCGAATCCGGAGCCTCAGCTCCCAGCCCCGACCCGCCCGGCAGCTGAGCAGACAAGCATCTCCAGCTGGTGAGTGCTCATCGGCACCTATCCTCTGTGCAGTAATCTCTCTGCTTTGCCCTCTGCACCTCTGTTGCTGCATTCTCCTCTGTGGCTCTGAAGCTTCCCCTCTGCCAGCCGTGGCCCACGGGCCCAGCCGCTCTGTGACATGTGGGATCTTCATGGACTGGGGCACGAACCCGCATCCCCTGCATTGGCAGGCGGATTCCCAACCACTGCGCCACCAGGGAAGCCCTGTTTTTCTCTTTCTGACTTACTTCACTCCGTATGACAGACTGTAGGTCAATCCACCTCACTACAATATTTTTTAAGTAATAAAAAATAAAACAAAAAATGGACAGACAGAACCCTAGGATAAATGGTAAAAGCAAAGCTATACAGACAAAATCACACACAGAAGCATACACATACACACTCACAAAAAGAGAAAAAGTAAAAAAAAATATTGTTGCTCCCAAATTCTACCTACTCAATTTGGGATGATTCATTGTCTATTCAGGTATTCCAGAGATGCAGGGTACATCTAGTTGATTGTGGAGATTTAATCCACTGCTCCTGAGGCTGCTGAGAGAGATTTCCCTTTCTCTTCTTTGTTCGAACAGCTTCTGGGGTTCAGCTTCAGATTCGGAACCCCTCTGCTTGTAGGTCGCCTGAGGGCATCTGTTCTTCGCTCAGGCAGGACGAGGTTAAAGGAGTCGCTGATTAGGGGGCTGTGGCTCACTCAGGCTGGGGGGAGGGAGGGGTATGGATGCGGGGTGAGCCTGTGGTGGCAGAGGCCACTGTGACGTTGCAATAGTCTGAGGCGTGCCGTGCGTTCTCCCGGGGAAGTTGTCCCTGGATCGCGGAACCCTGGCGGTGGCGGGCTGCACAGGCTCCCGGGATGGGAAGTGTGGAGAGTGACCTGTGCTTGCACACAGACTTTTTGGTGGCAGCAGCAGCAGCCTTAGCATCTCACGTCCGTCTTTGGGGTCCGCGCTGATAGCCACGGCTCGCGCCCGTCTCTGGAGCTCCTTTAAGCGGTGCTCTTAAGCCCTTCTCCTCGCGCACCAGGAAACAGAGAGGCAAGAAAAAGTCTTTGCCTCTTCGGCAGCTCCAAACTTTTTCCCGGACTCCCTCCTGGCTAGCCGTGGCGCACTATCCCACTTCAGGCTGTGTTCACACCGCCAACCCCAGTCCTCTCCCTGCGATCCGACCGAAGCTCGAGCCTCAGCTCCCAGCCCCGCCTGCCCCGGCGGGTGAACAGACAAGCCTCTCGGGCTGGTGAGTGCTGGTCGGTACCGATCATCTGTCCAGGAATCTCTCTGCTTTGCCCTCCGCACCCCTGTTGCTGCATTCTCCTCCGCAGCTCCGAAGCTCCCCCGCTCCGCCACCCACAGTCTCCGCCCGTCAAGGGGCTTCCTAGTGTGTGGAAACCTTTCCTCCCACTGGTGCAGGTCCCGTCCCTATTCTTTTGTCTCTGTTTTTTCTTTTTTCTTTTGCCCTACCCAGGTACGTGGGGAGTTTCTTGCCTTTTGGGAGGTCTGAGGTCTTCTGCCACCGTTCAGTAGGTGTTCTGTATAGATTGTTCCACATGTAGATGTATTTCTGATGTATTTGTGGGGAGGAAGGTGATCTCCGCATCTTACTCTTCCACCATCTTGAATCTCCTCCTTTCTTGCTATTTCATCAAGTAGGAGCCAAAGTGTCTGTATTTAGATCAAGGATAGAGATGCTGTCGCTGAATATGGGAGAAAATGGATCAGTAAGTAGAGGAAACATTGATTACCCCTACAACAGATGAAAAGTGGGGACATGCTAAGAGGAATGCTTCTGATGGAGCCCAAGTTTTCTAGATTCTACCAGTTATTGAGTCTGATAAAGGGAGGTGGTGGCTTGGATTAATGAGAAAGTGTCACTGAGTTGACAGCAACATCTTTGGAGCTTAGTATAAATTAAGATTTTGGTGAAAAACTGAATGTGTTGCCCTGCAGGAACTGACAAAAGAGCCAGATGAAAGAGCCATTTTTCTCCTGGGCAAAGGGAATGAGTGAAAAAAAACCAAAATATTCATTCTTATAAAAGTGGGGTGAGTGGGAACATGGGAGGAGGGTGTAGACACAGAGAAAGATGAGTTTTCGTGTTTCATTCTCTAGCTGTGAATTATTTAACTTAAGTCTCACTTTTATTATCTGTATAATGGGGTTAATAGTAGTACCAACCTCTCAGAATTTTGGATTCACGTAAAGCATTTAACATCGCACTAAGCATTCAATAAATGTTAGCTGTGCTTTTCACTGAAATATATAAGATAGTGAAGGAGATGGGGATTAAAGTGGTCTTTCCTCTCTCCTTATTGCCTCTGTTGAGAACCTTCTAACTACTGTAAGGATCTAGCCCCTAGGATTGATGTCACGGTGTAGAGGAAGGGAATAGAAGGGACTTGCTGCTCAGTGGTGCTAGATAGAGAATTAAACTCTCCATTATAAAAATAGGATAGACTGGGGTGAGCTCATGTGTTTAGAGAGAAGTCTGTTCTTGTCAGGTGATTGTCAACTAGATTTCTTGAATAAGTTGGTGGAGGTCTTGGAAGAAGTAAGTAGTAATAATAACTAAAGTTTGTTGATGTACTTGGTAGGTACCAGGCACTATTCTAAGTACTTTGTACTTAGTGTGGGCTTGGGTGAATTAATACTAAAATTAATACCAAAAAAACCCATGATGAACTAAATGCCAAAATTTTAAGTAGTGATAGCATCACTAAAAGTGCCATGCTGAGCCATGTTGGAGCCTGAGGCAAAAGGAAAATTTAGTAACACTGATCTGCTATTTATTTAAATTTTTATATTTTGTTAGTTAAGGATTTTTTACATTAATTGTGATTTTTTTTTTTTTTTTTTTTTTGTGATACGCGGGCCTCTCCCTGCTGCGGCCTCTCCCGTTGTGGAGCACAGGCTCTGGACGCGCAGGCCCAGCGGCCATGGCTCACGGGCCCAGCCGCTCTGCAGCATGCGGGATCTTCCCAGACCGGGCCCGAACCTGCGTCCCCTGCATCAGCAGGCAGACTCTCAACCACTGCACCACCAGGGAAGCCCTAATTGTGATTTTTAAAAATATAAGGTACCCAAATATTATTTATCTCAATTACCGAATTTTTGGCATCCCTGCCAATTTTGTGTCTAAGGAGAGTGCCTTATTTTTTGCCCCCTCTTCCCGCCACTTCTGTGTAGAAGAATTTGTTTAACCCCTCTTAAACCCACTGTGGCAGGTCCTTTGTTAGCCATGTTTTCACATGTGAAAAAACCTGAAGCATAGGGAAGGTACGTACTAGTTTCCAATGGTTGCTGTAACAAATTACCACAAACTTGGTGACTTAAAGCAACACACATTTATTCTATTACGGTTCTGGAGGTCAGAAGTCCAATATCAGTTTCACTAGACTAAAATCAAGGTGCTGGCAGGGTCAAGATACATCAGGAGCCTCTAAGGGAGAAGCCCTTTCTTTGCTTTTCTATTTTCTAGAGCTGTATTCTTGCATGCTTGGGCTCTGTACCCCTTCTTTCAGCTTCAAAGCCAAGGGCATAGCATCTTGCCTCAGTTGACACATGGTCTTCTTCTTCTGTTGTAGTCAAATCTCCCTCTTATGAGGACACTTGTGTTTACATTGAGGACTCACCCAGATAATCCAGGATAACTTCCAGCATCTCAAGGTCTGCCCCTTTAGTCACAACTGCAAAGTCCCTTTTGACATATAATGTGATGTTCACAGATTCTGATGATTAGGATGTGGACCTCTTTGAGGGACATTAATCAGCCTCCCATCAGCTGGATGGTAAGTGGCAATGTTCACATCAGACTGAGGCAGACTGGCTTCTGTGCCCTTTTGCTGGAGGCAGTGGATGTATCCTTCCTTAGGCCCAAGGGTTTGGTAAGGAGGCTGCAGGAAGTGTCCTACTTTATACTGTAGTCAGCATCAGGGACAAGATAGTGGGAGTCCTCTTCCTCCTTGTCCTACATACAGAATCCTACTTGGAAGACAGGTACAGTGTTTGGAGCCATATTTATTTGACTCTTCCAGGTTACAAGATCTTATTTTATTCCCTGAGCTAGAAAGGCAGGAGGTTCTAGTAACAAGAGAAAATGGATGCCCATCTTTCTTTCATATGTGTGTTTAACCTTCTTCCATTTGCCAGGAAATTTCTCTTTGGATATATCTGAAATACTTACTTCCTTGAGTCCATTTTCTTTAGTTCTTTTGTTGGGAAGATGGAAAATAATCACCTTCTACTATCTAAATGATAGCATTTATGATTTCAGTGACTAGAGAAATTTTGGCCAATTTTGCTTATTGTACACAAAGTAAAATGTAGTGAATATCTGGGGAAAACTCTGTGATTTATTGGCTATTGGATCTCAACATATATAGTGAGGATAATCTTTATTTTCTGCCAGCAACTCTTTGCATGGACATCTGAGGAGCCTACCATTTAGGGTTGGTTTAGGCAAACTTCTCTAAAGGGTAAGGTTGTGAATATCTTAGGCTTTGCAGGCCATGTAGTCCTGTTATGACTACTCAGCTCTGTTGTATCACAGAAGCAGTTATAAGCAATATGTAAATAAATAGATGTGTGGCTGTGTTCTAATAAAACTTTGTTTATGAACTTTGAACTTCATGTAATTTGTGACATGAAATTTTTTTTTTTTTTTTTTTTTTTTGCGGTATGCAGGCCTCTCACTGTTGTCGCCTCTCCTGTTGTGGAGCACAGGCTCCAGACGTGCAGGCTCAGCGGCCATGGCTCATGGGCCTAGCCGTTCTGTGGCATGTGGGATCTTCCCGGACCAGGGCATGAACCCGTGTCCCCTGCATCGGCAGGCAGACTCTCAACCACTGCACCACCAGGGAAGCCCTGAAGTAGTCTCTTGATACTTCTGACATTTATAAACCATTCTTAACACATGGGCCATACAAAAACATGTGGTAGGCTGTAGTTTGCTGATCCCAGACGTGGCAACCCTAATATTCTGTAACTTATTCCTGGATTATATCTTGATGATAAGTTGAAATAGGCTGGTATGATATTATCATAATTGAAGGGCCAGGTGTGTGTAGTGTCTCACCCTCGATCTTGTCTAATCTCCTATCCTAAAATCCATCAATGACTCTAACATAAACTGTTGAGATTTTATTTTATTTATTATTTATTTATTTATTTTAAACATCTTTATTGGAGTATAATTGCTTTACAATGGTGTGTTACTTTCTGTTTATAACAAAGAGAATCAGCTATATGTATACATATATCCTCTTATCTCCTCCCACTTTTGTCTCCCTCCCACCCTCCCTATCCCACACTTCCAGGTGGTCACAAAGCACTGAGCTGATCTCCCTGTGCTATGCGGCTGCTTCCCACTACCTATCTATTTTACATTGGGTAGTGTATATATGTCCATGCCACTCTCTCACTTCAGCCCAGCTTAGCCTTCCCTCTCACAGTGTCCTCAAGTCCATTCTCTACATCTGTGTCTTTATTCCTGTCCTGCCCCTAGGTTCTTTATAACCATTTTTTTTTAAGATCCCACATATATATGTTAGCATACAGTATTTTTTTTCTCTTTCTTACTTCACTATGTATGACAGACTCTAGGTCCATCCACTTCACTACAAATAACTCAATTTCGTTTCTGTTTTATTTATTTATTTTTTTCGGTACGCGGGCCTCTCACTGTTGTGGCCTCTCCCGTTGCGGAGCACAGGCTCCGGACGCGCAGGCTCAGCAGCCATGGCTCACAGACCCAGCCGCTCCGCGGCATGTGGGATCTTCCCGGACCGGGGCACGAACCAGCGTCCCCTGCATCGGCAGGCGGACTCTCAACCACTGCACCACCAGGGAAGCCCTCGTTTCTTTTTATGGCTGACTAATATTCCATTGTATATATGTGTCACATCTTCTTTATCCATTCATCTGTCAATGGACACTTAGGTTTCTTCCATGTCCTGGCTATTGTAAATAGAGCTGCAATGAACATTGTGGTACATGACTCTTTTAGAATTATGATTTTCTCAGGGTATACGCCCAGTAGTGGGATTGCTGGGTTGTAAGGTAGTTCTAGTTTTAGTTTTTTAAGGAAACTCTATACTGTTCTCCATAGTAGCTGTAGCAATTTACATTCCCACCAACATTGCAAGAGGGTTCCCTTTTCTCCACACTCTCTCCAACAACTATTGTTTGTAGATTTTTTAATGACGGCCATTCTGACCGGTGTGAGGTGATACCTCATTGTAGTTTTGATTTGTATTTCTCTATTGATTAGTAATGTTGAGCATTCTTTCATGTGTTTGTTGGCTATCTGTATATCTTATTTGGAGAAATGTCTATTTAGGTCTTCTGTCCATTTTTGAATTCGATTTTTTGTTTTTTGATATTGAGCTGCATGGGCTGCTTGTAAATTTTGGAGATTAATCCTTTGTCAGTTGCTTCATTTGCAAATATTTTCTCCCATTCTGAGGGTTGTCTTTTCATCTTGTTTATAGTTTCCCTCACTGTGCAAAAGCTTTTAAGTTTCATTAGGTCAGATTTGTTTATTTTTGTTGTTATTTCCATTTCTCAAGGAGGTGAGTCAAAAAGGATCTTGCTGTGATATATGTCAAAGAGTGTTCTGCCTATGTTTTCTCTAAGAGTTTTCCAGTGTCTGGTCTTACATTTGGGTCTTTAATCCAATTTGAGTTTATTTTTGTGTATAGTGTTAGGGAGTTTTCTAATTTCATTCTTTTACATGTAGCTGTCCAGTTTTCCCAGCACCACTTATTGAAGAGGCTGTCTTTTCTCCATTGTATATTCTTGCCTCCTTTAACAAAAATAAGGTAACCATATGTGTGTGGGTTTATCTCTGGGCTTTCTATCCTGTTCCATTGATCTATCTTTCTGTTTTTGTGCCAGTACCATACTGTCTTGATTACTGTAGCTCGGTGGTATAGTTTGAAATCCTCGAGCCTGATTACTCCAGCTCCTTTTTTCTTTCTCAGGATTGATTTGGCTATTCGGGGTCTTTGGTGTTTCCATACAAATTGTGCAATTTTTTGTTCTAGTTCTGTGAAAAATGCCATTGGCAGTTTGATAGGGATTGCACTGAATCTGTAGATTGTCTTGGGTGGTATAGTCATTTTCACAGTGTTGATTCTTCCAATCCAAGACCATGGTATATCTCTCCATTTGCTGTATCATCTTTAATTTATTTCAGCAGTGTCTTTTTTTTTTTTAACATCTTTATTGGGATATAATTGCTTTACAATGGTGTGTTAGTTTCCGCTTTATAAAAAAGTGAATCAGTTATACATATACATATGTTCCCATATCTGTTCCCTCTTGCATCTCCCTCCCTCCCACCCTCCCTATCCCACCCCTCCAGGCAGTCACAAAGCACCGAGCTGATCTCCCTGTGCTATGCGGCTGCTTCCCACTAGCTATCTACCTTACATTTGGTAGTGTATATATGTCCATGCCTCTCTCTCGCTTTGTCACAGCTCACCCTTCCCCCTCCCCATATCCTCAAGTCTGTTCTCTAGTAGGTCTGTGTCTTTATTCCTGTCTTACCCCTAGGTTCTTCATGACATTTTTATTTTCTTAAATTCCATATATATATGTTAGCATATGGTATTTGTCTTTCTCTTTCTGACTTATCTCACTCTGTATGACAGACTCTAGATCTATCCACTTCATTACAGATAGCTCAATTTCGTTTCTTTCTTTGGCTGAGTAATATTCCATTGTATATATGTGCCACATCTTCTTTATCCATTCATCGATGATTGGCACTTAGGTTGTTTCCATCTCCGGGCTATTGTAAATAGAGCGGCAATGAACATTTTGGTACATGACTCTTTTTGAATTATGGTTTTCTCAGGATATATGCCCAATAGTGGGATTGCTGGGTCATATGGTAGTTCTATTGGTAGTTTTTCAAGGCACCTCCATACTGTTCTCCATAGTGGCTGTACCAATTCACATTCCCGCCAGCAGTGCAACAGTGTTCCCTTTTCTCCGCACCCTCTCCAGCACTTATTGTTTCTAGATTTTTTGATGATGGCCATTTTCACTGGCGTAAGATATCTCATTGTAATTATGATTTGTATTTCTCTAATGATTAATGATATTGAGCATTCTTTCATGTGTTTGTTGGCAGTCTTTATATCTCCCTTGGAAAAATGTTTATTTAGGTCTTCTGCCCATTTTTGGATTGGGTTTTTTGCTTTTTTGTTATTGAGCTGCATGAGCTTCTTGTAAATTTTGGAAATTAATCCTTTGACAGTGGCTTCATTTGCAAATATTTTCTCCCATTCTGACGGTTGTCTTTTAGTCTTGTTTATGGTTTCCTTTGCTGTGCAAAAGCTTTGAAGTTTCATTAGGTGCCATTTGTTTATTTTTATTTCCATTTCTCTAGGAGTTGGGTCAAAAAGGATCTTGCTGGGATTTATGTCATAGAGTGTTCTGCCTATGTTTTCCTCTAAGAGTTTGATAGTTTCTGGCCTTATATTTAGGTCTTTAATCCATTTAGAGCTTATTTTTGTGTATGGTGTGAGGGAGTGATTTAATCTCATACTTTTATATGTACCTGTCCAGGTTTCCCAGCACCAGTTAATGAAGAGGCTGTCCTTTCTCCAATGTACATTCCTGCCTCCTTTATCAAAGATAAGGTGACCATATGTGCATTGGTTTATCTCTGGGCTTTCTATCCTGTTCCATTGATCTATCTTTCTGTTTTTGTACCAGTACCATACTATCTTGATTACTGTAGCTTTGTAGCATAGTCTGAAGTCAGGGAGCCTGATTCCTCCAGCTCCGTTTTTTGTTCTCAAGATTGCTTTGGCTATTCGGGGTCTTTTTGTTTCAATACAAATTGTGAAATTTTTTGTTCTAGTTCTGTGAAAATTGCCAGTAGTAATTTGATAGAGATTGCATTGAATCTGTAGATTGCTTTGGGTAGTAGAGTCATTTTCACAATGTCGATTCTTCCAATCCAAGAACATGGTATATCTCTCCATCTATTTGTATCATCTTTAATTTATTTCATCAGTGTCTTATAATTTCTGCATACAGGTCTTTTGTCTCCTTAGGTAGGTTTATTCCTAGATATTTTGTTCTTTTTGTTGCAATGGTAAATGGGAGTGTTTTCTTAATTTCTCTTTGAGATTTTTCATGTTTACTGTATAGGAATGCCAGAGATTTCTGTGCATTAATTTTGTATCCTGCAACTTTACCAGATTCATTGATTAGCTCTAATAGTTTTCTGGAGCGTCTTTAGGATTCTCTATTTATACTATCATGTCATCTGCAAACAGTGACAGCTTTACTTCTTCTTTTCCGATTTGGATAAATTTTATTTCCTTTTCTTCTCTGATTCTTGTGGCTAAAACTTCCAAAGCTATGTTGAATAATAGTGCTGAGAGTGGGCAACCTTGTCTTTTTCCTGATCTTGGTGGAAATGCTTTCAGTTTTTCTCCATTGAGGATGATGTTGGCTGTGGGTTTTTCATATATGGCCTTTATTATGTTGAGGAAAGTTCCCTCTATGCCTACTTTCTGCAGGGTTTTTATCATAAATGGGTGTTGAATTTTGTTGAAAGTTTTCTCTGCATCTATTGAGACGATCATATGGTTTTTCTCCTTAAATTTGTTAATATGGTTTATCACATTGATTGATTTTCGTATATTGAAGAATGCTTGCATTCCTGGAATAAATCCCACTTGATCATGGTGTATGATCCTTTTAATGTGCTGTTGGATTCTGTTTGCTAGTATTTTGTTGAGGATATTTGCATCTATGTTCATCAGTGATATTGGCCTGTAGTTTTCTTTCTTTGTGACATCCTTGTCTGGTTTTGGTATCAAGGTGATGGTGGCCTCGTAGAATGAATTTGGGAGTGTTTCTTCCTCTGCTATATTCTGGAAGAGTTTGAGAAGGATAGGTGTTAGCTCTTCTCTAAATGTTTGATAGAATTTGCCTGTGAAGCCATCTGGTCCTGGGCTTTTGTTTGTTGGAAGATTTTTAATCACAGTTTCAACTTCAGTGTTTGTGATTGTTCGGTTCATATTTTCTATTTCTTCCTGATTCAGTCTTGGCAGTTGTGCATTTCTAAGAATTTGTCCATTTCTTCCAGGTTGTTCATTTTATTGGCATAGAGTTGCTTGTAGTAATCTCTCGTGATCTTTTGTATTTCTGCAGTGTCATTTGTTACTTCTCCTTTTTCATTTCTAACTCTATTGATTTGAGTCTTCTCCCTTTTTTTCTTGATGAGTCTGGCTAATGGTTTATCTATCTTGTTTATCTTCTCAAATAACCAGCTTTTAGTTCTATTGATCTTTGCTATCGTTTCCTTCATTTCTTTTTTATTTACTTCTGATCTGATTTTTATGATTTCTTTCCTTCTTCTAACTTTGCGGGTTTTCTTGTTCTTCTTTCTCTAATTGCTTTAGGTGCAAAGTTAGGTTGTTTATTCATGATGTTTCCTGTTTCTTAAGGTGGGCTTGTATTGCTATAAACTTCCCTCTTAGAACTGCTTTTGCTGCATCCCATAGGTTTTGGGTCATCGTGCCTCCATTGTCATTTGTTTCTAGGTATGGTTTTTACTTCCTCTTTGATTTCTTCAGTGATCACTTCGTTATTAAGTAGCGTATTGTTTAGCCTCCATGTGTTTGTATTTTTTACAGATCTTTTTCTGTAATTGATATCTAGTCTCATAGCATGTGGTTGGAAAAGATACTTGATACAGTTTCAATTTTCTTAAATATACCAAGGCTTGATTTGTGACCCAAGATATGATCTTTCCTGGAGAATTTTCCATGAGCACTTGAAAAAATGTGTATTCTGTTGTTTTTGGATGGAGTGTCCTATAAATTTCAATTAAGTCCATCTTGTTTAATGTATCATTTAAAGCTTGTGTTTCCTTATTTATTTTCATTTTGGATGATCTGTCCAATGGTGAAAGTGGGGTGTTAAAGTCCCCTACTATGAATGTGTTACTGTCGATTTCCCCTTTTATGGCTGTTAGCATTTGCCTTATATATTGAGGTGCTTCTATGTTGGGTGCATAAATATTTACAATTGTTATATCTTCTTCTTGGATCAATCCCTTGTTCATTATGTAGTGTCCTTCTTTGTCTCTTCTAACAGTCTTTGTTTTAAAGTCTATTTTGTCTGATAGGAGAAGTGCTACTCCAGATTTCTTTTGGTTTCCATTTGCATGAAATATCTTTTTCCATGCCCTTACTTTCAGTTTGTATGTGTCTCTAGGTCTGAAGTGGGTCTTTTGTAGACAGCATATATATGGGTCTTGTTTTTGTATCCATTCAGTCAATCTGTGTCTTTTGGTGGGAGCATTTAGTCCATTTACATTTAAGGTAATTATCGATATGTATGTTCCTATTCCCATTTTCTAAATTATTTTGGGTTCGTTATTACAGGTCTTTTCCTTCTTTTGTGCTTCTTGCCTAAAGAAGTTCCCTTAGCATTTGTTGTAAAGCTGTTTCGGTGGTGCTGAACTCTCTCAGCTTTTGCTTGTCTGTAAAGGTTTTAATTTCTCCATCAAATCTGAATGAGATCCTTTCTGGGTAGAGTAATCCTGGTTGCAGGTTTTTCTCCTTCATCACTTTAAATATGTCCTGCCACTCCCTTCTGGCTTTCAGAGTTTCTGCTGAAAGATCAGCTGTTAACCTTATGGGGATTCCCTTGTGTGTTATTTGTTATTTTTCCCTTGCTGCTTTTAATATGCTTTCTTTGTATTTAATTTTTGACAGTTTGATTACTATGTGTCTTGGCATATTTCTCCTTGGATTTATCCTGTATGGGAATCTCTGTGCTTCCTGGACTTGATTAACTATTTCATTTCCCATATTAGGGAAGTTTTCAACTATAATCTCTTCAAATATTTTCTCAATTCCTTTTTTTTTCCTCTTCTTCTTCTGGAACCCCTATAATTCGAATGTTGGTGCGATTAATGTTGTCCCAGAAGTCTCTGAGACTGTCCTCAGTTCTTTTCATTCTTTTTTCTTTATTCTGCTCTGCAGTAGTTATTTCCACTATTTTATCTTCCAGGTCACTTATCCGTTCTACTGCCTCAGTTATTCTGCTATTGATCCCATCTAGAGTATTTTTCATTTCATTTATTGCATTGTTCATCATTGTTTGTTTCATCTTTAGTTCTTCTAGTTCCTTGTTAAATGTTTCTTGCATTTTGTCTATTCTATTTCCAAGATTCTGGATCATCTTTACTATCATTATTCTGAATTCTTTTTCAGGTAGACTGCCTATTTCATCTTCATTGGTAGGTCTGGTGGGTTTTTATCTTGCTCCTTCATCTGCGGTGTGTTTTTCCGTCTTCGCATTTTGCTTATCTTACTGTGTTTGGGGTCTCCTTTTTGCAGGCTGCTGGTTTGTAGTTCCCGTTGTTTTTAGTGTCTGTCCCCAGTGGCTAAGGTTGGTTCTCTGGGTTGTGTAGGCTTGCTGGTGGAAGGGACTAGTGCCTGTGTTCTGGTGGATGAGGCTGGCTCTTGTCTCTCTGGTGGGTGAATCCATGTCTGGTGGTGTGTTTTGGGGTGCCTGTGGAATTATTATGAGTTTAGGCATCCTCTCTGCTAATGGGTGGGGTTGTGTTCCTGTTTTGCTAGTTGTTTGTCATAGGGTGTCCTGCACTGTAGGTTGCTGGTCGTTGAGTGAAGCTGGGTGCTAACGTTGAGATGGAGATCTCTGGGAGATTTTTGCCATTTGATATTATGTGGAGCTGGGAGGTCTCTTGGTGACCAGTGTCCTGAAGTTGGCTCTCCCACCTTAGAGGCAAAGCACTGACTCCTGGCTGCAGCACCAAGAACCTTTCATCTACATGGCTCAGAATAAAAGGGAGACAATGTAGAGAGAAAGAATTAGTAGAAGTAGGAAGAAAGAAAGAAAGATAGGAAGAAAGAAAGAAAGAAAGAAAGAAAGAAAGAAAGAAAGAAAGGAAGGAAGAAAGAAAGAAAGAAAGAAAGGAAGAAAGAAAGAAAGAAAGAAAGGAAGGAAGGAAGAAAGAAAGAAAGAAAGAAAGAAAGAAGAAAGAAAGAAAGAAAGAAAGAAAGAAAAAAGGGAGGAAGGAAGGAAGGCAGGAAGGAAGAAAGAAGAAAAGAAGAAAGGAAGGAGAGAAAGAAAGGAGGGAGGGAGGGAAGGAGGGAGGGGCGGTGGGAGGAAGGAACGAAGGAAGGAAGGAAAAAAGTTAGAAAGAAGGAAGATAAAGTAAAATAAAATAAAGTAAAATTTAATAAAGTTATTAAATTAAAAAATAATTATTAAGAAAAAATACAAAAAAATGGATAGAACCCTAGGACAAATGGTGGAAGCAAAGCTATACAGACAAGATCTCACACAGAAGCATACACATACACACTCACAAAAAGAGGAAAAGGGGGAAAAATCATAAATCTTGCTCTCAAAGTCCACCTCCTCAATTTGGGATGATTCATTGTCTATTCAGGTATTCCACAGATGCAGGGTACATCAAGTTGATTGTGGGGCTTTAATCCGCTGCTTCTGAGGCTGCTGGGAGAGATTTCCCTTTTTCTTCTTTGTTCTCACAGCTCCCAGGGGCTCAGCTTTGGATTTGGCCCAGCCTCTGCGTGTAGGTCGCCGGAGGGCGTCTGTTTTTCACTCAGACAGGACGGGGTTAAAGGAGCCTCTGATTCGGGGGCTCTGGCTCACTCAGGCTGGGGGGAGGGAGGGACACGGAGTGCGGGGCGAGCCTGCGGCGGCAGAGGCCGTTGTGACGTTGCATCAGCCTGAGGCGCGCCGTGCGTTCTCCCGGGGAAGTTGTCCCTGGATCCCGGGAACCTGGCAGTGGCGGGCTGCACAGGCTCCCCGGAAGGGGGGTGTGGATAGTGACCTGTGCTCGTACACAGGCTTCTTGGTGGTGGCAGCAGCAGCCTTAGCGTCTCCCGCCTGTCTCTGGGGTCCACGCTTCTAGCCACGGCTTGCGCCCGTCTCTGTAGCTCCTTTAAAGCAGCGCTCTCAATCCCCTCTCTTCACGCACCAGGAAACAAAGAGGGAAGAAAAAGTCAATTGCCTCTTCGGCAGCTCCAGACCTTTTCCCGGACTCCCTCGGGCCATCCGTGGTGTACTAACCCCTTCAGGCTGTGTTCACGCTGCCAACCCCAGTACTCTCCCTGTGCTCTGACCTAAGCCCGAGCCTTAGCTCGCAGCCCCGCCCGCCCCAGCGGGTGAGCAGACAAGCCTCTCGGGCTGGTGAGTGCCGGTCGGCACTGATCCTCTGTGCGGGAATCTCCCTGCTTTGCCCTCTGCCCCCCTGTTGCTGTGCTGTCCTCTGCGGCCCCGCAGCTCCTCCCTCCGCCACCCGCAGTCTCCGCCTGTGAAGGGGCTTCTAGTGTGTGGAAACCTTTCCTCCTTCACAGCTCCTTCCCACTGGTGCAGGTCCCGTCCCTATTCTTTTTTTTTTTTTTTCTTTTGCCCTACCCAGGTACGTGGGGAGTTTCTTGCCTTTTGGGAGGTCTTCTGCCAGCGTTCAGTAGGTGTTCTGTAGTTGTTCCACGTGCAGATGTATTTCTGGTGTACCTGTGGGGAGGAAGGTGATATTTGCATCTTACTCTTCTGCCATCTTCCCCTCGTCCCTCTGCAGTGTCTTATATTTTTCTGCATACAGGTCTTTTGTGTCCTTAGGTAGGTTTATTCCTAGGTATTTTATTCATTTTGTTGCAATGGTAAATGGGAGTGTTTCCTTAATTTCTCTTTGAGATTTTTCATCATTAGTGTACAGGAATGCAGGAGATTTCTGTGTGTTAATTTTGTATCCTGCTACATTACCAAATTCATTGATTAGCTCTAGTAGTTTTCTGGTAGCGTCTTTAGGATTTTCTATGTATAGTATGATGTTATATGCAAACAGTGACAGCTTTATTTCTGTTGTTCTGATTTGGATTCCCTTTGTTTCTTTTCCTTCTCTGATTGCTGTGGTTAAGACTTCCAAAACTATGTTGAATAATAGTGGTGAGAGTGGGCGACCTTGTCTTTTTCCTGATCTTAGTGGAAGTGGTTTCAGTTTTTCACCATTGAGAATGATTTTGACTGTGGGTTTGTCATATATGGCCTTTATTATGTTGAGGAAAGTTCCCTCTATGCCTACTTTCTGCAGGGTTTTTATCATAAATCGGTGTTGAATTTTGTTGAAAGCTTTCTCTGCATCTATTGAGATGATCATATGGTTTTTCTCCTTAAATTTGTTAATATGGTTTATCACATTGATTGATTTTCGTATATTGAAGAATCCTTGCATTCCTGGAATAAACCCCTCTTGATCATGGTGTATGATCCTCTTAATGTGCTGTTGGATTCTGTTTGCTAGTATTTTGCTGAGGATTTTTGCATCTATGTTCATCAGTGATATTGGCCTGTAGTATTCTTTCTTTGTGACATCTTTGTCTGGTTTTGGTACCAGGGGTATGGTGGCCTTGTAGAATGAATTTGGGAGTGTTTCTTCCTCTGCTATATTTTGGAAGAGTTTGAGAAGGATAGGTGTAAGCTCTTCTCTAAATGTTTCATAGAATTCGCCTGTGAAGCCAACTGGTCATTGGCTTTTGTTCATTTGGAAGATTTTAAATCACAGTCGAAATTTCAGTGCTTTTGATTGGTTTGTTTATTTTTTCTATTTCTTCCTGGGTCTGTCTCAGAAGATTGTGCTTTTCTAAGAATGTGTCCATTTTTTCCAGGTTGTCCATTTTATTGGCATATAGTTGCTTGTAGTCATCTCTCATGATCCTTTATATTTCTGCAGTGTCAGTTGTTACTTCTTCTTCATTTCTAATTCTATTGATTTGAGTCTTCTCCCTTTTTTCTTGATGAGCCTGGCTAATGGTTTATCAATTTTGTTTGTCTTCTCAAAGAACAAGCTTTTAGTTTTATTGATCTTTGCTATCATTTCCTTCATTTCTTTTTCATTTATTTCTGATTTGATCATTATGCTTTCTTTCCTTCTGCCAAATTTGTGGGGGTTTTTTTTTGTTGTTGTTGTTCTTTCTCTAATTGCTTTAGGTGTAAGGTTAAGTTGTTTATTTGAGATGTTTCTTGTTTCTTGAGGTAGGATTGTATGGCTATAAACTTCCTTCTTAGAACGGCTTTTGATGCATCCGATAGGTTTTGGGTCATCGTGTTTTCATTGTCATTTCTTTCTAGGTATTTTTTGATATCCTCTTTGATTTCTTCAGTGATTTCTTGGTTATTAAGTAGTGTATTGTTTAGCCTATATGTGTTTGTATTTTTACAGATTTTTTCCTGTAATTGTTATCTAGTCTCATAGCATTGTTGTCAGAAAAGATACTCAATACGATTTCAATTTTCTTAGATTTACCAAGGTTTGATTTGTGACCCAAGATACAATCTATGCTGCAGAATGTTCCATGAGCACTTGAGAAGAATGTGTATTTTGTTGTTTTTGGATGGAATGTCCTATAAATATCAATTAAGTCAATGTTGTTTAATGTGTCATTTAAAGCTTGTGTTTCCTTATTTATTTTCATTTTGGATGATCTGTTCATTGGTGAAAGTGTGGTATTAAATTCCCCTATTATGATTGTGTTACTGACGATTTCCCCTTTTATGGCTGTTAGCATTTGCCTTATGCATTGAGGTGCTTCTATGTTGGGTGCATAAATATTTACAATTGTTATATATTCTTCTTGGATCGATCCCTTGATCATTATGTAGTGTTCTTATTTGTCCCTGGTAATAGTCTTTATTTTAAAGTCTATTTCTTCTGATATGAGCATTGCTACTCTAGCTTTCTTTTGATTTCCATTTACATGGAATACCTTTTTCCATCCCCTCACTTTCAGTCTGTATGTGTCCCTAGGTCCGAAGTGGGCCCGTTGTAGACAGCATATGTAAGGGTCTCATTTTTGTTTCCATTCAGCCAGTCTATGTCTTTTGGTTGGAGCATTAATCCATTTACATTTAAGGTAATTATTGCTATGTATGTTCCTATTACTGTTTTCTTAATTGATTTGTGTTTGTTATTGTAGGTATTTTCCTTCTCTTGTGTTTCCTTCTTAGAGAAGTTCCTTTAGCATTTGTTGCAAAGGTGGTTTGTTGGTGATGAATTCTCTTAGCTTTTGCTTGTCTGTAAAGGTTTTAATTTTTCCTTTGAATCTGAATGAGATCCTTGCTGGTTAGAGTAATTTTAGTTGTAGGTTTTTCCCTTTCAGAACTTTAAATATGTCCTGCCATTCCCTTCTGGCTTGCCGAGTTTCTGCTGAAAGGTCAGCTGTTAACCTTATGGAGATTCCCTTGTATAATATTTGTTGTTTTTCCCTTGCTACTTTTAATATATTTTGTATTTAATTTTTGATAGTTTGATTAATATGTGTCTTTGTGTGCTTCTCCTTGTAATTATCCTATATAGGACTCTCTGTACTTCCTGGACTTGATTAACTATTTTCTTTCTCATATTAAGGAAGTTTTCAAATATAATCTCTTCAAATATTTTCTCAATCCCTTTCTTTTTCTCTTTTTCTTCTGGGACCCCTATAATTCGAATGTTGGTGTGTTTAATGCTGTCCCAGAGGTCTCTGAGACTGTCCTCTATTCTTTTAATTCCCTTTTCTTTATTCTGCTCTGCAGTAGTTATCTCTACTGTTTTATCTTCCAGGTCACTTATCCTTTCTTCTGCCTCAGTTATTCTGCTATCGATTCCTTTTAGAGAATTTTTAATTTCATTTATTGTGTTTTTCATCATTGCTTGTTTGCACTTTAGTTCTTCTAGTTCCTTTTTCAAGATTTCTTTTATTTTCTCCATTCTTTTCCCAATACTTTGGTTCAATTTTACTATCATTACTCTGAATTCTTTTTCAGGTAGACTGCCCATTTCCTCTTCATTTGTTTGGTCTCGTGGGTTTTTACCTTCCTCCTTCATCTGCTGTGTGTTTCTCTGTCTTCTTATTTTGGTTAACTTACTGTGCTTGGGGTCTCCTTTTTGCAGCCTGCAGGTTCTTAGTTCCCTTTGTTTTTGGTGTCTGCCCCCAGAGGCTAGAGTTGGCTCAGTGGGTTGTGGAGGCTTCCTGGTGGAGGGGACTGGTGCCTGTATTCTGGAGGAAGAGGCTGGAACTTGTCTTTCTGGTGGGCAGGACCACGTCCGTTGGTGTGTTTTGGGGTGTCTGTGACCTTATTATGATTATTGGCAGCCTCTGCTGCCTAAAATCTCTGCTAATGGATGGGGTTGTGTTCCTGTCTTGCTAGTTGTTTGGCATAGTGTGTCCAGCACTATAGCTTGCTGGACATTGAGTGGAGCTGGGTCTTTGCCCTAAGATCGAGATATCTGGAAGAGCTTTCACCATTTAATATTACGTGGAGCCAGGAGGTCTTTGGTGGACCAGTGCTCTTAATTTAGCTTTCCCACCTCAGAGACACAGGTCTGACACTCGGCCAGAGCGCCAAGACCTTGTCAGCCACATCACTCAGAATAAAAGGGAGAAAAAAGAAAGAAAGAAAGAAGAAAATATAATAAAATAAGGTTATTAAAATAAAAACAAATTATTAAAAATAAAAACATTTAAAAGTAATAAAAAATGAAAGAAAGAAAGAAGAGAGCAGCCATACCAAAAAACAAATCCACCAATGATAACAATCACTAAAAACTATACTAAAAAAAATGAAAACAAACCAACAAAAAATGGACAGACAGAACCCTAGGATAAATGGTAAAAACATAGATATACAGACAAAATCACACAAAGAAGCATACACATACACACTGTCAAAAAGAGAAAAAGGAAATAAATATGTATATCGTTGCTCCCCAAATCCACTGCCTCAACTTTGGCATGATGCATTGTCTATTCAGGTATTCCACAGATTCAGGGTACATCAAATTCACTGTGGAGATTTAATCCACTGCTTTTGAGGTTGCTGGGAGAGATTCCCTTTCACTTCTTTGTTCGCACAGCTCCCGGGGTTCAGCTTTGGATTTGGACCCGCCTCTGCGTGTAGGTCGCCTGAGGGCGTCTGTTCTTCGCTCAGAGAGGACAGGGTTAAAGGAGCAGCTGCGTCGGGGGCTCTGGCTCACTCAGGCCGGGGGGAGGGAGGGGTGCGGATGCAGGACGAGCCTGCGGCGGCAATGGCCGGCGTGACGTTGCACCAGCCTGAGGCGTGCCGTGCGTTCTCCCAGGGAAGTTGTCCCTGGATCCTGGGACCCTGGCAGTGGCGGGCTGCACAGGTTCCTGGGAGGGGAGGTGTGGAGAGTGACCTGTGCTTGCACACAGGCTGCTTGGTGGCTCCAGCAGCAGTCTTAGCGTCTCATGCCCGTCTCTCATGTCTACACTGATAACCGTGGCTCCTGCCCATCTCTGGAGCTCATTTAGGCGGTGCTCTGAATCCCCTCTCCTCGCACAACCCGATACAATGGTCTCTTGCCTCTTAGGCAGGTCCAGACATTTTCCCGGACTCCCTCCCGGCTAGCCGTGGTGCACTAACCCCTTCAGGCTGTGTTCACGCAGCAGCCCCAGTCCTCTCCCTGCATCCGACCAAAGCCCGAGCCTCAGCTCCCAGCCCCACCCCGCCCCGGCGGGGGAGCAGACAAGCCTCTCGGGCTGGTGAGTGCTGGTCGGCACCGATCCTCTGTGCGGGAACCTCTCCGCTTTGCCCTCCGTACCCCTGTAGCTGCGCTCTCCTCCGTGGCTCCCAAACTTCCCCCTCCTCCACCCGCAGTCTCCGCCCTAGAAGGGGCTTCTAGTGTGTGGAAACCTTTCGTCCTTCACAGCTTTCTCCCACTGGTGCAGGTCCTGTTCCTATTCTTTTGTCTCTGTTTTTTGTTTTTTCTTTTGCCCTACCAATTACATGGGGCGTTTCCTGCCTTTTGGGAGGTCTGAGGTCCTCTGCCAGTGTTCAGTAGGTGTTCTGTAGGAGTTGTTCCACATGTAGATGTACTTCTGATATGTTTGTGAGGAGGAAGGCGATCTCCACTTCTCACTCCTCTGCCATCTTGAAGGTCTCCCTGTTGAGATTTTAAAACAGCCCTTTTTCCATTTGGTTTATTCTTCTGCCTCCATATCATTGTTCAACTCTGACATCCACCCTGCTCCCGGGCTTCTCCCCACTTCTTCTCCTATATGCACCTATATTGTTTCTGTACATTTTTGCCTCTTTGCTCTCTCCCACTCGAATGTAAGGTCCTTGAAAAGTGAGA